>NW_024356249.1:15607888-15779077 GCF_902729225.1 Pteropus medius
GTGTGTGTATTTATATGTGTGCATATGCACTGGTAGCAAGGACTAAGTCTGCAGAGGAAGTCAGAGGCCAAGTCCTGAATGGCCATGTGAGCATACAATGAGGAGCTCAGATTTTTCTGCCTTTACTTGTTATTATCCCTTTCTCTTTTGTTCTACAGCTTCTCCCCACCTTCTTCCCTCCTTTTGTCTTTACTCAGTTTGATAGGTCTGATGAGCACCATCAAATCCCAGGGGGGCAAGCATAATGTTTAACACATCTGGTACATGGTAAGTGCTAAAGAAATGATTGCTGTCCAGTGAGATGAACTGATTCTGACTTAGTATGCTAAATGCAAGGGGCCACAGGAATTCCAGTTCCTGTGAGGAGCTGCAGTCAAGGAAGCAAAGTGGAGCTACCAGAGTCTGCAAGAAGGAATTGTACTCTTGACCTGTAGCCTTCAGATAACATTAAAGGAGATCTCAATCATGACCCACGGCAAAAATTATCAAAGGACTGGTCTCCTGACCCCCAGCAGTCTCAACCCTTTCAGCTACCTCAGATGCTAAATACCTCCACTCCTTAACCTCCTCTCATTCCAAGATGCTGAATTTGGAAGTTTTACTTGGGCCACTTTCTACCGGTTCTCCTGCTTTTGCATCACAGATCTGGCATCCATGCAGGAAAAGTTTCAAGAAAAGAGAGGGGGGTTGTATAGTCTGTGCTGGGGAAAGCTAGGCGCACTCGACATTGACACAAAAATAAATCTCACTCGGCTTCCACATTAAATGGACAGCTTCCTGTCTCCCCAAGTCCCCAGTGCTCCCCGAGCTCCCTCTAGCAATTACACACAAACCCAGCTGCCGTGAACTCTCCTGGCTTGAACAAGAGCAGCTGGTTCCCTTACCTACAGATGTTGTCTTTCTGCTCTTTTCTGAGACTTCTATTCAGTGTAGAGATTAATTTACTATCTTCTGTAAGAACTGACCTCTAACTCCTTTCCTTTATGAATATCCAACCAGAGAAAAAACTAATGATACCACTTCAAAGGCGATTTTTTAAAAAGTAATCAGTTAAAAATCATCTTCAAAAAGCTACTCTATCCCAAAGTACTCATTGATACTGACGATTTCATTTGTGGTTTCAGCATGAGCCTTTAAAGCTATATGAAACGACAGTGAGTAAAGGGATTCTTAAAGCATAATCTCTCTCATCTACCCTCAGTTCTTTATTTTTTCATAGTTTGACATCCCCTTTCTTCTTTTAAAAAACTTAAAGCATTATTTACTTTGGGTTATGGTAGCCTTATCTCCAGGAATAATTATAACTGATTTGAAATCATAATCCATAAGTATATTATCTCCTTTGGTTTTTATGAAGGTTGCTGAATATTACATGATGCCTTTTAGTTCTTTTTTCAGACACCAGCCTAGATCCTTAGAGGAAGCATAAAGTTCACACAGCTTGAAGGAAATGGGCTTACCTGTGTTAAGAAGTGTACTCCATCCACTGGCAGATGAAATCCGATTCCCAAAGTTTTGATGATCACAAGGATATTGAGTAAATTTTCTCTGTGAGGTAATCAAAATTCTAAAGTCATGAACTTTGATTACATTTCTAGATATTTGTGTTTTTTCTATGTTTTGTTTACATAAACAAATACAGTAGAATTCCTTTAGAATGTGATAATTGGCAGATCAAACTAAATTCTTCTTTTGTAGATTTGATGTATATTAGCTTTTTGTGTGGATAGAGTTTTATGTCAGTGGGCATGTTTTAATCTGTAGTAAATGTAAATTTGGATACTGAAGACAGGTCTTGTAATGATACAAAAGTATTTTGAAATATTTAAAACTAGACCTTAAGTACTTACTTCTAAACAACAAGTTGCTCTTTAAATAAAATCACGACAAAATTCAGTCACATCAAGGGTAATTTTTTTTTTTTACGTAGAATTCTAATGACAATTATTGTTGCAGAAATGTACCTCTTCAAAACCTTGTGAATAATATGCAGGTGATTGGAATTAAGCCACTGAACGCCTCCAACGACCAACACAGTCTGGCCCGTGTTCTCCAGGGGACGTGATCTGAAACCCAGAAAGAAAACAACACATGTTGCCGTGAAACAGATGGTAAACATTTTAACAGCGTTGCCTCACATTTCACTGAACCATATCTGGCATTCTGATCACAGGACCTCCTTGTCATTTCCAACTCATTTTCAGCCATATTACTTGAGATTTAAGCTTTTCAGCGCATTTGATATACAGTGAGAAATTATGACCGCCAGTAAAACATCAGTACTTTGTGGCATTGTGCAGTTCATAATAGTTTCATTGTACCTTTGCAATAGATGTTCAAGTGCTTTTTCAAATGTTGGTCTCAATGAAGGGCTTATCCAGAACTGGGGATAGTAGGAATAACTGATCAACGTCTTCCCACCATTGACATTGTGATAGAATTTAGTGCCATGCACCTTCTGCCATTCCTGCAAGGTTTCGTTCAGTCTTTCAATCAGATAGTACATTATCCCTCTGTTGGTCGAGTCACCAATGAAAAGAATCTATAAATTTAAAGAAAAAAATATTTGCTTTCAAATTTGATGTTTACATGGTATGAGACAATATAAAATAAGTAATTTGTTGAATATTCATAAAGCCAAAAGTTTAATTGTTTGAAGAACAGCCCTCCAAACTGTTAGAAATGACATTCATCATATTCTCCTTCAAACCTATTTATTTTCCTCTCTTCCATATTCCTAGAAATGACATTATCTACTGACACGCTAACTTATGTTTAAGCTTTTTGCTTTGTGTTATCTTCAATTTCTCTCTCTTTTGCTTTTTTACTTTCTCATCTAATTAACTTAATAAGTTTTATTGATTCAAGTAGACATGAAGTATTTTAATGTTGTAAGAATAGAGATTTTCCAATCTCTATTTATTTTATAGATGAGAACACTTGGAATCCACACACAGAGGTTACGTAGCTCAACAGAGGTCATGCCACTACTTAAGAAAAGAGCCTCAGGACCAGGATCCGAATCTCTGAACAGCAATCTATGTCCCAGGCTGCATATCCTGGTGCCATGTGCCCTAACTCTCACATCCATCACCTCCTTCCTGTTCCACCAGCACAGCCCTGCATCAGATTCCCATTGCTTCAAAGCTATGCTGTTGTTAATACTCTCCTAACAGGTCTCCCTTCTTGCATAATGTCTGCCCTCTAATTCATTCTACACACAGTATCACTGGCATACATTTCCAAATGTCTAACTCTGGTCATCTTACTTTTATGCTTTAAAATCTTATTGGCTCTTGTTTTCTATAGATTCAAGTCTAAACTCCTTAGTTTCAACTAACATTTGCTGAATTTTTATTTTGTATTAGGCTTGGCTAGGTAGAGATTTCATGCAGATTTCACTTTTAATCTTCATAATTTTGAGGTCTGAATCATTATTTCTGTTTCACAGATGACCAATTTGAGGCTCAGGAGATTGAAGTCATAAATTTAGTAAATGGGGAACACAAGACTCAAACTCAGGTCCTTTAACTTCAAGTGCAAGGTCAGTGGCCCCATCCTCTCAATACTTCCTCTCATGTAAGCAGGTCAGATTCCTACTTTTTCACTGAACATGATTTGCACTCAACAACATCTGTTTTTCCTTGTGCTAATCCCCCTGCCTAGAAAGCTCCTCCTTCTGCAACCCCACCTGTGTAAATGCTGCACAACCTCCAGACCTGACAAACGTCTCTCCCAGAGGGTCTTGTCCAATGCCCCAGCCAGAATGACCTCTGTCCTCTGATTTCATTACATTTTTTTATTTCCATTACAGATTTTATCAAAGACTACATGAAATGGCTATTTGTGTCTGTATCTTTTTCTCTCATATCATAGTAAGAAATATTTGAGGTCAGAGTCAGGGTGAATTTCTAAATTCTATTTCCTACCATAATACCATGCATGCGCTTCAAAAATATTTATTGAATTGAAAGTCAAAGGGACTTCTGTTAGAAACAATCCCTTTTAATATCTTTGGGTAAGGTTTGTTCTTCAGTTTTTCTCTCTTTGCTGAGATTTCTGTTTCTGTTAGTCATGCACATACTTTCTTCTGATTTTAATGGGAGTTATTGCCATAATTTCTCAGGCACTACTGTATTTGGCTGGCTACAACAAATTTAGTGAGAACCTGCAAAAGTTTATTCTTTCCATGGTAAGTGTATTCAAGTAGCTGTTTGAAGAAATCCACAAAGCATCTCCAATTTGCCTTCAGATCAAATATTGCAACCATAAGCATCATCAAGCTAAAGCGAATATGTAAGGTGCCAAGGTCCCAATCACTGATCCTCTAAGTGAAGTTCCATTTGGGGCAATAAAATTCCAGTATAAAAAAATAACTTGTGAAATTACTTGAAAATTCAAGTAGTTATAGCATTTGACCTATAAATACTTCTGTTTGTTTTTCTGGCCAAGATTTCTGTTTTTTAAAAGGGAACTTTGAATAATCAGGAAAGCTGTTAATTTCAGATACCAGTAATTATCTAACTCCAACTGTATTAGTTTGCTACGGCTGCTGTAACAATGTACTGCAGATTGGGTGGCTTAAACAACAGAAATTTATGTTCTCATGATTCTGGAAGCTAGAAGTCCAAGATCAAGGTATTTGTATGGTTGTTTTTTTCTGAGGGCTTTTCTTCTTGTTGTGTAAATGGCCTTCTTCCCATGTCTTCACATGGTCTTTCCTCTTGTGTGAGTCTATGTCTTAGTCCTCTTCTTATATGGACACCAGTCATATTGGATTGGGGCCCACCCACATGACCTTATTTTACCTTAATTACCTCTTTAAAGGCCCTCTTTCCAAATATAGCCACATTCTGAAGTACCAAGAGTTAGGACTCAACATATGATTTTGGTTGGGTGGGAATACAATTCAGCTCTTTATACCCATAAAGGACTTTTGAAGTCCAGCTTTTAAACTAAATTGCCCCTAGAGGTTTTTGTTACAGATTCTTTTCATTTCAATATCAAGAGGCAATCTCGCCTAAGTTATCTCCAGGCAGCCAGTAAGATCACTGGGTGTCTGTATTGTGGGCTACAGAGAGAGATACAGAAGTTTTTTTAAAAATCAAAGTAGTTGCATGTTACTGAGAGAAAAAAACATTTCTAAATGTCCAGTCTTCTCTGTGGGTTATACAAAGATGCAGCCCACTAAAGCATGTCAGAGGCAAGAGAGTTGTGTTTCAGAGTTCTAGGTACTATAATTAACTAGATCATCTTAGACAAATTATGTGACCTCTCCAAGGGTCCATTCCCTTATATGTAACATGAGAAAAATAATAGCACCACCTTACAGGACTTTGATAAAATTTTAAATGCTTATTGTATTCCTGGCACACAGTAAGCCACAGTGAATATGAGCTAGCATTAAGGCATAGGAAAGGCAAACAGTGTTTTTGAGTGCTTCCAGTGTGCCTCGAAGTACATTGCTAGGCACTTTAAATTCATTAGCTCATTTAGGAAACATGTCAGAGAAGACAGGAAATGTACGAATCACAGCAATCTCTTTCTTACTCTACCAACCCTTGCAAGAGACTCCCCAGCTGGACTTGTAGGGTTGCTGGTGAAACTGAAACTTTGGGTTTGATGGCGAACTGGAAGAGACATCACCACCCTGAGCAAACCAACACTCAGAACAGTCTTTCAAATCTCCATTGCTGATTAATGACTAATAAGAGCTACATGGATGGGAGGGAGAAGGAAGTGTCACTGCCATCATTTGCAAATCGAGTTCTTCTAAACTGCAAAAACATATAGCATTTTTTAAGTCCAGTAGACACAGCTCTGGGAAGACTATTTTCTAGAGAATTATCTTATCCCTGTGGTGTTTGGTTCATGAAAGGTAAAAATGGTAATTATAACCAAAATGAAAATGCAGTTGTGATTTTAAGATTGTTTGTTCTATAGGTGACACAGTTTTTGTAAAAGGTTGATTGGTATTCCTAACTAAATGATATCTAAATTCAGAATGCCAGCTCTTTTAAATGCAAACACACAATTAAAAAATAATATCAGGAATTTGATTATTTTCAGTCACATTATTCATATTCAATCTTTGAATCTTTTATATTTTTTATATCTTTCAGATTATTCAATTTGGTGAATTTTTTTAAAGGAAATTTGTAGGTCAACTTCTACTTTAAAAGGTCTAAATTACCATAACAAATATTTATAATTAGCCATACAATTTTTAAATAACACTTTTCTCTTGTGAAAATTATTGCCTTACATTAGCATACATAGGTGTTGGTTAGCATATGCAATCAAAGAAAAAACGTGAACATTAAATACAAATAACCAGTAAGTAATTACAAAAATAATCTGTTAGCAATATAACTATTCCCCCCCCCATCAAAGTAGCAAAGATTTTTAAAGCCCCAACAGTAGTGTATGAGAGGAAAATGGACCCTCTCATACACTACTGTGTAAGCATCACGAGATAAGTTTTTATCTTTCCCTTCTTTTTTTTAAACAAGTGACCAGAATAGGGCCTGGCATACAAGTTGGTTCTTATTTATTAAATAGATAAATGGAAGCTTTGCCGTTGTGTGTATATTGGCAGTTTTTAAGAAATTCTACTTCTACAAAATATTTGAGGATGTCTATTAAAATATATTTCAAAAGAGAAATAAATTGAAGGCAGTATCAATATTTATTAGCTTGGTTTTATTAAAGTGTAATCATACACTTGAATTCTTTTAATCTTTTAACAGTGATATTATAATATGGACATATTGTGATGAGGAAGATTTCAAAGTAGCTTTTATAAAAAGCTGATTATAATCAGAATATAAATAATGATTGGATTGAAATAAATGTAAATGAATGACTGAATTGAACAATTATCGAAGAATATGTGGATGTGTAGAAAAGGTCCCAGAAAGTTAATTGTGGATATTCGAAGTGGTGATATGACAGTTTATTTTCATTTTTAAATAAACATTTGAAAGGTTTTATTTGAAAGGTGTTACAATTTTTGACACCTTCCCATTTTATTTTTTCTTTATAATTGTATAATGTAAGGAAAATAATTTTTAAGCAAACCCCATAAAGATTCCCCGAAAGCCAATCTAGCTTATCCAATGTGCCATGTAAATATTATCATACTTTATCTATGGACCATGGCATGGAAAAGTTGGAAAAGGACTATCTTACCAAAAATTATTTCAAATTTCTTTTTCTTTCTGTCAGAGCTCTTTTCACCATAGAAGATGCAAATGACAAACATATGTTTTCCCATAGGTTTTGCCAAAGGAAGAATCACGTGGTCCAGTCCGGGCCAATGAGAACCTGAGGAGAAGACTCCTGGGGACTTGAAGGAAAGATACGCCTTCCTAAGAAAAACTGATCAACCCAAGTAAATGTCCATCTTCTTCATTGGATGTGATATCCCAATTCCTTGTGATACCAGAACTGCTGCAACAACGTGTGACTATGGGACGATATATTGCTGATATGATGAGGATAGTAGAATGGAAAGACAGGAAGCACAGAGGCTCTGAAAAATGGTTGAGCAACCAAACTAACCTGGAACATCTCTACCTCTGTATTTCTGGTTATATCAGAAAGCAAATGTCCTAATTCTACTTGAGCGCATCCTACTTGAGTCATCTGTGACTTGCAACTAGGTTACTAATAAAGCTGGGTGGTTTAAAAGCACAAAAGGCCTTCTAGTAGTCCCCAGATTATGTGACACTTGTGCCTTTGAAAGGGTGAGTTTTATGTTCCCTCCCCTTGAGTTCAAGTGGCCTGGGACTGCTTTAATGATTAGAGTATGATAGAAGTGACGCTGTGTGGCTCGTGAGACTAAAAGGTGATACAGCGTCTGCCTTGCTTGATGGAACACTCACTTTTGGAAATTTGAGCTGCTACGTAACATATCTGACTTCCCTAAGATTGCTATGATGTTAAGCAGATTACGGTTTATTCTTTTTGCTCATTTGTACTTTCTAAAATGAATATATATTGGCTTTTTATAACAAGTTTTAAAAGCAGCACCAGCGTAACAGCATCAATAGCAATAAATCCATTTTGTTTAAAAACACTAAAAATTCATATCAAAATTTAGTACTAATCAGCTTAAATCAACTTTATTTCTATTTACATAGAATAATGGCTTAAGAGAATTGAGATTAAGCATAGGTTCAATAAAACCATCACAGGAATAAGGTTAATCCTATTCAGGATTCCAGGAACAACTTTATTCCGAAGATTGAATTGCATTTTTCTGTGCAGCGTCTCTTTTCTGGTCCTGCAGTGCAGTGAGGGGAGCCTGCCTCCATCAAGGTGGGCTCTGGAGAGGAGCAGAAACATCTGTGTCTGGACATGTCACAAGAGCCTGGATCTCAGCTCATCAGCAGGCGACAAAGCTGTGTTTAGGAAAGTTTTGCACCTGTTCCATCCCTGAGACTTGCCACGTAACACGTCATCAAAAAGTATCTAAGGGCTGGTATTTTTCGCACTTTTTTTCACACCATCATGGACCAAAGGATCTATAACCACATCATGTTCTTAGGCTTTAGCAAAGCTTAAAGCTTATTTTAAAATAGTCTTATTTAAAAAATCATAAAATTGCTTAATAATATTTATTTTCGTTTTTAATTTTTCAACATTATAGTCACTGTATTAGATGGAGCAGATGGAGCGCTGTAAAAAATACAGCCCCTAAATGTACAATGGCTTAAACACAACTTAGGTTTATTTCTCCCTCAGGAAAGCAGTCCAGGTGGTTCCAGGCAGGTGTACGTGTAGGGATGGGGACCAGGGAGTTCATTCAGGGTCCCAGGATGATTAGACTATGTCTTCCTCAGTTAAAGTTTCCAAGAACTTCCTACTCATTAATATCCAACTGGGAGAAGGAGTAAGAAGCTGCCAGGTTTTATCTGGGCACAGCCTGGGAGCTGGGCACATCACCGCTGCTCACACTCCATTGGTCAGAACTTGGTCACATGGCCACACAACTAATTTTGAAGGAGACTGAGAAATATAGTCAACCTACATGCCATGAAGAAGAGGAAGTAAATTTGATAAATCCTTATCTAGACTTTACCACATTCTCCTACATGCTAAGGTTTTCTGAGGAAAAACTAAACACTAAAACCAGGTTTTCCACCTGTGAATTAGTAAAAGTGTAAAGTATACGAAAAGTTAATATATAATCCATATGCTGCACAATAGGACTTCTAGTTGTAGAAAAATAGGTACCCCGAAACATATAATAGCAAGAAATATTATTTATTAGTGAAAATATAACCAGGGCTTGGGAATTTTTTATTTAAATATGCAATAAAGCCCTTTTAAATGAACTCCTTTTAAAAATCCCACAAGTGGACATGCATGTCCAAGAATAGTCTTACATTCATCAGTGAAATGTTTTTTTATTCCATTTTATTTTATCATGAATGGAGGGAGCTAACAATGATATACTTAAACATCCAAATGTTTTACTTCATTACCTCATTTCTCCAGAATCACTAAAACTAACAAGGATAGAGTTAGCAAGTCAAGTTATAAAGAAATGAAGAGAAGCATTGGTGGCTATCTGGGTTGAGTCAATATAAAAATAAATTGGAGTTGTTTAGCTTCTCAGATTCTTCTGGAGATTCTTGTTGAGGCTGGGAAAGAATTGAGTACACGTAGAATCAATAGACAGGGTAAAACCTCATTTTAAAATTAATTTATCATCTTCCTCTTCAATGTGGGGATATTTCTTCAGATACAATAAAGTGCACGTAGTTCCCAATAGGACTCGGCTCCACTAACTGGATTTCACTGGAACCTTCTAAGAGGGGACTTTATATAGGATGCAAGAGGAGCTACTTGTCCATTAATCTAGGCAGTGCCTGTTTATTGGAGAGCTCGCACATCACTAAATAAAGGAAATGAAAGTGAAGTGAAGAGGAATTTTACTCATCATGTCTAATGCAGAGCCAAGCATAGTCCACATGTCTGGAGAGCTCCACAATGATTCTGCTAAGCCCATGAATGAACACCACTGCCCTCATAAGAAAAATATCTATTTCTAAATGAGGCAAGGGGTGATTCAGCTCTAATACAAGGCTGAAATTAGCCAGATGATTAATGAAAATCTAGCTCAACAAAGCACCTCTCTGTGAAATGTAACATGATTACAACAAATGTTTCCCAATGATGCATTTTGATTAAATTGGCTGACCAACTAGTTTGCTCTCTGGGGTCAAGAAGAAATGCAAATTGATACTGAGGCAAATCACTCTCAAACACATGAAATTTGGCAAAAAAAGAGAAAGCAAACAACTAGATAATATCACCTAGACACAGACCTTTTAGCTATTGGAACATGATTACTTATTTATACTGTTATTCTGTCTGGATTGTGGGCATCGTGAACGGTCATCCTCTCCCGGTGGGAGTGAGGTGCGTTCCTTCCCTTTCACCCTCCTCTTTCCATTGAAACTGACAAGCGACAATGAATTGTGTAACCATAATGGAATTCACGTATTAGTCAGAACATATTATTATAAATTAGCCACACTTCAAAAATTTAAACACCTTTAAGTCCAAGACACTACTTAACTTGCAAACATTACTTAAAAATGTAAGTACATTTCCTGTTTTAACAGCTGAGTTTAAGAACTTTCAGTAAATATTGCCTTTTTATATTCCTCTTTCCTAATTGCACTCTTCTCTCAGATATTTTATTACTGGTTGAAATTCTGAACTATGTTTTCAACTGACAAAATAAGGGCTTCTTTAATTCGGTTTGGTCAGGCTCCCAAGTTTTTGCAGTGGTAAATGTGATCATCATATTTCTAAACTATTTCTATATATTTTGTGCTGTGATTTTAAAGTTATGCTCTGATAAATTTTTTACAAATGTTCCATTCATGGTTTACTAAGAGGTGGGTATCTATTTAGAAAAATGTGTGAATGTATAAATGAAAACAGAGCTTATATTTTTCAATCGCTTTTGCTTTGTTTCAACACGATTACACGTCACGAAACCTATATATACATGCAAAAACCTCTAAATGAAATAACTTACATCTGGATAATTTTTTAAAAGGAGTCCCACATTTACTTGCCCTGTATACATAAACAAGTATGCTATAGAAATGAATACAAATGCTTTGAGGAGAAACTTTGCTTCAGTCTCCTCCACAGATCAGACTCCGGCTCACTCTTTTGAAGTGAAGACAAATGACTGAAGCACACAGTTCAGCTCACGAGCCACTAAGCACAGCGGGATTCCTGGTCGAGGTTACTGGAAACGTGAACCGCTTTTAAAATATCAACTATCGTGTGTCTTTTTCTTCTCATAGGTGGGCATCCATGTCCAAGTATAGTTTTGCATTCATCAATGTAAAACAGTAGTAAAAAGATGCAAAAGCTCATAATAATACCATAAGGAGATTCAATGGAGAGAAATGGCTTCTTGGAAAATCTAAAAAAAGCAGAATGCTATTTGAAGGCTTACGTTTCCAGTAATTCTCACCGGCCCAGTCAAATTCTGTTGCCTTTTAATCTGATTTTTGCAGAAAGATAACTCGATTTAATGCATCCCCCAAAGCTGAAGCTTGCCTTGATTAGGACTGAAATAAACTTCTGGGGTTTTGTTTTGTTTTGTTTTTAGCATAACGTATTGGTACTACTTATTCCTGGCAACGATGAAACTTTTGGATTCTCACTGTGAAAATCTGAGTTTTACATATTAATCAAAAGTCTTCAGGTTAGTAAGGCTACTATACCTTTAAAGTTTTCTTGTTTAAGTATATCCTCACTTTTCCAGAATCTAAGATGCATAAATTAGAGCCCACAGGAAAATGAGAAACTTGCAATCATCTCTGGTCCACTCCTCACCTGCTTGGTTCCTGTCCATCGTCTGTTTCCTCCAGTAAGAGGGGAATCAAGAAAGCACTAGGCTTGAGTGATAGGATTCTCACTGTAGATTCTTTTGGGAAAAAAGTGAAGATCCCTATGTATTTCTAGTTTAATTAAACTATTTTAAGTAGTGTGATTGGTAGGTTGCCTGTAACTACCAACACCCTCTGTCCCGACACTTCTTCTTAGTAACTTTTCCAGAACCTGTGCATCCGGGTCAGGTGCCAGCCCCTGTGCTTCTCCCTACCTTTGCAATTGTCACACTGTATTGTAATGATCACTTCTCTCTTTTGTTTTCTTCTGAGAGAAATCTAACACCTTAGAGGATCGTGTTCGGGATGAATAAATAAACAATGAGACATCACAAAAGTTATAAAAAGTTTTCGGAGCTTAAGTCTGTTAAGTGATCAGCTGGACTCTCCTCTGTGGTAACATGTTGGGAGTAATGGATATTGCCAGCTTTCCGACATGGGAGCAGTAGAGTTACTCTGATGGGTTCGATGAATAAAAAATATCACTTTATCTGATGGGATCAGAACTGCAGCACAGGCTTCCTGATTACCAGTCTGAGGCTCTTACTACCCCACGACCTTGCTGTCCTTCTGCATAGGTGAAATGAATTTCTGCATAATGTCCCTCAAATTATATGTTTCTTTTCTTGAATGTTTGACATGGTTGAAAGAGATGTCCCTCCACAGTTATATAAAGTGTTTAAAAACCAAAATATTTATGTTATTTCTTTTTCTATTTTTGTAATTGTTATGCTTTAACATTTATTTGTCTTTGGAATAGAATGGTGCTTATAGAAAATTCCTGATAGCATGAGAACTTAATTGTTTTAGTAAAAAAGATAAGTTTTGGGATCACTTTGTATATTTATATTATTTTCAAAGAAAGTGAGAAATAGTGGCACCGGGAAAAACTTTGGCCAACCTACCCCTATCCATAAAATAAGTACTATTTCATAGTTATAATTGTGAATGTTTACAAAACTATCTCCGTGCTGGGTGGTGTATGAGCATAGGCACCTGCCTGGACATTCCAAGTCCTGCGATTCTGAATATAAATGATCTTTCTCAGGCGCTTTATCCTTTGCATTTCCACTGCTTCTGCCCTAATTCTGATTTATACGACCTTTTAAGATATAGATATTTGAATTAAAAAAAATGCTAACACATTGTAAAAAAAAAAGAAAATAATACAGATAGCATCTGACCTGGGCCTTCACAAGGGTCCTGTGCTTGTTTTATTGCTGTCGATTTCTTGAAATTCTTAATAATTTTTGAACACAGGGTCCTACATTTTCGTTTTGCACTGGGCCTCGAAAAATTTGTAGCCGGTCCTGTCACCACTCCACCCCTCTTCCAGTTCTTTCGACTTATGTGATCACTCTTAACTCTTTGTTATTTCCAGAAATTTTCTGTGTATGTAAGCCTGCTTGCATTAGTTTTTCCATCGATGGGGTTCTTCTGTACATATTCTACACTTTTTTGCCTTCTTAATATTGCATGACTGAATTTTTCCGTTAAACAGCCTCTGCCTGCCGAGCACCCATTTCCTCCTTCTCCTAGACAGTCTCCTAGACACTGCTGTAGGATGTATTTTCTAATTCTGTTGTGTCACTCTTCTGCTAAAAATACAGGGCTTCCCTGTTGTGTATAGAATTAAGTAGCATCCTGGTAAATAAACAAAACGGCTGTAGGACCATTGCTAGTGTGCTAACAAATTTGAGTTTCTGAGCACAAAAGCTTGAAAGACACCTCTGGACTAGGAGAATCGCTAAGTTAAGTCCTTTCTGCTAAGCAGCCAGCTGGCTGGTCTCTGCCGGGATCACCTAATCTACACACAGGCCTATATTTTCAGACTTTGCAACATCCTGTCTCTCAAACAAGTAGGGACAAATTGATCTTCCCTTTTCCTTACTATTATTTATTAGTGTTGTTAATAATCAGCCTTGAAATTAGCAGAGATAATATTAGGACCCAAAGTTTTTGTCCCTCCTAAACTCATATGATGAGACTCTAACTTCCATATGATGGTATTAGGAGGTGGCGTTTTGGGGAGGTTATTAGGTTTAGATGAGGTCACAGAGGTGCCCTACTGGCACCCAGGTCTTAGACTTCTCAGCCTTCTGAACTTTCAGAAATAAGTATCTCTTTAAGCCACCCAATCTATGGTATTTTAAGATAGGCAAGAAAGAAGGATTTTTTTTTTAGCTTTCTACAAAATTGATTAATCTACAGCATAGGATTAGATCACATAGATGTCTTATTATTTGACATAAAGAAAATGAGTCTGAGGAAAAATATATGTCATGCCCAAAGCCACAGAATTTAGTGATGAACTTAAATTAACATCTACTGCCTTTCAGGTTAATAGATTGTGACATCTTGGAATTTTCCGGAACCCTCTAAATTCTGAGGTCGGAACGATATTCTGAAAGAGTTTATTGCAGTCTGACGGTTATGGCAACGACTACATTCATTGCTTCCAGTCCTGCATTTCTCAGATATAAAGGTCGGATCATCCAAGTTGGTGGTTAAAATGCCTGAGTATTAACCACGCACGTACATGTGCGATCACAAATAAATTACTCAACCCCTCTGAGCTTTAATTTTCTTAAGCGGAAAACAGATATAATAATATCTACCTAACAGAACTATGACCTGGAATGAACAAGATTTTAACTTATCTGTTTACTCAACAAATACTTATTAGGTGATTACTATCTATCAAAAATTATGCTAACGGTGAGATTATGGCAGTGATTCAAACCCATTCCCTGCCCTCGTGAAGCTAAGTCTGATTGGACTTAAGGTGGGAGAAAGTTAGCAGCACAGTTCCTTGCATAGAATCAATGCTCAGTTAATATTAATTGAATATTAATATAAATTTTTTGTCCCCCCCTTGTTTAAAGTAACTTGTCCCCCCCTTGTTTAAAGTAACTAATACTGCAACTTTGTCTTTAGAGATACTCTTGGTCATGAAAATTGGGGCATTTATGTTGGAATCATCATGGGGAAGACATTCTTCTGACCCACACCTCATTCCCTGTCATTCTTTTGAAATTATTTGTTAGTAGAAAAATCTGAACATAAACTTAATCTGAAAAACTGGCCTGTTCTTTATGCATGGATAGAGCTTTTTTAAAAAATCAGTTTTTGAACTTAGTTGTACCCATGTGTGAGTTTACAAACAGTTTGTAAGGAAACGCCCATCTAATAAAAACTGCTTTGAAATCTGGATAAGGCTTACTTACTTGATGGTAACCAAGCATCTCAGTCTATGTGCCCAGTTCGCACGTCCAAGAGCTCTGCTGGAATCTACCTAGTCAGAGCACGCCTAGCAAGAAGACACTGCATGTCCGAGAAATCAGCTTAGAAGCCACACTACGGAAAAGCAGCCTACTGAGGTCCATGCGAGATCTGCTCGGGAATGTGAAAGAGATGAGGAAGGTTAGTGTGTGAAGACAATGCCATGCACTCGGTCAGCTCCAGCAGAAGTGAGTCTTATATGCAGAAACGTTTTGTTGCTCGTGCAAGCTACAGATGTCTGTTTTAACTGCAAGTGTCTTGCTAGAGCTGCAGTTGGCAAGGCCAGCTGCTCTGAACTGCCAACTGTCAGTGGACGTGGCGAGCTCTTACTAATTTGTGCTGAGAAGACCAGCATGGAATTGGAACAGCACGGGACATGACTTTAATATCCTCCATCTGTCAAGTAGACTTCTTTGGAAATAACTGAGCATTTTTGAGCAAGAATTGTTAAGGCTCTTCTATGATAACATTTACAGAATTCATAAAGCCAGATTGCATTCAGTTAGTTATCCTCTGCAGAGTGAGAGAGCAGGAGTTGGTCTAGCAAATACAGTGGTAGAGCCTTTGGTTCTGCAGGTGGCATAAATTAAGGGCTTTCCCCACTGGATCCAGAACCTACCTTCCTTCCTCCCAGGCACTGCTGCAGTTGAGGCTTAGTTAGGACACCATATTGGCAGTTATGGGGCTGCCAAGTTATTTCTCTCCAGTCGCAGGTCCTGTTGTCTGAACAACTAAGGCAAGGTACAATCCATTGGCCTGGAATAGACAGCAAAACTTCCTTTAGTTCAGTTTCTACTAGTGAAATTACAGTTTGCAAGTAACTTTAGAGTTCAACTATGGCACGCCATCACAGAAGTTACAGTGAGAAGAAGACTACTCTCATCATACAAATCCAGTGGAGCAATGTGTGAGCTCCTGCCAACCAAACTGAATTGCAACGTGTAGTAATGTTCTGAAATAACACAGTGCAAGCTGAAATCAGGTATCAGTTCCGCTCCATGAAACCACACGCTTATTAAAAATTAAGTGATTGGATACTATTCACTTTCTACTTATTTTTAAATAGTACATTAGGCACTGAACAGGACCAAAGTGGATGGGAGTCACTAATATTGAGGCAGTTGGCCACAAGAGTCATTAGCTTAACTCATGCTGAGGTTAGCAGTCCAGTAATATATATATTCCCTGCTCTCAAGAGAATCAAGATACAAGAAGATTGCTTTAATATTCTGATAATTTATTATTGTGAAGACTAGTTTTTTAAATTTGATTGATGGCCTTTATTATGTGAATCTCTTCAACTCTTTCTAGCTTGTTCCCTTACTTCTTCAGCTGTCAGATGAAGTAAGTACTGTTCTGTGAGGATTTAATGGGATAATGTATTTAATGTATTGAGCACAGTTAAATATCATACTCACCTTTGTTACTAGCAGACTCAGGCACTAAGTAGGTCACAAACTTTAGTAAATGTTTATAAGATAAATGAATATTTTTGGTTCATTTAAGATCTTTTCTATTTTATTGATAAAGTTATATGCATTCAAAAGATTTTAGCTTTTATTGTGAGTAGATAAATAATCTATTAGAAAACAAATCAAGAAATGATTTTTGACTTTTTCTTGTTTATATTTTCAGAAATGGAGTGTGAACTAGCACCTTAAATACAGAGTGGTCATTTCTCTCTCCTGTGGAGCATACTCTTGTCTCTGTCCTGAAGGTCTTACATGTTACCACAAGATGTTTCACTTTAAAACATTGAACAGTTAAATATTCCCAGCTACTTTTTTGAGCAAAAAAGAAAAAATGTGAATAACTTTACTCATTCTGGCTTTGATTTGTGGTTCTGCTAACAAAAGTATCTGGTGTGATGTTAAGTTTAGTGGGAAGAATTTCTACTTTTAGGGCATAAATATGGTGCAGTTTACATTCTAGACCTCGGGGGTGACAGAAGTGTGCATGCAAGTGTGTGTGTGGAAATAGTTACAAATAAAAAAATTTGAAAGCCTATCTAGTTTATGGCTTACTACTTGATCACAGAAAGAGAAATAAGCATGGGTATATTAAGAGAGAGAAACTGGAGGAGATAAAGGAAAATATCTAGAAGGTTTTTAATTTAATACATTGTTGAAGTATCTGCCTTGTTAGATATTAGGTGCTACTGCTGTTAAAATTTCAGAATTTAAAAAAAATAGCTAACATTTTTATAACCTGCCAGATGCGAAGGATATTCTCAGCATTTTAATATATGAACTTATTTAAGCCTCCTAATTATAATGTTAAACCTCAAAAATTTATAAACAAATTTTTTATTGATTATAATCAAATAAATTATAATTTATACATGTAAAATAATTATAGAGTAATATAAGTAATGCATAATTGAGTAAAAATATCTATGTGGTATTGGAAGAACCTGGAGCTTCGGAGACAGCTGGGCTCTGCCTCCAGCTAGCTCTATGGATGTTAACACTGCACATTAGGGTCACCTGGAAAGCTTGTTAAAATCCCCGTGCCCAGGTTTTTTCCTAGACTGATTAAATTAGAACCACCGGGTATGGGACTCGGGTATCAGTATTTTTTTAATGCTTTTCATGTAATTCCATGTGCAGTGAAGGTTGTGGACCACTGTTTAATTTGTACAGATTACTTAATCTTTTCTATATAAGAAAAATGTGTATAGCACCTGCCATAGTGCCTGATCCTTGGGACTCAATGACTGTATTTTACTCCCCCACTCCCACTTTAAGTAGCCATGGCAGTTTAGAATGCAGAAAGCACCATGAGAGCCAGAGTTGTCTGGAAGGGTCTATGGAACATATAAGATCAGGTTTTACGGATGGACAAGAATTAGAGAGACGGAATGGGTGGTACTTTAGAGACAATGACAAGGTAGACCTGACAAGAGTGAGACTGAAGAAGTGACTGTCCTACAGAATAGAGTGTATGTATTGGAGAGAAAAAAGGTCTGCCCGTGAAAGCTGTTCCAAAGTTCCATATACGGAGTACAGCAATAGCAGGACTACTAAAAGATAACAACGTAGAGAATTTAGGGATGTGCTTGTTTCACCATCCAGTTATCTTTGATAATTTTTCTATGTTTTTCATTCAAAATATAGCTTGCTTTCTAATTCTAATTTGGTCCTGCATACAGGATTTGTAATCAATACTCAACCCCTCACATCTTTGCTCATCCTCTTCTAATACTCTGTGATTTAGACATTGTCTAAAGTTTAATATTTGTTGATGGATTCCTCAGAAAAAAACCTCCTTGCAGAAAAGGCTTTCCTTCATAGAGATCTGCATTCCCTGGACATATAGACTTCTCCTGGATGGGGTTGGAATGGGCCTTGGACATCCTCCTCCTCTCTGTCCTTCTCTTTTACAGATGAGGTCCACAGAGTTAAATGACAGAAGTGGGATCGTGTGTTCACAACAGTGCTGGACCAGAACTGAGGCATAGCAGTCTCCAATTTGCTGTATTACTAATAATACAGTAGTCTCCGTTTATCATGTTGGGCTAGATTAGCACAAAATTATCACTTGAAAATGAAACATGGCCAAATAAATCACTTGGTTGTGCTTATAGGAAAACCCATAAACAGGTTGCTTTAATGAATTTATCTTTATTTTAAATAGCTGAATTTACTCAGTGGGTTTATGTGTTGACAGAGACTATGTTTAAGAAAAAAAGATTGTTAATTTTCTTTCTAATACAATAACGGGATATTGGGGACAAAAGTGTGTTTCTGCTAATGAGATCAGATTTAGTAATATTTTGAAGGGCTCAGTTTTCATCAGATCCTTAAGTATCTAAGAGCACATGCATCTTCTTCAGATATCACCACTCCCTCACCTTGCTGACAGCTAGTTTTGTACAAACTGAGGCCTGCTTTGGCCACTTGTTCTAAGGCAGAAGAATAAGTGGCAAAATACAAGCACAAAGATCCAAATATGGGTGCAATTAGCTTGTGGATATAATATCACACACACATAAAAAGGATGCCTGATTGGATCTCTCAAAATTTGGTCCCAATGGTTCATACTACTACATATTTATATAGTCATAACTCTTTGCATTTTTGTATTGGTTAACAATGCCTTTTTAAAATTAAATTAATAATACTGCTTAAATAGACATCTGTATAACATCTGCAGGCCTGCAGTTCCTTGACATTTTAAATGATACCAGCTCTTAACTAAAATTGTCAAAAAGATGAACATAAATTCTATGTTATATATTTAAACATTGAATGAATGAAAGCTGTGATTTCTGAAATAAAGTATGACATATGTTTTAAGGAATAACATTCTCAAGAATAAAAGTTCCTTTTGGGAGAAGTTATTTGATTTATACTTATAGCTTTGTATTTAACGCAAGTTAGATTTCACCCATTTAAGTGAATCGGATTGAGTGATATAATGGAGAAAAAAATTCAACTTTGTGATTTAGGGCCATGGTGAGATGTGAAATTATATAGATGATAGCACTAATTCCTGACTCTATAAAGCTATAATATAAAGAAGTTTTTGTTTAAGAAGAAAACTACATTTCCAGTATTAAAAGTATTTCAGTGTAAGTTGTCACACTTCCTTGCTAAAATTAGCTACGATAAAAACTTTTGTTCACATATCATTAAATGAAATCTGGAACTATTTCCTTAAAAGTAATTCTCATTCAATAATCATTGCATAAATCTATTCTTTCTCCAAATTAGAAGAATTATCTTTTTCTTGTTAAGTAACAGATTTTATTCTCAAGGTTGCGTATTATAAATTATTTTCTAATGGTTAGAATTTAAATTAAGAATTAAAAAAAAGGTCACTCAAAATTATATTAGCTAGTGTTAATGAAAAGACATTTTTGACCATCATTATATTGGCAAGCTGAAAAAACTGAATCCAATTCTGCCAAATAACTACGATATGCAGATTTTGGGATCCATCTGTGGCTATATCAGCTAAAACTGGAGAGCCCAGATAAACTTCCTTCCTGTGTTGTCTCCCATGACCACTTCCTACCATCAAGGAAGGAAATCATCTCCGATAGCAAAAAAATCCATTCTAGCAAATTGCTATCTCCAATCTCGCTCATTTGCTTTGAATCTTTGAGTCTTTAGGACTTCACTGTAGAGCGATTATCCCTAGTTGCTTGTGCCCTGGCTGCATGCATTCTGTGGTGGAAGGGAGGAGGGCATGGATCTTGATTTGAGTTCAGCAACCATTTTTAAATCAAATATTAGACATTGGAAGATGAATAAGGGACAATCTCTGCTGTGCAGAAATATATAATCTAGGTCAGTCATCATTAAAAACTTATTGCTAATGCACCTTTGGCTTAATAACACACGTGCACT
Organism: Pteropus medius; assembly: GCF_902729225.1. Lineage (NCBI taxonomy): Eukaryota > Metazoa > Chordata > Mammalia > Chiroptera > Pteropodidae > Pteropus > Pteropus medius. The sequence goes on from NW_024356249.1 coordinate 15,628,452, forward strand.
GTAATATAGGTACATATACTCCTATATGTATATATTATGTCCAATACAAAGCAAAAATAAGAATGATTAGATAAAAATAAATGTACTCATATATTAATCTTTATTGGCTTCATCCCTGTGAATTGTGACGTGCCACTCCCTTCCCTTGCTCAGATGCATCATTCCACTTTGAAGACTACTGATTAAAGAAAGAGTTTGAAACGTAAATTAAACATGTTAATAAGGTAAGTGCTATTTCAGACATGTGTCCAAGGTATTCTGAGAGCACAGAAGAGAAGCTAATCTGGGGGGTGGGATAGTAAAGAAAGGCTTTCTGGAGAGGAAGACACAGGATCAGGAAACTAAGCTGATGGGGAGAAGACTCGTAGAGGCAGGGAATGGCATGGATAAGAGCCTGGAACCCTGCAGCAGTGTATGGGGCATAAGGTGAGGCCGAGAGGCGGGGAGAGAGGAAGAGATAGAAAGAGTCAGACTAAGGATGATGGGCTTGATTGTAGAGTCAATTTTGGAGACTTCTCTAATACCAGAAGGCTCCTGTTCTATGGTGGCCTCTCCTGTAAGTACCAGGCACAGAAAGAGCTTCATATCAGGACCTGGCATAAGTTACTGCAGATTTAATGGACAAGAGGCTGCCATTTCTGAAGAATCTCAGTGATGTATCTTTTTGTTGTTGTTGAACTTTTGACTTGGTTTAGTAGAAATCAAATTACATCGTTTTATGATTCTCATAAATAGTCTGATAAAAATACTTAACTAGACACATCGGTGTCTCCTTTATATGCAAGAGTATATATCTCATTTAGCTGAGACAATTATAAGTCACACCACCTGACATACCATAATGGGTAAATCTCTTTTTATGCACTGACTGTAATTTATTATTTACAACACATGTTCAAGAACAGGGATATGCCCACGTTTGTTAACTGTGCATGCCAAATTGCAATTCGTCCTGCCCATTTGTAAAACTCATTTTCCATTCAGGCTCTGGTGTGAAGTTCATGGCAAGGGTAGAAAAGCTCCTAAGTGTTTTTTCAGACTTTTTAGATGAAGGGAGACCTGGGGTCAGGAGGTTGGAGTGGTAACCAGGAATCTCAGAGAAGATGCTCCCTGCTCCTCTCATCACCTTGGAGGCATTTTGAGTTCCAGCTTTAGCTTGACCCCACTGGTCTCCACTGAAAGAGGCGTGCTGGGGAAGGACAGAGACTGGAAATGTGGACAGTGGCACCAAAGTCTCTCATTCCAGGTCTGCTCGAGGCTAGTCAGGATTGAAAACTGTAAGTTGAATTTGACATCGCAATTTTCCTGCCTCTATTATTCTCAATATATAGGAGACATTAGTGATCATTTTCAATGATTTTTTTTTAATTAAAGGAAATGATTTAGAACTGAATGTGTATGCTTTGCAGTTCTTTGATTCACAAGGTCAATCAACATTTATTTTGTTCCTACTCTAGAAATTATAGTGCTAAGTTGCCTGATACCGTGTGAACAAATCAGACTCCCAGCCCTTGTGCAGCTGACAGCCTGGGAACACTGATAAACAATTAATTACTTATGTAATCATTTAAATAATTGTGAAAACTACTATGGAAGAAAAGCTTAGGGTGTTTTGGGAATATAAAATAAAACAAATCAGAGGCTCAAGAAAGACTCTCTGACACAAGTGACTTTTGAGCTAAGGTCTATGGAAGAATATGGATTAAACTAGGGAAAGAGCAGAGAGTGAAGAGAAGAGCATTTGATCAAACAGTAATTTACATATTAAAACAATGCATTTACACTAATTCTATGTGCTACATTTCATACTAATGAAAAAATAACGTATTACCTAGACTTTTTTTGGGGTACAAAGATAGTTTAAATAGGCATATACTTATCTCTATTAAAGGATTTTTTTTTTTGAGAGAAGTGATATCCAATGTGATAGTCACCTTCTGTGTCGCCAGATGGACAAATCTTTAGTTTGGGCTGTAAAATGGCTTCAATGTAGTCAGAGGAAATAGGCTGTAACCCACAGGTTTCTTCAGGGTGAATCAGCAAACCACAATCCTGCATTAAAACGATAGAAATTAGCTGTCATAGTAATTAACCCGACCCGCAGTAATAAAATCTAAAAAATAAGACTTTCTGCGTTGAATAACCTTCATGGTTTAAAGGCGCCATTCTTATTTACCCTTTGTGGAGGTATTGGCTTATTAATTGTTGTGCTACAAGGAGCTACTTGTATTAGGGGATTAATAGAACTTCTAATGACAATTTAATCTTTACTTTGGCATTAACATTCATCTATTGCTCTGCCAATTTTTAAAGAAATGGATGGAAATTTTACTTTAAAAATATATGTGTGTGTTGACACATTAAATATATAACATACTATAATAGAGGACAATATTATCCTCTAATATTATGAAAAAGAGAGTTAATGTGAGAAGGGAAAGGGAAATATTTTGGAAGAACATTAATTTAACAGATGAATTTTCTTTCAACAAACATTTATTAAGGACCCACGATATGCCAGAAATGTAATTGAATACATGTATTTTATCCAAAACTTGTTCATATATTTATAAAAGTAGCTAACATCTCACTGCAGACGCATGTTTTGTACTAAGTAACGCCTTCCACAGTCTGACATGTCCAGCAGGTCAAACCATAATTATTTTCTCTTAGCTTAGTTTTCTAAGACTCTCATTTCTGGTCTGCTCCAGGCTTAGGCAGGACTGAACACGGTAAGCTGAATTGAGCTGTACTTCAAGGCACCTGTACCTGTGCTGCGTCCTTCTATCCTACCTCACCTGGTTCCACTGCTGCCCTTCTCATCAGCTTCTCTCAGCCTATCACACTTTAGGGCAGGTAAGAATGCTCTCATCTCTGTCAGAAATGCTTTTCCCTAATTTTGCATAGAGAGTATCTTTCTGCATTTAAAGTGTCAGAAAGGCCTTTTTGGAATTCTAGCACAATTATGCACCCCCGCTTTTGCCTATGTCAGCACTGTTTATTTCTTTGATACACTACGATTCGATAATGTTTGTCATTTGTTGTCTTTTCCACTAGACTGAATACTCCATGAGAACAAATAATTATTTTACACGTCTACCCAATCCCTACCATACAGCAGGCAACAATAAATATTTATTAAAAGCATAAAACGTTAAAGTTCTCTCTCTCTTTATCTGATAAATTCTCAGTAATGGAGGGAAATAATTGGTTTGACCTCTTCTTTGCTCTGTAACTCTGTCTCTAATGAGCAATTTCTAGTAACTTTCCCTCCTACTCTCAAATATCCTAATCCCCAACTCAGATGCCCAGATCTCATACAAAAAGGTCCAGAATGTTAATGGACAAAAGGTATGGGGTGGTGTACAGACTTCTTGAAATCTTGATTCAGTAAACATTTTCGTTTTTAATTCATGACTGAAACTAGAGTTTAGGATATTAATTAAAGATTAAGAAAGTAATCTATATTAAAATTTTTGTTATAATAAAGCAATTAAAAATAACACAAAGCTTATAATACTGTGAGGAGTTTTTAGTATGAAGAAACATCTATGAATGAGATGTTAGTGTGTGTGTACGTATGTGTGTGTGACATCTGTCTATACCTTTAGTTTCGGTGGAGACTGGACTCTTTTTAAGGCTAGAAAATGTCATATGCATGTATCAGATTAAAAAATGTGTATATTAAATGTTAGGAAGAACAGTGAGAAATAATTACCATTATATACTGCTGATGGGAGTGTGAATTAGTTTGGAACACAGATTATATTCAAATTAAAAATTCAAACTCCATAGCCCTAAAGTCAGACTTCTTAGAGTCTACCCTAGAGAAACCCTCATGAAATGCATAAAAACATGTATAAAGACAGATCTAAATGGACTAACGTGAAGATATTTCCAAGACACATAACTAAAAAAACCTGAAGAACATGTTTTGTTACAGAACAATACATGTCACCATGGATATGTCACAAAGTCACCTAAATTCAAATATTTCGGGCAAAGTTGTGTTTAATTTATTAATCATATGTATTATTCATTATATATGATCATGTACATATGCAAATGTTGAAATATTCCTAAAAGTCTGGATTTAGTTAAACTTTTGCCTAAAAATCATTGTTTGGGGTCTATGTGGTATGTATGTTAGTGATCGTGTCCTAATATTCATCTGGACGGCATTAGAAAGAGAGTCCAGACCACAGCTGCCAAGGTCCTAGCTAGTCCTTTCTGTTGAAGCCCTGCATGTAATTTTAACATATCAGTCAATGAGAAAGATGTACTGTTACGTGTGCTGATGGCTTGCCCCGTGGGAAACCAAACTCAATCACTGATAAGTGGGTGTGGGTTATTTGAAGTAGGTTAGTTACCAGTGGCTTTCAGAGGAGACGACAGCTGAAGTGAAGGATGAAAAAAATTGGGGGGAGGGGTCAGAATTCTAAGAAGAAGAAATTGCATGTCAGAAGCCATGAGGTGGTAAAAGGATTTATCTGACATCTTAAGTTAAAAAAAAAGTCATTTAAAAAAACTGATATGCTGACAATCTATATTTTAATAATCAGATTGTAAAATCTTTTCTTGAGAGCTCGTTTGGAGGTTCTAGCAGGGGAGCGCAGCCACTTGTATATCCTTGACCAAAGAATGGTCCTCTCTTCTATCGGGGAAGGTTGTCCTCTTCCACAGAGCACAGAGCGTCGGGAGGGACACACATGGCCTGGTGAGGGAGGAAGGGGACACCCGCCTAGGGAGCCAGATCAGCCGAATCAACCCTGGCGATCAATGGGGTAACAGATGTCTCAGCCAGATTGCCCTCACATCCTAAAATCTTTTCTTGATATGGCACCTCCAAAGTTACTTACTACAAACTTCTAACTCAGAGGAAGAGTGATTCATTCATAATGCGATCCTAAGTATTATGGATACACCTTTAAAATAGAAAGGTATTAATTTAATATCTAGAATGTGCAAAGTGCTATACTGAGAATGAGAGGCCCTGACCTCAAGAGAAACAGTCTAGCTCTTTGTCAGAAGTTTCTTCTTAATCTTGAACTGAAATCTATATCTTATTTGCTCTAATTACCCTCTTAAGTTAGTTTAGAACAAATTTACTGTAATAATGCAGAAGCATGTTTTCTGATCTGACTTTAAGATAACAAAACAAATGACTGGCAATAGAATATGAAAAAGCTTTAAGGGTTCAATGTTTACACGTTCTGAATACTCAAGACCCCAGATATGAACCCATGATAATAGAGAAAACATAATACAGAACACAGAAGGCGTAGTGTAAGTGAGAGCCAGTCTGAGTGTCTGCTCCTGCCACTTAAACCCTTGGCCTTGTCTTTGTGTTTGAATCATTAACTGGCCTAGTGCTGTTTCTGCCTCAGTTGGAAGTCTCCAACAGCTAGTGAGCCTTGTTGGTTCTAACTGATCAGCCACGACTCTAGTAAATTCCAAGATAAGACAAGAATCAAAGCAATATTGCAAATGATAGACAGAGCAGAGACTGGGAGAGAGATGGTAGATTTTGAAGTAGATAAAATTTAGTCACACCCTTTTCTCTTTAGTTTAGGCCCAAGAATATTCTATTGTATTCTGTGCTTCCTTTTGAATTTTTCCTGAGCAGTTCATGTATCCTAATCCTTCATGTTTTGGAAAGCCAGGGAAGCCTGCTGGAGTGGATATGAATCGTTTTTTAGGTGCAGCCAAACAGTTACCCTTAAAGTTGAGTGAAACAAAGCAAATGGCGGAGTACAGTCTGACGTCCAGAGACTGGCTGACGGAGTTGAAGGAGGCATCAGTATAGCTGGGGGTGCTTTGTGTACATTTTATGGGATAAGAGAATAGTGGAAAGAGCTGGAAAATAACTGGAAACACTGGAAACACCACCACTGTGTTAGAGCTCACACTTGTGAATTTTAGTTCTAGCTTTACCATGAATTGGCTATGTGATACTAGTAAGTCACTTGATCTAGTTTTCTCAATATAAAATGGTGAGAGGAGGAAAGAGTAGAGGGAAATAACCATGTTAAATGACCTCAAGTACTGCAGCAATGTTGGGTACTCACACAATATCCATTCTCCCCTCTTCCTTTCTAACAGAAAGGCCTTTGTTTTGTTGTAGGTAGCAATGTATCTAGCATTAAAACAAACAAACAAACAAACAAACAAAACTCTACTTCCTCATCTCCTTTGAAGCTAGACATGGCTGTATGACACAATTCTAGCCAAAGAAATTTAAATGTAAATCAGCTATGAATTTCTAGAACAGTTTTGCTTCCCTGATGCCACTTTTTCTTTGTCATTCTTGTTTCTTCTTATTACTTGGAATGCAGATGTGAACCTGAGGGGCAGCTACCTTGTGATCATGAGGCAGCCAAGAGCAGAAAGAAAGACCTCGGGCTGCTTACCTTTGCATTTCTAGCTATGGAGGAAAAACCAACTCCTACTTGATCGAACCACTATGGAAATATAAGATGCAGCTGAACTTCTTTCTCTAAGTCTCATGAAACCTGTTCTTCTAGGGCCATATGATCCTTTTGAGTATTCATTCATATTTTAAAAGTGATTACCTCCACTAATAAAAAAAAACAACTTAATTTTGAAAGGAAAAAACTCATTAGTATCTCTCATTTGTTTTTTCCCGTGTGTGAACAGTAATTTGGTCAAGTTCAGGCGTATTCGAGAAAATGAATGACAGCTCTTCTGGTCTTAAGTGTAATCTCTTGGAGCCTGACTTTAAACATATAAAAAAGGTAATATTCAGCAGAGTTGGTTAAAATGGCACTAACCCCAGAAAGCTCCACAGTTAAGCATATCATTTTGCTGGAGACTTCACAAATTCCTAAGTGAACTGTCATGTCCCTCAATAGTGTGCAGTAAGGTAATCAACAGGGATTTTCTTCTTCAAACATGTGCAGAGTATATATGTTTATTATGTAATTTAAAAAATTTTACTTAACTTTTCATGAAGTGCTACACCAACTAACAGAAGATATTAAGGTGCCCTTGGCTTTGCCCTGTGCCCTAACCACAAATTCATGACCACTGTTTCTTGTTACCAATTCCTTTGGAAGCTCATTTACTTTCTTACAGAAGTGTTTAGCCACAAAAGAATTGATAGTGTTTCTCATTTTTAATGTGATATCGCTATATTTTTAGAGCAATACCAAATCGGACTCTTTGATCTGGTAGATATCTTTAAAGCTTACCTACTTTTTTCACTCCACTGAGTAATCCTTTAAGATGAAGCAATTCTCCCTTTCTCCCATTAAAATGCCCATCAAACTTTAAAAATATGGAGTCACTTCTTGTGGCACACAGTTCCTTCAAGAGGCACCCATTTCTTCTCCTTCCCCTGGGCTGCTGCTCTTTCCAATAGATCAGGGGTGACCATTCAAACTTAACCATTTTGGAACAGTCACCTCCCCTCAGAAAAGTATAGTCCCCTTCTGGATCAGGACTGTTAATTTGTCCACAGATATATGGTTCCTGAGTTGCTCATTTCACCATCTTGTTTTAAAGGAATAAAGTATTTTCTGTCTTCACATTGTCTCTGAATTTAGCAACAACTTTCCTTGTGCTATAGTCACCCAGCCATTAATACTAAGTAGCTATTCTGTGATTCACAGTACTAGACACTGAACGAACACTTTTAGAATAATTAGCTGAGGCATACGTTAGGAATAAATAATTACAGAATAATCTATCCTTTATTTACCACAGTCATCCTAAAACTGAATGTTTTTCATAAGAAAAGAATACAATGCATATAAAAAGTGATAGATCTTATATATGTTTAATATATTTCATACTAAAAGTGATTTATATCCTTTATGAAGGCAACTTGCAAATATCTCACAAATAAAATTATAATGCTAAGAATTTATCCTACTGATATATTTTATAAAGTCTGCAAAGATTCATGTGCAGGAAATTTACTGGAGCATTTCGTGTAAAAACAGAAAACTTGACACAACTCAAGTATCCATCAATGGGGAACAGGCTAAAGAACTTATGCATCCATATAATGAAATATTTAGTAATTCTTAGAAAAGAAGGATGTAGGTGAAGATATGGAGAGATATATAAGATATATTGTTAAAAGCAATAAAACAAGTTGCAGGACACTATGTATACACTATGATCTTATTTAAATAAATTAAAGTGATAGATCTTATATATATTTACTGTGTGTACATAACTTCTGGAATGATATGCAAGAAACTCTGAACAGTGGCACTCTTAGAAAATCAAAAATGGTAGGCCAGAGATGAGGAAGCAAGAATAAACTTTTATTTTTTAATTATGAGTTGAAGATTTTGCCAGTAGTATGAATCATGCTTATGTTTTTAAAAACATAAATTTAAGTAAAGAAAATAATACTTAAAACAGTAAAGTAAAATAATAGAAAATCAGAAAAGAACTGATAACTCCTCTGAAAGTATATTAGTTTTCTATGGTTGTGGTAACAAAGTACCACAAACTGGATGGCTCAGATCAACAGAAATTTTTATCTCACAGTTTTGGAGACTGGACATCTGAAGTCAAAATGTTGGCAGATTTGGTTCCTTCTGGGGGCTGTGAAGGACGATAGTCCTGCACAGTCATTTAATACTGTCCTGTGTTCACAGAATTGATTGTATACAAGGAAACATAACTAAGAATCAATAAATATTCCAGGTAGAAGAATGAGCATATGAAACATTGTAGAACTGAGCAAAAACATGGCCATTCAAGTTTAGAGTGGACAGTATTTAGAGAACAAGATAGGAAATGGGTAGAAATCAGTAAAATTATTTTAGAATCATGATTATCATCTTTGGCTCATTCTAATGATACAAAATTTAGGATTGTAGTAATGAATCAAGCTTCTTAAATTTTGTTCTGTTTAAAAATTTTTATCAGATAAATCTCTAAGCTCTATCCCCTTTCATAAAACTTGTAAAAAAATTCACTGAGTAGCTGCCTTTTTAAGAAACAGTACAAAATTAAACATGTTTACTGAGGAGTAGGAGACATTTTGACATTTATTTACAGTTTGTTCTAATAAAATATTTGCAGTGAACAAGGTTTACCTACATAGTTGCCTTATTTTGAATTTTAATGAAGATGAATAGCTAGCTAAGTCATTCAATTTTGTGAAGAAGGGATCTCTAAAAAAATTGCTTTAAAAATGAATGATTTTCAGTGCTTGGTATTATCCTGTTTTAGTGCGAGTTTATAAATAAGTTTTCGATTTTAATTATTTTTTTAAAATAATGGAATTTGGTGTTGGGTAGCAGGATTGTATATGTGACTTGGCATGCTATTTATGTTTGGAGTACATAGTCTTCCTTATAACACATTAGAATCCATGCAGTAATGAGCCAACATATAACACTATTGTATGTTTCTCTTCTTAAGCAAACATCATCTGAACAGTGGACATACATTATACTACCTCAGACTTCTAAGTTAGTTTCCAATGAACTCAGAAAAAGAAAATTGAAACAAATTATAAGCAGATGAATTAGTTCTACTCAATTAATGTGAATCAATATTTGGAACACTTTTTTATATTTCTCCTGCATTCCAAATGCCTGAACTAATCTGCAGTTTTCTCTTTTTCAACTGAGGTGGCCTCCAAATTAACTAGGATGGGGCCAGTGTGATCCTGCTTGCTGGGTTCCATTTGAAAGGCACCCTCTATTCTCAATTTAGAAATACATACGAGTCTCTGGTCTGTGTAGAATTTGGACTGAAAAATTTAGTGAGATGGGGCCTGTGAAATGACTAATGTTTCCCACTTCCGGTGAGCTAGAAACTCCAAGGAAAGCAGCCTTTGTTGTGGTCTTTCAGCACTTCTGTTTTTGGTCCCAGATGGAATCCAGAAGGGTGGATGTGAATGCAAATGAAAAGAAAGAATCAATTTGTATGTTTGGATATTTGAAAAAAGTTCAGTTCTTTGTGAACAAAGAAGTGTGGAGTTGGAACTGACTGTGCGATCATGGGCTCTCTCGTGCTTTGAAGAATCTGGATTGGTTTGGGAAGTGACAAAACAATAACAACAATAAAGAAAAGAAAAGGTTATTCCCTGTTCCAAGGAGCAAACTTATTATTTGTAGACTGAAGCAGAATAGTAGTGAGTTGGGATAGGCAGTAAACTACAAAGGTATTTTAAAAGATAACTTTTAATCGATGTGTAATTATCAATAATGGTGACACCAAACGTAACATGTTTACAACATATACTAACTAGCAAGCAGGTCTTTTCAGGAAGTATTAATAGTGAACATAGCTACCGGTAAAGGTATTCAGCATGGACTGTCACACTTATAAATAGTCCGCTAATAAAATATATGAGGTCGTGAGTCTTAAAAATGTAGCTTTGGTAGGGAATCTTTTGCCTGAATAGAGTTGACTATTTTAATAAAACATGCAGTTACACTAGTTCTGGACACCATGTGGGCATTTCCAGCCTACATTCTTCCTGGTAACCGCTACACAAACACACTTACACATGCACACACATAGTACATAGACCCAATAGTTCTTAGAATTGTGGGATTTTAAAACTCAAGGGGAACTCAAACCAAAAGACATATGGAATATATCATGCTGCAGAAGAATTATCTCATTACATGTCTTAAGTTATGAATTCCACCTGTTTTGAGGCTTTAATAAAAATTGTTTAGTAAATATTATTTTTTAAGATTACCCATTAATCAGCATCTTAATACATTCACGGTTAAGTTCAAAGCATGCCGAATGTAGCTAAATTCTGCCTGGAAGGAAATGCTGATGCATTCGAAATTGAACATCCAAACTACTATGATATCGTGAGATCAAAAGTTAACGTTAATTTTTAGTATAAACATATCCTAACATTGTAAAAATTAGATACCTATAAAAATAATTGTTATGATGGGACAGTTCTTTCTATATATTTTCTATGTATTTTCATACATGTTACTCAGACTTTTAAAAAACTCTAAAAATACTCTAGCAACAGTCTAAATGTTGGTCCCCTAAGATATTTATTAATTACACCAGAAAAAAACATTAATTTACAGTGGAGAAACCCAGCCAATCCCACCCTCATCACGTGACCGAAAGAAACACATCATTTCTGCAGTATTCTTGTCACGAATGTTTAACTTAGTTTAATCAGGAGATAACATCATACAATCCCAAACTGAAAGGCGTTCTAAAAAATAATTGACCTGCATTCTTCAAAAGTATCAAGATCACGAAAGACAAAGAAGGCTGTGGAATTGTCACAGATTAGAGAAGACTAAAAAACATGATAACTAAAAGCAGTTGAGGATGCCGGAACAGAAAAAGAATACTATTGGAAAAACTAGTGAAATCCATATAAGGTATTTGGTCAAGTAAATATATTGTACCAATATTAACTTCTTAGTATTTAAAAAAATTTCTTAGTATTGATTGTATTGATAAAGTACCATGGTCATATAAAATGTTAATATTCAGGGAAGCTGGATTAAGGGTATTTGGGAACTTCCTGTAACTCTAAAATCAGTTTTAAAAGTTAAAAGATTAATCTAGTACAATTTGATAGTCATAGTTTAGAGTTTTGTGAAGGGCAAAAGTACATTAACAATCGAAAAGTGTTCTAACCATTAACGGGCTTTTAGACACTTTGGTTGGAGTTTCACACAGCAGAGCAATGGCTCTATAGAGACATATCTTATTAGAATTTATGGATATCCCATGGCATAAATTGTGATCTATAAGCATATTGTTCTTAAAAATGGTGGGAATTGTGGGAGGAAAGTACGCAGGCTAAGGAAAAGCTAAGGTGAACCTACTGTATTCGTAAACTAATTTTCCGTGGGTACCAATCTCCTGGCGAGTTGACAAGGAGAAAGGAAAGTGCCACTTGCAGAGCACCAGGTAGGCACTTTGTACACAGCACCACACTGCATCTGTACAACTATTTGCAGTAGTATTATCATCCTCCTGCCACAGATGAGGCATTAAGGTTTGCAGAGTTTGGGGGAAGTTCTCTGAAGTCGAACAGCTTAATAAGTAAAGTAGCTAGAGTTTGAGCCCTGGGGTGTATCTAACTTCGAACCCATGCTTCACAGACTAGAAAACAAAACAAGATAAAACAAAACACACTGTACTAAGGAACAGAGATCATGTCTGTAAAACATGTACAGACCAATTAACTCTTCATCAAGGAAGACTCTTTTTTCATGGCTACAGATGGCATCCCTAAACATAACCAGCTGCACTTTGAAATGCTTACAGTTGGTCAAAAGTGGAACTAGGCAAGAGTGCCTATGATTCAGGCCAAATCTATTCCTTCCAGTAGAAAAAAAGCTTCAAAGCACCTTTCCAGCATATGCTTTGTCGCTCAAGTAATTTTTAATTTTGAACAATAGCACATTAGAAATCTACTCATTAACTAAAGACAATATAAAATTCCCATGGTAGACGAACATTTAATTGATTTTTAAAAATCATCTGTACTCATTTGTGATGTGTTTTCAGTTCTCTGAAGTTTATAGTTTATGACATTTATTCACTTTTTTTTTCCAGTTAATTCTTTTAACAGACATTCATTTAGCATCTATATGAGCCAATCTCAGTCCCTGCCTCATAGAATTCTAGCTGAGAAAACAGATATGTAAACACACCATTGCTATATAAAGTGTGAAATGTTCTGAAGATTGTTCTGGGCACTGTGTTGGCACAAAGGAGTGTGATCAACTCTGTTTTACAAAGGAGATTACCACTTGAAATACACTGGAGTTCACCAGACGGATGGGAGCTGATGGGCTTTCCAAGAGATGGAGACAGGGGTGTGGTGCAGGTGTGTGGGGGCCCAAAGCAACTGGTCCTTTACCAACACCTATAAATGAGTGGGCCTGAAAGCCAGCTGAACCCCAATTTACAAGTCACTAATTTTTCTTCCCTGTTGTGCCTATTAGTTTGAGATTCAGTACTTAGCCATAAAATATACACAACAATCTGGAACGGATTGGTGGTGGATTTTTGTCTACTTGTGTTTGGGGACAGTGTAAAGCGTATGATGTCAGTTACAAAACTCTGAAGCAGTTTGTTCAGAATCCAGCCCAGCCATATCAGTTTAGGCTTTGATATTGTCAGTTATCAGCAAGCATGCCCAGTGAGGAGTGGGCATTTTCCTGTGGAAAATGTGCTATCTTCCTTGGCATGAAGTACAAAATTAAAGGTTGCCCGTTTCCATTGGGGAACTACGAACTCTATGACCCTAGTTATAAGAGAAGGTGTCTTGGAGAGATTTCAAGATATAAGATTGTCATTTAGTCTGTCTTAAATTCCCCATGAGTTTTAAATTAGCTCATTATTTCCTGAACTAGAATGCTGTTGTTGTGATTTGATCATTACTCTTAAGCGTTTTGTCACAACTCACTGTGTGGGATGAAATGACTTTTTCATTCAAAGCCAAGTCTGGTGAGTGAGTCCTTATAGATTACATATCTACAAGTCACCACAGCTTTAGCCTCAAAGGGCTGCTGCTATGTGAGTCTTCCCGGGATACCCCTCTCTACTCAGCTGAAGTCACTGGGTCTTCCCTCCTCAGCCACATGCTCAGAGGACTTGCCTCTGCCATTGCTTCTCTATAACCTACAACCAGGTGGCATTTCAAGCTGATCTCCAGAATATATCACTTCTCTGCATTAGTCAACAGCTGTTCTGGGATACTGCTGTCACCCATCAGATATGCCTGCCTGGCCTAGCAGAGCTGAGTTACAGCTAACATTGCTTTAAAGTCAGACCCTGGCTTTGTTCTAGAAGCTTGCAGTTGTTACCCTGCCCAGATCTGGTACTTTATTGCGCCTCAGCATTTTATCTTTAAAAGGCCATCTGTGTCTTAAGTCTTCACTGTACTGGCTAACTTCGACAGGTCAAACCAAAGTGGACATAGCATTAGACACTACTAATTCCCACTGATTCCCTTTTCCTTATGCCAGGTGTTCTTTGTAACTGGAACCATGCACAGGACTGAATGGTTTAACAGTGAAGGCTGATAACAGGAAAAAATAGTATCTGGGAGGATAAATTATTCAGCATACTGGTCATTATTTTTTATCATTCCCTGTAGTGTTCCATAAAGTTTCCAAACCCTATTTTAATTGTACTCTAAAAATGTTATCGAAATAAAAATGATGTAATAATTTTTAAAAGGGCTATATGTTCCCAAAAGTGTGGTCCATGAAATACAGGTTTCCGGGAAGTTAACAAGTAGGTGTTAAGTCTAAAAAGAATGGTGTAGACCAACCAAACTAACTTTTGGCAAAAAAATTTTAAATAAATTTTGCCTATTTTCACTGTCAGTGGTAAGGCGTTCTACAAAATTTTTATAATTTAATAATGCTGATTTTTAAAAATGTTTTACAATTTGTCATTGTTTATACTGGATGCAATTCACTATCTCAGAGAGTTTTAATTTCCTGAGGAGAAAGTCACTTTTGATGAAATCTCTTTGACTGTCTGTTAAAGAACCAATGACCAGAGAATCTATATAAAGTTAGCTTTCCTGGCAACTACTTTGTGTCAAAAATACTGAACTAAGAAATCATGTGAGATCATGAGTAAAAAACTCATATGTGGCAGCAAAGACCAAAACAAAAGAAAATACCACAAAGCCATATGGGAACAACCGACATTTATCATTTAAAAAAAATTATAAACAAAAGAAATATTCTGCGATGACAGACATCTGTCTGGCATAACGAGGACTCATTTCAGAGGATGAATAAGTTTTTGAGATAGCTGCAGTAAGTCATACATTATGTACATGATATAATCATCTTTTGTGAATACGCCCATTTCTTTCTTCATTTATAGCAATTTTCCTGGATGTCAATTGCAAAAGGTCATTATTTAGACTGTACACTATGCTACTAAATTTAATTTTTAAAATGTGATTTCTTTTCTGAAAAAGTATTCATCATATTTCATATGCCACATCAGATGTTACCCATTATTATGTCTCTGAAACTGGTTACATACTAAGGAGCTCGCCTGTGAAATTCACTTGAGTGCAAAGCACTGGAAAACAGTCATTGAGACCAGGGTGGCACATGATAAGAGAATAGAAGGGTCTAGATCTAACATGATTAGTGGTACAGTGGTTAAGGGTGGGTGATATTGTGTCAGACTGCAGAATTCAGATTTCAGCTCTGCCACTTTGTGACCCTGGGCAAATGTGACCCCACAGGTGCTCCAGTTTCCTTTTCTGTGACAGCCAGCCTAACAAGACTGTTGGAAGGACTAGATAAATCAATATATTGTGTGGTCAGGATTAGACAATAATCTGTGATTCTAGACCCCACACTCATTTTCATATATCATTCTGGAATTTAAAAGAAAAATACATGTATTCATGTTCAGTGCGTATCATGGAACAAATAAGTTACTTTCTCTGAGCTCCAGTGTCCTCACATTTAAAATGGAGATGCCAATGTATATTGCTCATATACACCTTAGCATTGTTTCTGTTATTCAGGTGATAATGTGTGAGAAGGCATTGGTCATGGCTAAATCACAATGCAGTGCTTTGTTTTTAATTCTTAATGACCACCATCTAATCTACCACTCAGCAACTAGCTTATGACGAACAAACAGAGTAGCAGAGGAGAACTCAATTAAATACCCTTATCAGATAAGTTTCCTTTGAATTGGCTCAACATTTCGAAGGTTCATTTTCCTCTCTTGGAAAAGTTTCTTACATATATATATATATATATATATATATATATATATATATATATAAAATTTATTTTTTATTTGCAACTCTGTTTTATGAAAAACCAAGATATGAAAATATATTAATTTTATTTTTAATTCTTTGGATTACAAACAAAAATAATGTATTACTTGAAATGATAGATATTCAAACGCTTTTTTCGCATTTTAAGAAAATTGCGTATTGTAAATAAATAAAAATTAGAAGGTGATTAGATATGATTGAGCAGTATTAAATGGCAAAAGACCACAGGTTAGAAGAAAACAGTTATTGATAAAATTGCATCTACCTGAATATACATAGGAACATGTTGTCCAGAGAGTTTTCCTTCATTAGTGGAATAAGAGAGAAAAAGCAATGTTTTATAAACCTGCTCTAATAAACGTCCATCCAATGTACTCTGTACTTGAAACTAATAATAAAAGAAAATAAAATTTTTTTAAAAAGTTCATATATAATACTGAATCATATTCGTTCAATTATTTAACATACATGTAATCTAAGAATATATGCTTAAGGATTAAGAATTTTTAAAATCATTTTTTGCTAAAATCTTAAACTCTTTAAAAATCATTGAATAAGTATTATTAGCTTATTTCATACTCAGTGAATTTAAGTAGCATATAGATGTAGTTAAATAAGTCCTTTCTGATGATTTTAAAAATGACCATGATCATCTCCATAATAAGGAAATGAAAAGAATTACATGTGAAAATAATTAAAATTAAATAAAAACAAAAAGCTTCAAATTTCAAATTTGATTTACAACGAAACATCTATGAGTCTTTTTTAGAAAATAGAAGATTCTTACAGTTAGAAGTCCAAGCCTTCCGAAGTTTTGCCTGCCACAAATAGCCACTAACACCACAGAGAAAGCCACCTGGAGTTCTTTTCTGAGATGTATAAAAGGTATTAGTGTAAATATTGAGGGGGGCTATATCCAGTTTATTTTCATTTGTAACCAAGAAAATTATTTCTCATTTATTTACTCAGGGATCATTTGTGCTCTCACCATGTGCAAGAAATACAGAGATGAAAAAGATGAAATAGCACTAGTTTTTAAGGAATATAGTATTAAAAGGGGGAGAGATTTGAAGGATGAACAGGAAGAGAAGAGGAGACAAATGTCTTCAAGAAAAAGGAGTAACATGTAAGATCTAACAATTAGAGAGGTGTGGTATACTTTAGGAACATCAAAGACACAGGTATGACTCAACATTGGGTTTTGCGAGAAGCAGGCGGCAAACATGGCTTGATATAAACTGTATTAAGGGGTTTGGTTTTATCTTTCCCTCATTCACTTACTTACTTATGTATGTATATATGGATGTATGTGTGCATAATATACATATGTTCATTAGAAAAATAGAAAATAAAAAATAAAAATAAAAAATGTAAAGTACAAATAACATTTAAAATTTTCCCATGGCTCTATACACACATACTGGATTTCACTTGTGTATTATATACATAGTGTTTATTACATGTGCATATATTTTACAGAAATGAAATTAAACTGTTCACTGTGTTTTGCAACAGTTTTTTAATGCTGATAATATATCATGAATACAATGGAAGGCTTTTAATGGTGATGAGGGTGAGAGGGGATATTGCAATATAATTAAGATTTGCGTATTAATAATCATACAGAAGCCAGACTGCTAACTCTGGAGGCAGGACAGTGGGTTATGATACTGTTACAGTTATTCAAGGGGAAGGCATTGAGAGTCTGAGTTAGGATGGTGGAGAAGAGGCCAGAATATAAGAGATACGTAGGAGGAATTTAAAAGCGGTGAAAGAGAGAGAAAAGAAATTGGGTAACTTTGGGACATCTTTGGGCTACCAGATGGACAAATGAGAAGAGAGAGGATGTTTCATGAAGCGATGCGGAGAAAGAAGTGTTCATTTTAGTTATCGAGCTCTAAGTGCTTGTGGAATACGCAGGCAAACGACCCGATGAGCAGTGGGAAAAAATGCTTAAATGTAGAATAATTAAGAGAGGACAACTACTGTAAAACGTATCAGAATAGTATTTCTCAGAATCAGAGTAGTGTTCCTTCGACTATGCACTCACTGGGGGTTATGAGAGGTCGCACAAGCCCCGCCTCGTGATGATATTCCATCTTTCTGGAATGATGATGCTCCACTATTGCTTCCTCAACTTTGTGTTTCGTCCTTGCTTTCAAAAAATTGCTTCACCGGTGGATATGAGCTTAGATACAATTTTTTTTTTGGCATAATAACCAAAATCCTTCACATTTAAGATCAATCTCTCTCATTTGAGTGCCTCTCCCCCTAATAATTCGCTTCATTATCCTCTGTTCCAGTCACACAGATCTAGATGGCATTTCCCCATGCTGTCACCCTAGGACACTTGGGGACCACACAAAATCGTTACCTCTTGTGAGAAATCTTTTTTGGGGGCTCCCATTCCCATTCCTGATCCGAAGAGTTTTTTTTCTCTCTTTGCTATAATGTCACAACAGAACACCTTTATCAGACATATCATATTCTGTTGTAACTACTTGTGTTTTAGGTAGGTATATCTTCCTCAGATATACAGATTGTTCAATCGATCGATCTATCATCTATCTATCATCCATCTATCTGTCTGTCTGTCTATCTATCTTCTTTGTGTATATTTTTGCTCATGATCTAGACAACCTAGGTAACAAAAACACAGACAATAACCTAGGTAACAAAAACACAGACAATAATGTGCTAAATAAATTTGGGTTTTATGTCACTTTTGCCTTTGTTCAATATATGATATGTATCATGCCATATATTTAATCAACACTAAGTATCAATTCAATTCTCTCCCAGCTTCTTGGAATTTAATAATATCCCCCTTGGAAATAAGAAAATCTGAAATTAGCACTGTTGGAGAAAAGAAGCAGTGTCTCCCAGTAATGTATATAAATTAATGGAGCACTTTCTTGTGCTAGTTTTTGTCAATGTGTCTGAAAACTGGGCTGATTTAACTTTTTCACTTTAATGTGAAATGCTGTAACTAATGCCAGTGTTGATGTGGGTATGGGGAAACAGGCACATTCATATATTGTTTATTTGGCAAAGTAATTTGGAAGGGTATATTACAGCTTAATATTCTTATTTATTTTCAGCTATTAATTCCACTTTTAGGAATCTTTGATACAGAAATAAGAGTGCAGGTATGTAAAGATTTATATGTAAAAGACTGATAGGTATAAGAATATTAATGATAGCAAGGCATAAGAAAACATCTGAATGTCTATCAATAACAAACTAAATAAGCTAAAATAGCACATTCACATGATGAAATATCACATGGCCTTTAAAAAGATGGATGTAAGTCTGTACCTACTAATCTGAAAAGATGTACAGAAGGTTGGGGAAAAACAAAAGTTCTGACCTCTACCATAGCACAGTTTCACTTATTTATTCATTTAAAAATACTTACATATGCAGATATGAGTATAGATATGTCAGTATCAATGCGGTCAAAATCTGGAAGGATTGCTCCCCTGTTTCATTACTATCAGAGCCTAAGAGTGGGCAAGTAGGATCAGATGAATAAAGAGCAGATTTTCACCAGCTAAGTTTTCGTAATTTTTTTCCTTCAGTTATACTCAGTATTTTTTCAGTCAACAAGAAAAAATAATTAAAAGAACAAAGCAAATTGGTATGTATTGATTTATAAAAATATCCATAATATTGCAAGTGAAGAATGTATGTTGCAAACAAAAGTTTATATTGAATTGTCTCAATTTTTGGTAAATATATAGAATAGTTAAAAGGTCAGATGTGCATATGCCAGATCGTGATGTATGAGGCCAGATTAGAAGGAACGTCCATTATTTGTTATATACATTTCGTATCGTTTGGAATAAAACCAATGAAAATAGTAAAACAAATCATGGTTTGTTTTACATCTTTGATATTTTCTTTATTTTCATTTTTATTTTAATTACAGTTAACACTGAATATTATATTAGTTTCTGGTGTACAGTATACTAGCTAGAAATTTATGCAACTTATAAAGCGATCCCCCCAATAAATCTAGTACCCATCTAGTACCATTCATAGTTATTACAGTATTACTGACTATATTCCCTATGCTGTACTTTATGTTCCCTTAACTATTCTATAACTGCCAATTTCTAGATATATTCTTTAAAAGTCCTGTGCAAATTAAAATTTAGTAAGGAAAAATTATATTTTAATTAGATCAGTAGAGTTTTCAATTATGTAAAATATTCTTCTGTGAAGTGAATATAATTTTTTGTGATATTAATTTTCATGACTCCCGGCTGCCCGTTTTAGCCTATTTAAAGCTTGTCCTTCAGAGAAGCAGAAGTCAAATGTTCTTAATTATCTTTAAAACTTAAGAGAAAATAATGTCATTATTTTGCTTTTATTAGCCCTCCCAGGGAAAGCTTCACACTCCACTTCTATGTATTCAGTCCCTCTTTTTCTTTTTAAGCAAGAGATCTGTCTTTGGCAGTCTATGCCCTTTTAGCATTGATATGTAGTAGTAGTAGTACCCCCATCCATGTAGTAGTACCCCCATCCATGTAGTAGTACCCCCATCCATGTGGGTTATGTTCCGATTTTCGCAATAGATGCCCGAAACTTCAGATAGTACCAAACCTTATATATCTGTTTTTTTCCTATACGTGTGTACCTATGATAAAGTTTAATTTATAAATTAGGCACAGTAAGAGATTAACAACAGTAACAATAAAACAGAACGATTATAACAATATACTGTAATAAAAGTCATGTGAATGTTATGAGGTTAAACAAGGGTTAGTTGAATACAAGCACTGTGGCACCTTGACAGTTGATCTGATAACCAAGGGGGCTACTGCATGTCTAACGGGTGGGGCAGGTACACAGCGTGGAGACGCTGGGCAAAGGGATGATTCACGTCCCAGGCGGGACACGGCTACTCAGAATGACACATGATTTAAAACTTATAAATTGTTTATTTCTGGAATTTTCCATTTCATATTTTCAGGCTGTGACTATCTGCGGGTAACTAAAACCACAGAAAGCAAAACCGCGGATAAGTGGGAGACTACTATAGTTTCCATTTCAAGAAGGAAAAAGGAAGGTACTGTTGCCTATACTTACACACAGGGAACAGACGACTGGATTTGCCCCAGTTAAACAATCCCGAGACAGCGGCTGTCCAGTTCATTTTCCTTTCAGAGGAATGAGCTCTCCTTTCTTGTGGATGTTAAGGCCTATATTTGGTCCCAGATCCACTTTTATCAGCCTGGTTAAGGCAGTAAACTAATTAGCTGAGTAACTTCCGCTTTCTACTTGCTTCCAACCCACTTATTAAATAAAGAGCCTTTTAGTGTCTGTACAGGTCACAATGTATTATGCATTCAAAGTGAACAAAGCGTGAGCTGGAATCCAGTGTACTCTTGTGAATGCTTTTGAGAGATTTAAGAAAAGTACGCAAATGAATAGTTTAAATTTTATTTCTTTATATAAAATCATATACAACTCCAATCTCCAGCTCAGGACTACTAAAAAAAAAAGAAAATTCTCTCAGTCTTAATTGGAGATCAGTTTTTAGAAAATAAAAATAAAAACCACAATACCAGAAACCACTGAAAGTGTTAAGGAAAGATTATATCTAAAAATACCTGAAATATAGACTTTCCTACATATCAGTCAAAAAGTAACCAGAAAATCTTTTTGCAGTGTGAAAAGTGAACAAAGATTTCAGAATTACTTACAGGGTGAAAAATAAAAGAGGGATAAAATAATTACTTAACTCCAAATGGTAGTGTTGTGTCATTGACAGATAGGTGGGATTTATAAAATCCCAAGTTGCACAAATTTATATAATTTTTCTATTTCTGATTTATAAAAGACCATGTTTCTAACAGTCTCATAAAACTTGGGAAGACGTTTTATGCTTTATAACATATACGAACTTGAGAGGAAAAATCCTCAAAAAAAGAAAAAATTGTAATAATTATTATACCGATTAATAGATACAGCCATGTAGTTTTCTCAGTATTTAAATTCATCTAAAATCTTCATCAACAAAATAAACTTTGCCAGAGTGGCTAGCCTTTTCTTGAATTAATAATGAAAAGAAACCGCGTCCCAGAAAAGAAAACCAATGTTTTATGGAGGTGGCCTGCAGCCCCTATTTGAATCATCAAGATTAGGCAATGACCATTTTTTTGGTTATATTTATCTGACCATTTTCTGTAGGAAAGAAACATTAATAGCTATATAAAGCTTCAACACATGTTGCACAGAAAGGACTATATAATCTGCTATTATTTCTGCCTGTAAATGACTACATGTCTAGCACTAGCCTGGGGCAGAATTGGCTGCCAGGAAACTTGACCTGCATCATGGGCTTAATGAAGCTGTAACTTTGTTTATAATTCTTTCCACTTTGAACTAGTATTGTATCCAAGGGAAATGAGATAATGTGCCTCTCCTTTTTAGATCATCTGGATTACTGACCAGTCCTCTGTGAAGGGACAAGCAACACAATCTGGACACTGTTCGGGTACTGCGACCTGCTCTGCCCATCCCTCTGGAGGACCAATCAGATCTGCCTCAGGTCGGGCACCTGCAGGTCTTCACCCGCAGGAGCAGAGTCTGAGATCTGGCTCCCTGGATGTGTGCTGACTGGCAGACTTTGAAATATAACAGTATAGAATTTCCTTCTGCCTTTTCCCAGATGATGGTGAACAAGGCTGGGCCTATCCAACACTTATAGTTTAGAGACGTTTTCCTTCAGTGTCTCCAGCCTTTTTCTGATACTTTTTTTCATTCATGGGCGTTGAATCTGTAAACCTATTATGGCTTACAGATACTTTTAGGCTTCTGATCTGCTGAGTGTCTAAGTCACCACAACAAGAAAGCAAAGGCTATTACTAATTTTGTTACCTAAACTGTACATGAATTTCAGTTTGTCTTTTAAGCCCCTCAGGTTTAAAACTGAGATATTATTAAGTAAGTGAAAGAAATTTTTAGAGTGGGGATTTATTTTCCTGTGAGTGTCCTGGAATGTTGGGTGTTTGAAGAAGTATAGACTACGGTGACTCTCTCCTTTCTGCGCCCCTCCCTGAGAGTGGGGAATGGGGCCGGAATGATAATGGGTGCAAATGTGGGAGCTCTGATGGGGTGTGGGATGTTGTGGCATTTTTGACCCCATGTAGTGACACCTCTAAGACCTGGGGCCAGCCTTGTCACATATTCCCAACCATCAACAGCTCCCACATTTTTCCTTTCACTTTTTCCTCTCCTCTCTCTTCTTCTGTCCTTGGACATCCAAATATGACCTCTGGATGATACGGAATGGTCTATTGGCAGAGTGGAAGCCATGCTGCAGGGGGCTTAGCTGTTGACAGAGAAGGAGGCAGAAAGGTGGTAAAATGCACCCACCAGGAGTCGCAAGGATACAAAATTATTTTTAAATGTGGAGGTGACTTGCATGTTTGGTGACAGAGAGAAAAGAGTTTGTAGAAAAGATGAGTTTGAAGAATAACTGATTGATGGAGGAAGGCTTCCAGGAGATAAGAGGTAATGAGGTTTGAAGGAAGTGGAGACGTTAGTCCTTGAGAGAGGAGAAATCTGTGAAAGCATAGAAGAATTTGGAGAAATTGTGGGTTCATACCAGCTGACTTTGATATTGTTAATGATCTGTTACAGCATAGGGATGAAAAGTTAAGAAGAGTAAAAAAGATGTGGAATGGATGGATTATGTCCTTTGGTGGTGGGCCAGGTGTGTCATCTTTATTTACGATGGTTTGCACTTCAGCATATCTTAAAATAGGAGCAACTGGTTTCAGAAATTAACAAAAGCCTAAACCTGAAGGAGGAAATAATTCTAGAAAAAAAGCAATTCCAATGTTTTATATCAAGCATGTTTTGTATTAAGCATGTTTTGAATACATAAGCCTTTCTAGAAGTATTTTGGAAAAGGTATCAGAAGAACTGGATTATAGCACCAACTCAGCTACTTAATAGCTTTGCTCTCTTTGGCAAGATCTTTAATTATTTCCAAATCAGGTTCTCTATTTACAAAATAGATATCCATTAAATCACTCAATAAATATTTACCAACTGACCACTACATGCCAGGAGCTCTGTCAGGGATTGTAGGCACAATAGTAAACAAAATACTCTCTGTCCTCAAGTTTCTATCAGTCCAGTGGCTCTTTACTCTGCTTCTTTTACTAAGAGGATCAAAAAATATAATACATCAGAATGTGTTTTAATAATTTTGGAGCCGAACTATAGAAAAAAATCTGTAGAAAAGTACTTTTTTTTCTTGAAACAATTATCCTGTTGTGATCACGATCATAGCAATGACTACACTTTCTGGAAAGAAGACTTTACCTCCAAAAGATTCCCTATGGCTCTTGCAGTTTTAGACCACCTCCCCGCATGGCTTCCCAGCCAGGCATGGCAGCCACTGTCTCTTACTGGGAAGCAGGGAGCATGGCTTTACACTGGGCTCATGATATCTTTGCCACTTCTTCAGGTCTCCAATGACTGGTTGCCCTATTCCTGTGGCTGGCTCCTCTGAAGACATCAGTGCTAATTCTAGCAGGGGCACAACACAGAGCTGTCCCAGCAGCCAAGTGTAAACCAGAAGAGTTCTTTGATCTTCAGCCTGGTGCATTCTTTGGGTGGTCAAAACTTTGGAAGGACAAGCTAAAAGAATATGTCTGGTGGTTGGAAGCCAGGTCAGAGGTAATGTTTTGTAGAGGGTTTCTGGGAGTAGAATTAAGAAAATTGCCTTTTCTTTTTGATGTCTAAGTCTAGAATAGAAAAAAAGTATTCCCTGAAATGTGTCCAAGAGTTCTGGGAAAGTCTATCATTACAGCTATGGCCATCGTTTTAATTTCTTTATACTACACCCAACTTTCTTTAGCATGCTCAATCCTGCTCCATGTTTCCATTTTATCTAACATTCAAACATTGTCATCAGTGGGAGAAGGCAATCTTTCTCTTCTTTTGTGTTCAGGCTAAGGAGGAAGTCCATTTCTAAAACCAGGATTTTTCAGACAAGAAAAAATATAGGCTGCAGATGAGGTTAGAGCAAAGATAGGGAAGAAGACGAAGCTGAGATTGCTTTACTTCATGCTTTCTGTCTTCCTCTGTGAAGGGCTGTATCTATAAGTGAATCCAGAAATTAGATTCCCAGAGCTTACCGGATAGGAGACTAGGCCAATCATTCTACATCTAGGTGTGAGAAAAGCAGCAAAAAGCTGTGAAGAAGGCAATTTCCTGGGCATTTATCTCTAAATAATTCATTTCAGTAAATCATGTGATCTTTGGGGTATCTGGACAGAAAAATATACTTTCCAGAGCTTCTTCCCCAAGGTCTGGTTCCTGACCTTCCCATTTGACACATACTCCCTTCTTGCCTCCGGTCTCATTTTCTCAGAAACCCAAAGATCCAGTCTGGTAAAGGCAGAAACTCCCATGTGTGTTACGTTGAAGGAAGGTTTGTTTGCTAAATTTTGGCTCACGGTTCCCTGCCTTGCCTTGTTTAATGTTCTCCCTACTGCTTTCCTTGTCCTCTCCCGTTCTCTGATTTGCCTTGAATGTGAGTGACTATTCTGCTGTAAACCACCCTGACATTAATTGCCCGAGAGAAGCTCTTTGCTGTCACTGTCATTTCCTCATTAACTTCAGCCTGGTGGTGTCATTTGTTTCTCTTCTTGGGCTTATCAAGTTCATTTCTCTTTAAGTGTTCTACTCTGCATTAGTTTCTATCAAACTTTCTATTTAATTCAGTCTCACAAATATTTACTGATAATTAGTCCAGTGGGATCAAGTTGTGAATGACTCTCTTTTTTTCCCCCTAAGGAACTTTAAAAATGTTTAGGGAAGACAGCCAAGTGCAGAATGAACCAAATGTTGCAACAGAGATTGTGTCAGAGGCACTGGAGAAGAATTAACTGAAGGTACACCCACATCCCCATAAGGGCTTCCCAGGACCTATTCATTTCACCTCTTTCTGATTTCCAAATTCCTACATCACTTACTCTGGGCTTAAATCAGCATTTTCTATAGTATGTTATTCATAACACTAGACTCAAGAGATGTTCTGTGAAAAAAACAATTTCATGATTAAGAATAGGAAATATTATACACGCATTCTCTTCTCAAAAATCCACAATATACATCGGCACATGTGAAGTTTTCACCAGCAGAGGAGCAGAAGAAAATTTATTTAACCCAAAATATTCCAATCCTGTGTAATCACACACTTTTGGCATAACACCTTATAAGGAGAGGTGGTGCTTCTCCAAACACAATGTTGGGAACATCATCCTTATTGATTCATTAAATAATAAATATGAAAATGTCATGGAAGTCCTGCATCATTTGCAAGATTTTACTTTTGTCACCATGTAAAAAGACTATTCATACTAGTTAGATTTTTAAATGCCTAGAATTCTGCTGTACAATATGGTGGCCACCAGCCACATGTAGCTCAAGCTGAGATACATTGTAAGTACAAAATACATGTCAGATTTGAAAAACAATATAAAAATGTAAAATATATTATTAATAATTTTATATTGATTATGTAGTAAAATAATTGGGGTATATTTGGTTTAAAGATATTATTAAATTAACCTGGCCTGTTTTTTAATCTCAATAAAATATAATGGTTAAAAAATGAGCAAAGTAACAATTGGTAAATACAATTTACCATGACCAAAAAATAAATAAACACCAACACACAATAGAAAAATACTTTAAGATAAAAACAAGTGGCATTTCAATTATTTTGCTGACATTTTATGAGAATATGCTGTCTCCTTTCCCTTTAAATTAAAATTAGGTTAAAAAAATTAGCTTCACTTCTTTCTTTTCACTTTTTTTTAATGTGGCTATTAGGAAATTTAAAATTATATTTGTGGATCACATTATCTTTCTACTGGATAGCATTGGTCTAGAAAATAGGAATTTTATTTCTCTTATATTTTGTAACCATTCTGATGTCATTTCGGTAAATTTCAATAGTTCTTAGGTATTCATAGACTGTAGAGTTATTGCCTAATATTGAATCTATATTTACTGAATGCATGACCACTGTTTCTTATAACCCAGATTCCTAATCCATAGTGAGTAAGGGAAAAAACAGGTTAAAATCTTAACTATTACTACACTCTAATCTTAACTATTACCTTCAGGAGAATCTTCGCAGATGTGTACTGAACACTGAAGGTCCATGTAATAAAGCTAAAAAAATAACTGATTTAGATCATGTTTTCAGTTACTGATAAAAATGAAACAAAATAAAATCACACACTTTGATGAGTCATGCCACATCTGTAATATAACTATGGCAGTGGATGGTATCTTGTAACTACCTCTATGTATTGCAAGGTAGAGAGTTTGAGGTAGCTGTATTTCACCAGAGCATACAGAAACAGCCTCTGGCCCAGTGAATTCCAGAAAATGGTGAGAAGGCAGCCTTGATGGCCACTGATGTGACAGTTGCATCAAGAGAAAAAAAGTGGGTTTGGGCAGTGCTCTCCAAGGCATGAGTCAGAGTAAAAAAATAGAAAAACAACACCATGGAAAATAAACGACAGATGCTTTCAATCAGACAAAAGTGTGCCTGCTCCACTCACACTCACCATCCGAGAGGAATTATAATGGAAATGAATCTGATATACACATCTTTCATGAAGAAGCATAGCCTATACACAAGAAACCATACTGAATATATCTATCAAAAATGAGCTTTCATGTAAGAAGCTACAAATAACCATCAAAATCTTGTATACCCACGACATTTGGGAGTTTACATATAAAAAATAAGGCTTCTTATTTTGTTGGCCCGTCCTATAGGGTCTTTTGAGATTTTCTAGTTTATAGTTGTCAAGATGTAGGGTATTAAGGGATTTTTCTCCTTAAATAATAAAATACTCTGCTGGAACCAGCTTCTCTTTTACATAACTGCTATCCCCAAACATTATTTTCTAAATTTTTTAAATTCTAATTTTTAAAATTACAGTTAACAATCAATATTATTTTATATTAGTTTCAAGTGTACAGAATAGCAGTTAGATATTTGTATAATTTTACAAAGTGATCCCCCCGATAAATCTAGTACCCACCTAGCATCATACATTGTTATTACAATATTATTGACTATATTCCTTATGCTGTACTTTACGTCTCATCACTATTCTGTTACTACCAAATTATGCTTCTCAGTTCCTTCACCTTTTCATCCAGTCCCCAACGCCCCTCCCACCTGGCAACCATCAGTTTATCTGTATTTATCAGTCTGTTTCTGTTTGGTTTATTCATTTATTTTGTTCTTTTCATTCCACCTATAACTTAATCATATGGTATTTGTTTAACTCTGTCTGACTTATTTAACTTAGCATAATACCCTCTTGGTCCATCCATATTGTCCCAAATGGTAAGATTTCATTCATTTTTATGGCTGAGTAATATTCCATTGTATAGATGTACCATTTCTTTATCCAGGCATCTATTAATAGGCACTTGCTTCCATATCTTGGCTATTATAAATAATGCTGCAATGAACGTAGGGGTGTATATATTTTTTTGAATTAGTGTTTTGGATTTCTTTCTATAAATACCAAGAAGTGGAATTGCTGGGTCATAAGGTAGTTCTATTTTTAATATATTGAGGAACCTCCAAACCCCTTTCCACAGTTGCTGCATAAATTTGCAATCTCAACAGTGCATGAGGTTTCCCTCTGCTCAACATCCTCACCAGCACTTGTTTGTTGATTTATTGATAACAGCCATTCTGACAGGTGTGATGTGAGACCTCAGTGTGGTTTTCATTTGCATTTCTCTAATTAGGGATATTGAGCATCTTTTCATATGTCTATTGGTGATCCGTATGTCCTCTTTGAAGCAACATCTATTCAAATCCTCTGCCCATTTTTTAAAAATTGATTGTATTTTTGGTGTTGAGTTATATGAGTCCCTTATATACTTTGGATATTAACCCCTTAATTGATGTATCATTGGTGAATATCTTCACCCATTCAGTGAATTGTCTTTTTGTTTTGTTGATGGTTTTCTTTGCTGTGCACAAACTTTTTAGTTTGATATAGTCCCATTTATTTTTTTCTTTCATATCCCTTGCCCGTGAGAGAGTTTACTGCTTATATATTCTTCTAGGAGTTTTATGGTTTCAGGTCTTATATTTAACTCTTTAATCCATTTTGAGTTTATTCTTGTACATGGTGTAAGAAAGTGGTCTAGTTTCATTTTTTTTGCATATATCTGTCCCGTTACCCCAACACCATTTATTGAAGAGAATGTCTTTACTCCATTGTGTATTCTTGGCTCCTTTGTCATAGATTAATTGACCAAACAGGGCATGGGTTTATTTCTAGGTTCTGTATTCTGTTCCATCAATCAGTGTGTCTGTTTTTATGGCAGGACCATGCTGTTTTGATTACTATAGACTTGTAGTATAGTTTGATATCAGGTAGCATGAGACCTCCAACTTTGTACTTCTTTCTCAAGATTGCCATGGTTATTCAGGGTCTTTTGTGGCTCCGTATAAATTTAAGGATTATTTGTTTGAGTTCTGTGGAAAATGCCATTGGTATTTTTATAGGGATTACATTAAATCTAGATTGCCTTGAGTAGTATGGCCATTTTAACAATTTTTATTCTTCCCATCCATGAGCATAGTATATGCTTCCATTTATTTGTATCTTCTTCAGTTTCTTTCGTCAACATCATATAGTTTTCTGAGTACAGCTCTTTTACCTCTTTGGTTAAATTTATTTCAAGATTTTTTTAATGTGATTATAAATAAGATTATATTCTTAATTTCTCTTTCTGATAGTTCGTTGTCACTGTATAAAAATACAACTGATTTCTGAATATTGACTTTGTATCCCACAACTTTAATGAATTCATTTTGTCAGCTCTAATAGTTTTTGAAATCTTTAGGGTTCTCTATATATAATACCACATCATCTGCAAATAATGACTTTTTTACTTTTTAATTTTACTTTTTCTTTTCCAATTTGGATGCCTTTTATTTCTTTTTCTTATCTGATTGTTGTGGCCAGGATTTCCAATACTATGCTGAATAAAAATGGTAAAAGTGGACATCCTTGTCTTGTTCTTGATCTTAAGGAAATGCTTTTAGCTTTATCCTTTTGAGTTTGATGTTAGCTGTAGGTTTGTCATATATGGCCTTTCTTATGTTCCTTCTATTCTCATTTTGCTGAGAGTTGTTTTCTTTCTCTTTTTTTTATATCATAAACAGATGCTAGACTTTGTCAAATGCTTTTTCTGCATCTATTGATATGATCATATGATTTTTATTCTTCATTTTGTTTATGTGGTGTATCACGTTTATTGATTTGAGGACATTGAACCAACCTTGTATCCTAGGAATAAATCTCCTTTCACTGTAGTGTATGATCTTTTTAATGTATTGCTAAATTCAGTTTGTTAATATTTCGTTGAGGAATTTTGTATCTTTGTTCATTAGAGATATTGACCTATAATTTTCTTTTTTGTAATGCCTTTGTCTGGTTCTAGAATCAGAGTAATGGTGGTTTCGTAAAATGTGCTTTCACTGATTATGGAATCAGGGTAATGGTGGCCTTATAAAATGAGCCTTATATCCTTTTGAATATTTTCAGACATCTTGAGAAGGAGAGGTATTAATTCTTCTTTGTATGTTTGGTAAAATTCATTTGTGAAGCCATCCAGTCCAGGACTTTTGTTTGTTGGTAGTTTTTTGATTACTAATTTGATTTTGTTAGTAGTAATTGGTCTATTCAGATTTTCTGTTTCTTCTTGATTCAGTTTTAGAAGATTGCATGTTTCTAAGAATTTTTCCCTTTCTTTCATATTGTTGAATTTATTGGCATATAATTGTTTGTAGTATTTTCTTATAATCCTTTGTATTTCTGTGGCATCAGTTGTCACTCTCCCCTTTCATTTCTGATTTCATTTATTTGGGTCCTCTCTCTTTTTTTTCTTGATGAGTCTGGTTACAAGTTTATCAATTTTGTTTATCTTTTCAAAGAACCAGTTCATGATTTCATTGATCTTTCATATAATTTTTTTAGAATCTATTTTGTTTATTTCCACTTGGATCTTTATTATTTCTTTCTTTCTACTCACTTTGGGCTTTGTTTACTGTTCTTTTTCTAAAATGTTTACTTGAGATTTTCTTGTATTATAAGGTAGGTCTGTCTTGCTATGAATTTCTCTCTTAGGATTGCTTTTGCTGTGTCCCATAGATTTTGAGTAGTTGTGTTTTCATTTCCATTTGTCTCTAGGTGTCTTTTGATTTCTTCCTTGGTCTCATTGTTAATCCATTCATTGTTTAGTAGGATGTTATTTAGTCTCCATGTGTTTGTGTGTTTTTCAGTTTTTTTCTAGTTTCATATCATTGTGATCAGAGAAGATGCTTGATATGATTTCAATTGTCTTAAATTTATTTATTTGTCCTTTGATTCTAAATGATAGCATTGCTGGGTAAAGTTATCTTGGTTGTAGGTTCTTGCTTTTCATTATTTTGAATATTTTATGACAATCCCTTCTGGCCTGCAAACTTTATGTTGAGAAATCATCTGACAGTCTTATGGGAGCTCCCTTGTAGATAACTTACTGCTTTTCTCTTGCCGATGTTTATTAGTTTGGGCCTCTTTGGATTCATATTGTTTGGGACTCTCTGCACTTCCTGAGCTTATACGTCCATTTCCTTTGCCGGGTTAGGAAAATTTTTAATCATTATTTCTTTAAACAGGTTCTCAATCCTTTGTCTTCTTCTGTTACCCTTATGATGCAGATGTTGGTATGTTTGATGTCCCAGAAGTCTCTTAAACTATTCTCGTTTTCTTTAATTCTATTTTCCTTTTTGATGTTTCAAGTGAGTGTTTTTTCTGCCTTGTCTTCCAAATCACTGATTTGATCCTCTGTTTCATCTAATTTGATGTTGTTTCCTTCTAGTCTAGTCTTCATTTTAGTTATTGTATTCTTCATTTCTGACTGGTTCTTTTTTATGGTTTCTATGTCCTTTTTTCATGCTTACTATCTGTTAAATTCACTAAATTCCTTGAGCATCCTTATAACCAGCGTTTTGATCCTGTATCTGGTAGATTCTTTGCCTCTATTTTCTTTAATTCTTTTTCTGGTGTTTCCTCCTGTTCTTTCATTTGGGACTTGGTTTTTGTCTTCTCATCTGGCTGCCTCCCTGTGTTTGTTCCTATGTATTATGTAGATCTGTTACATCTCCCAGTCTTGGCAGGGTGGCCTCATGTAGTAGGTGTCCTGTGGGTCCCAGTGGTGCAGTCTCCCTGATTACCTGTTTTTGGTGTTCCAGGAGTGTCTGCCCTCCTGTTGTAGTTGAGCCTTGATTTCTGTTGGCATATCAATGGGTGAAACTGATCATCAGGTTGACTGGCTATGAGGATTGGCCATTAGCACAACAAATGAGCTGTAGTACCTGGGTTGATCCCCAGAGAGTGAGATTCACTGCTGCAGGCTCTGGTGCCTGCTGAAACCATCCTTTGTGTATGTTGCTTGGGGGACTAACTGAGTGGTGATCTGTTGTGGACTGAAGCTGGCCTCTGGGTATGTTGGTTCTGTGGTCTCTAGGGAGGGGCTCTGGTGTAGGCCATGGTCACCTGTTCTTTATGACCTATAAGGGCATACCTGATAAGAGCTACAAAGAAATTTGAGGTTGGTAGCTGCCTGTCCTGGACCTGGAGGAATGTGGGAGAGGTCACACTGTGAACCAGCTGTTACCAGTACTGGGCCTGAGGCATCTCAGCAAAAACCATAGCGCACCCCAAGGCCTGCCACCATTTGCCTACTGTCCATAAGGCTCAACCACTGACAGAGGCTCTGGCAGTGCATGACTTGGGTGGGGGTCTCAGGGAGTCACCAGAGTGGGACAAGTGGTATTCATCAGGTTAATGCAGATTCAGGTTTGGCTTGGGGCTCCTCTGACAAAGACTCAGCTCACACCGACTGGGGCCCATAAATCCCTGAGAGTTGTCCTCAAAAGACTCTAGTGTGGGCCAGTACTGGCTGTCCAGCTGCCCAAAATATCTCTGGTGGCATGTGAATTGAATGGGGCAGTATCTCAGAGAGTCACCAGGTGGAGCGGGTAGATTTCACCAGGTTAATGCAGATTCAGCTTTGTCCCTATTGGGGGAGAGCTCAACACGAGAAAAATGGAACCCGGCCTGTCAGTTGTGCGGGAGAAGGGCTCAACACAGGGACAATGGTAGCGTCCCTCCAGCCTTTGTCCTGAAACCACACAACTCAGTGTGTCCCTGCATGTCTCTGGTGCCTCCCTAGCTGCTGTCCCTCTACCAGAGCCCAGGGTAAGTGCCTGTGAGCATGTCTGTGTGAATCCTTTAAGAGGATGCCTGGGTTTCCAACAGACTTCCATCTCACCTGAACGGACTGAATCCCCACTGATTTTTACAGCCATATTTTGTAGGGACTCCTATTCCCAGCACTGGTATTCCCAGCTGGGGAACCTGGTATGGGGCTAGAACTCTCTCACTTGTTAGGGGGGATCTCTATAGCTGAGATATTCCTCCGAATCTCAACCTCCACACATAGATGTGGAACCAGCCTGTTTAGAGTCTTTACCCCTCCTGCCAGTCTCAACATGGTGTCTTCTTTATATCCTTAGTTATAGGACTTCTGTTCAGGTAGTCTTCAGATGGTTCTCCAGGTTGATTGTCCTATAATTTAGTTGTAATTTTAATGTGATCATGGGAGGAGGCGAGCATAGCGTTTACTTTTTCCTCCATCTTGACCAGAACTCCAGATGAATTTCTATTCAGTGTTTTTTTAGTGGTTACCCTCAGCATGGTTTGACTCATGTCATCAAGTTGTCTTCAGTTGTTTCCAATCTATAAATCATTTCCTAAATATGCATATGTGCTTCTCTTCTCTAAATTGTAATCTTATTTTAAACAAGTTGTATCAGTACTTCCCCATTGCAATGCAACTACACTGTTATTCAATTAAACTTTGAAATGCATTTCTGAACATATACCCCCAATATTAAAAATCCATCAATGATTTCCCATTGCCCTTAAACCGAGCCACATTCTCTAGCCTGACCTTTAAGATTTTAACAATTTGGTTCAATCTACTACTCTTGCCCTTTCACTCATGATCAACTTTATATCCACAATCTAGGTAATTTGGGCAGCTTACTTCCCTACTCCTGTGGCCCGGCAGGCCCAGCTTTCAACTTTCCACATCCAGGTCACACTCAACCTCCACGTTCTGCCTAGTTCCACGGTTCTCTAACACCTGGGACTCTCTATCCTCTGGGTCCCCTCACCACTTTTCTAAGCATTCTGCTCCCCCACCCCTAAACACACACTACACACACACACACACACACACACACTAATGTAAACAATTCTTCCTCCCAGATTAAATCCTGACTCTGCCAATTACTAGCTGTGTGCCCTTAGCTATTACTTAACCTCACTGTGCCTCATTTTCCTCAAAGATAAAAGTTAGCATAATAATTGCATATAATTCATAGGGTTGTTGTGAGGAATAAATCAATTTATGCAAAGTGCTTAGAACAGTACTTGATACATAATATGCCTTTGGTAGATGATCTGCTATTTAGCAAAGGTATTAGTGGTAGTTTTATCATTTTTGTATGCCTGACAGCATTTCATGCAGTCTCATACATTATACATGATCAAAAAAATTTATAAAATAGAAGAAATAAATGAACATAAAGCAAGAAATTTTAAGGTGAGAATCAATGCACTATTTTGTTATTACATTAAAAAAACTGCTTTGGGAATTCACTTTTTAAAAAGTCAGTATTTCTTAGAATATAAATTATAATTTTTTAAAATAGGAAGGACGAAAATAAAAACAAACCCCTATTGTTGGCAATTTGTAGATTAACTACTTTTTTAAAATGCATATTTTAGCATACAAGTCTGGAAAAGCAAACATTTATCTTAATTTATATTTGATATGCTTAAACTGCAATAAACATGCAAAATGAAAACTGAGTTCAATTAAGGCTGAATGACAACTGAATGGAGTTTTCTTTTAACTTTCTAGATTGCTTCCATGCCCGTTGTCTCATTAAAGCTTTCACGTTCTAATGAGCTAGACTTTTAGAAAAGGGGTTTAAAACTTTAAAAAAAGGTGTGATATACAATGTGGCCACATCTATTCTTGTGGCCATGTCTATTCTTTCTATCAGTGTACAGTAGGACGGGGACCAGAGTACCGTTCTTCAGCCTTTGAAAATCTGTGCGTTTTGCAGAGGAGAGCTGCCATCTTTCAGTTACAGTACTTTTCCCTGCTGTCTTATAACTCTGTCCTCACTAAATTTAACATGTCCCCAGACTCCTATTTAATTCTCATAGCTGGGAGACAAGACTAGCCCTCCAAATCTATTTTACTAAAATACCTGCAAATATGTCCTATACTAATTTATTTTCTCTACTATAATGGTCTCTAACTAAGTTCTAATAGATTTTGCCACATAGTTGCTGCCTTAATCAGAGAAGAGAATTTTATAGGTTTATTAATCGTGCTCTTTTTCAAAAGCTACTGATTAAACATTTGCCTTATGGTTGCAAGCAGCCAGAAAGTACAATGGATGCTGCTCATTTACCAAGAAGCAGTCTGCAGGAAGCTGTCGCACAAGTCCCACAACAGACTGTATATAACTAGTGCCAATTGAGCAGACTGAAGTTTCAATTCTCCCCAGTTCTCAGCAACAGATTGCTCACAGCAATCTTCTGCCCACCATCTTGTTCATCAGGACTATTCCAGCAGGCTATAGCAAAATTCCTCCCCAATCCCTACATCCCAAAGCAACTAAATTATGTCTGAAAACTGAATGACAGGCTTGGCAAATGAATGTATTCTACCACGAGACAGTGCTTACAACAAAGTTTGCTTTGGCCTACTCAACCAGCAGACCCACTAAACACCATCTCCCCCTGCCTTCTAGGAAAGCGGCAATTTAAGCTGCACAGTCACTTTACGTGCTACATTCATGGCACCAAAACAACTGCCAAACAACACAACGAGGCTTCCTGTACTCCAGAAAACCCCTACTTCTCCACAATTTATAGTGCATTCATGAGAACACACCAACCAAGACCAACACCAACAAGTCTGAGGTTTTGTTAGAAGTCAAGTCACCAGAAATCAGCAGTGAGTAGTGTTTTCGAAAGAAAAACAACCTTACATTTATATATTTGTTTTATGAAGAAGATAAATATTTTCTTTAAAATTCATAGCTGTCTGGATATCCTTCAAGTTTCTTAAATACATATGCAAATTTTCCTGTCCTTTTAGTGGTCATTACCAAGGTGGAAATGGAAAGAAATATTCTTGAAGTAAATTTAGTTATGATTGGTCCATGCTTGCCCAAACTTTTCATGTTTGGCTCCAAAGCAAACATTTAAAGCAGTACTTCATAGTACTTTCAGCCTAGAATAAGTGTATTAGATGTAGTTCTTTGACCTAAATGATCAGACTTTTTTTTAAAAAAATTAATCTTTACTTGAGCTATCAACATTATTTATGTTGATATACCTTCAATCCTAGAAAAATGAGTTTTTTTTAATAAGGGCTATATATAGTGAAATTTCTTCCACCATCTCCAAAAAATGAGATTAATTAAACTATAGAAGAAAAAAAGAGAAAAAATATTTTTTCACATGTGTGTCTTCATAATCAGGCTGTTAACTCTACACAAGAATTTCCTAGGCCAATATTGTAGATAGCTGCATAGATATTTTATTACGTCTACTAAATGGGTCTGAGGTCTTATATATTTATATTTGTATCTCCAAATTTTGAATGAATTAATAGACTAATCAATAAAAACAGAAGACTTTAGTATGGTGGTTTTTATGCTGTAGTATACTAAGGAAGAAAAACCAATTAAAGAATGTAACAGATTATTTTAGTTCGTCTCCAGTGGAATTTATAAAATTAAACTTTTTTTTTTACGAGATATTAGAAAGTCCTAAAACAAATGAATGTGGATTAGTTTCTATTCTTCACATTATATTTTCAAATAAGCAACATTTAGGTAAAAAGCTTGACAGATTTAACAGGAAAAAAAAAAAAAGACCCAAACCATGTTCAGCTTATAATCAGAATGATCATCAGTCATAGTTTTGCTGTGTGGACACAATATATGCTCTGCTTCAATGGGCTGGAAAACTGGTAAAATAAAATTATTGTTTGGTCTGTGGTAATTAATTGTTTTTAGTCAGCATTATTCAGGTAGTGCCACGAACATTTGTTACTGCTATCACATAAAAATGTTATAGTCAGTGTCTGCTTGCCCATGGTAGCGGAGGCTAAACCTGCACAGATAAGTGAATTCCACAGATAATAATTTCTAACTATTATACACATGTAAGAAAATACATCTGATGTATTTCTGAGTTTTTATACTGAGCATTTCTTACTCTTATATTCCAGTTTTATAGGTAATATTAAGTAGCAAAAATCTGGCATAAATCAGAAGTAGGATTAAATCTTTACCGTGAAACTTAGGCAAGTTATTGACCTTTTAAAGCCTTAAGTTCCTCGTCTCTAAAGTAGAGTTAATAATGTATATATAATGGGGTTATTGTGAGACAATGTCTGTAAAGTACCTAACCAAGCCTGATACCCTTGGTGCTGAGGAAATGGCAGTCCCTCCATTTGCCCTACTTTTCCTCTGCCCCGAGTCCCCTCCACTCCATTTGTGTGTAGCCTACTCTTTAGAATCATGGAGCACATCATGCCATCACTGAAATTTCCAGATACACCAGGAGAAGATGCACGAATTAAGGAAGAAATTAAATTAATGTGATTTTGATTTTATTAGTTGAAATGACCCAATAGAAATGTCCACACAAAAGAAAGAAAAGCTTTTAACATTTACCAAACAAGCCTTAAAGGTATTAGGGTAAGATGGTTTATTTTTTCAACTAAAATGACCCAGCTTGTTCACATTTTCCATCATTTAGCTTGGTATCTTTAATACAATGTTGGCTAGTCAAACTGCTCTCACATTTCACTTTTGGTTCTTCCTCTCTTATTTTTTTTTTAATCGAACATTTGTTCTTATGCATTGTAAAAACAAATTGAAATTAACCATAGTGATGGCTAAAATATAAACCACAAATTTGAATGAGTCAGAGGAGGTCGTTTTGGGTAACCCGAAATTCCACGTCTCTGCGTATTTCTGTCCCTTTGTCAACTTATTAAATGATAAATGAAAGAGATCAGATGAACAGAATAAAAATTAATCCATCTTAAGAGTTCTATATGCTCTTGGTCAGATCCCACATCCAAAAGGAAATCTGATCTAGGTTTTGAAAACAGTAGTGTCTTACAATAATTTTACTTGATGAAGTTCCCAGAAAATACATGGTTGAGCCATGGCAGGGGGAAGTGCTCTGCTTCTCAACTGAAAACATAAAAATCTTATCTATTTATTTTTAAATTTTGATATAAGTATACTTTGTCACTAGGAATGAACATTTACTTATTTTAAAGCATGTATTTTGTATCCAGACATAGAAATAAAGGAAAGAAAGAAAGAAAGAAAGAAAGAAAGAAAGAAAGAAAGAAAGAAAGAAAGAAAGAAAGAAAGAAAGAAAGAAAGAAGGAAAGAAAGAAAGAACGAATCTGCTTTCCTTCACAAAGACTGACTGCAGTCATTCAAGTTGGAACACAAGGTAAGAAGCATTTAATGTACAATATGAAGCTATGTGAAGAATACAAAGAATAAGATAAGGTTAATCCTTGTACTCAAGGAACTTATTACTTGGTTTTGGAGAGCATACACACAAAGCAGCATGTAAACCCCATGTATATCATCCATCATACGCAATGTTTATATATACTCTGCTGTAGAAGAGGACGGGGGGAAATGAAAGAATGAAATGACGCTGGAGGGTGCCTTTAAACTGGATGTTTAGAAATAGCCAATAGATG
Source organism: Pteropus medius (assembly GCF_902729225.1). Lineage (NCBI taxonomy): Eukaryota > Metazoa > Chordata > Mammalia > Chiroptera > Pteropodidae > Pteropus > Pteropus medius. Next base: position 15,667,183 of record NW_024356249.1, read on the forward strand.
TGGTAGTGAACAGTTGCAAGTTTAATTATATGTTGAAGCTTAAACAGACTTTCCCCTCCCCAATTTTATTCTCCTCTGCTTCTGAATTACTCTGAATTACTCTCTGAATTACTCTTAACACCAGAATAAGATCACCATACAGGATATTTTCAATGTATGCAGAGGTCCACTTGTAATGTCACTCATTATCTAGAAAGTCTCTTTGTTTCGGACATCTAGACAAGAGATCGAACAACATTTGACTAAAATATTTATTGTAGATCTAATCATAGTGTCATTTTGTTGTTATGCCAGGGAAATAATGTTGAAGGAAAGTGTATAAATTGAATTGTTCACATAACAGTGTTTCTTTCTGTCTTTATACCATCTTTTTTAATTTCTGTAAGGAGGGTGCCAATTAAAAATATGTTTTGATTGAGGTCTGAAACTGATATACCTCCCGGAGTTTTGGACCCAAAACTCAATGAAAAAGAACCACAGAGGCATGCAACCAATAACCACCCAAATTTGAGTGAATTAGAACTGTTCTGTTTTGCCACACTAGTCAGAAAGCCACAGGCATTCCACCACCCCAAAAGGATCTGGAGAATTGACAAAATATAAAAACCGAACACAGATTCTACATAATTGCGCTGCTGCATTCTTACTTCAACAACCATAGGAAGAACCCCATTTCAATTCAGAGACTTCCCTTGCAACGATAATAGCCTCTCTAACAACAATTTTGGCTTAGTTTTTCACTCAGTAAAATTTTAATATGCCTTTAAAAAATTTACCCTAAAAATACAACTCATATTTTTTATAGAAAGAGGCAAATTTATAAAAAAATTACCTTTAATTTTTTTCATTGTATTTTTTTCCCTGGAGAAATAGAGATATGTGAAAGACTTTTAGGAATTGAACACATTAATTCATTTTATTTCACACCTTAGAAAAATCATTCCATTTTCTAGTATGTCATGAGACTAGAAGTAGAAAGATAAGTATGTCAGAAGTCCAGGTATGACATTTTATCTTTCTGAAGATAAAATTCAAAAGATATTAAAGATGTGGAAATGCTAGAACTTGGTGATCAGTTACGTATAGGAAGAGGCAGAGAAAAAGAATACCACTAAAAATTTCAAACTAGTCTTCTTAAGTATATATTTTTTGATATATTCCTTTCTTCTGTTGAGAACTGCAAGAATATGTGCTATCTGACTTTACAGCTTAATCTCAATTAAACTCACAGTAATCTCGGAGGTAGACGAAAACTAAGTTTGCCCAGACTATCTGAAATCCTTCATAAAGAGACACACATTTTCTACATTGTTCGGGTGTAAAAATTAACATTACCCTTTCTTTGACAATTATTAATAAGGTTTTTCTCTGAACATAATAAATAAATTTCAATGCATGCATTCCACCAGATAAAAGTACCGAGGCAGTTTTTGTTGGGTTTTGTGCACCAGCAGCATTGAACTACTTATAGTTTTTCAAGCATATCCATTGCTTTCAACTTGACTTTCGATGTCTCCTCGGTCAATAATATACCCTCCCTATCAGCTTCCCTTCTAAATAATCTCAGATATCACTTCCTACAAGAAGCCTTCCCTAATATACTGAACTCAATGTAGGATATTGTAGACTGCAGGGTATAGGTTTAGAGTCTCCTTTGCTCACTAGGGCATGAATTTCCCTATAAATCTGTAAATTATTTGTTAATCTCTAAAAATCTTACTTTTCCCCCGTATAAGTGTTTTTAGAAGATTTTGGACTCAGTTAATATTCCAAAAAGTTGCAAAAAGCATGCATCAAACAGTCCTTTAACTTTTTTCCCCAGGTACCTATCCCCTGAAATTTGGGGATATTAATTCTCCCTTTCCTTAATGGCACATGCTCTTTACCTCCAAATGACCTTGACATTTACAGGCTAAAAAAAACCAATACTGTACCAGCCAAGACTAGCCAGACAGGCTTTAAAACTCAGCAATAGCTTGGGATAGGGAAAATCTGATTTGTATGTGTGTAACTTTTGTAAACTAATTTGTAGTTTAACTCACATGACTTCACCAAGATTTAATAAAATTCTGTCATCACATTCAGTTTTCAGACCTTAAATATTTGTTAAATGTAATAGAATAATTCAGAGCTGATTTCATTTTTCAGAGTTTGAAAGACTATATTATTTGAGAAAGTTTTTGATGGTCAGAAAAGTACTTTTTTTTTTTTTTTTTGGAAAATAAGAAATAAAAGTGAGATACAGAGGACAATCTGGTGACTGCCAGAGGGGAGGGGGCCTGAGGGGCTGAGAGAAAGAGGTGAAGGGTTGAAGAAGTACAAATTAGTAGTTAAAAAAATAGTCACGGTGATGTAGAGGACAGCATAGGGAATATAGTCAATAGTATTGCAATGGCTGTGTGTAGAGCCAGATGGGTAATAGAGTAATCGGGGGGATCACTTCATAAACTATGTAAATATCTATGTAAATATAGAGAACCAAAGTTTTCTATACCTGAAACTAATAAAAAATAAAAAATAAAAAGTGAGTACATTAAAAGTATTTTTTAAAAATGTCATGTGCTTACTTATTTTCCTAATTTCCTTGAGCCTAGAAAAACATTGTCTCTCTAGTTTTTTCTAAAGTTATCACTGAAATTAGTCATGAAAAAACAGTAATGGGATTGGAAGCAGTTTAGTGTCTGGAAAACACAGGACTGGAAGTAAAAAAACCTTGGCCTTTGTCCTACTTAAAATACTCAGATATGTGATTCTGGATAGGGGAACTAAATGCTTTTGGCCTGGTCTACAAATTAGAGAGATGGGATGCGATGGACTAGAAGTTACTTTCAATCAATATGGCTACACTGAATTTAATAACTTGATAGGAATGCAACTTACGATGCTAATAATACCATGCATACACAACAAATATTTCTTTTATTTGCCACAAGTTACTTAGTGAATTTTCTAGGACATTAAATGGCCTTGTGAAGCTACTAAGGAGTTAAAAGATGTTTATATTTTGCTTGACCATTTCTAAGAAATTTCCTCAAACTTTACTCACAGTAGCTGATAAATAATGGGTGAGTACACACAAACATACAAACGTTTTTTAAAACTAAGTCAGATCACGCCACACCTGTTCCAAAAACCATCCAATTCCTCCCCTTCCTCCTACCCACAGTAAACTTTAGCCTTTAGTACATTCTACAAAGCTTTCCATAGTTAGTCTTTCTCTCTCTAGTCTCCTCCTTATTTTCTCTGCTGGAGCCACTCTGCCTCCACAACTCACTGTTCTTTAAGCCATCAAGAGTGTGCTCACCTCAGGGCTTTTGCACTTGCTGTTCCTTCTGACAGGGATGTTTCTCCCAGGAAGCAAGGCTCCCTCTCTTCTTTCATTCAGGTCTCTGCTCGACACCAACTCATCACAGGTACTTCTCTGACTATTAAAATAGCATGCTTCTCGCTTTCTGTCCTTTTACCTGCTTGATCTTCCTTCATAGCATTTATCACTACTTGAAATACTATATATTTATTTGTAAAAAAAAAATTTAAATGTCTCTTCAGACCAAATGTAAATTTCATTTACGCAAGAATTTTGTCTGTTTTTATCCACTGTTATTGCCTGGTGTCTATAATAGTGTCTGATACTTAATAAGCACTCGATAAATACTTGATTTACCTGAAGATAAATAAATAAATCTTTATATCTATATCCCAAATGGATATAGTTAAGATTATAATGAAGGCAATAATATATAACTTACTAGAAGAAACAAACTGAAAGCAGAATAAAGGTATAGTCAGGACCAATCTCATTTCTTCTCCAAAAATTGTGAGCACTTAAAAAAATTACCCATAGATAAGCTCTTTATTTTTCATAAATTAAAAGGCATAGTGACTAAATAAATTATTTTTGCTAATGATTCTTTTTAAAATTTTATTGGACTTTTTTATAATGACTTCAAAATATCCCCCCAAAATGAAAAAAGCTATCTTGGAGCATGGAAGATGTTAGGTAGAATGAAGGTAGAACTGAATTGTCACACTATTTTGTGACAATATATATTCAAGACTGGGGAATACTTGAAACTTGCCATAAGATGTAGCCATTCCTCTTTGAAAACTTCTTTAGATCATAACACAAGGGATGATGTCAAATGGGAACCAAGGTGACTGTCACCCCGGCTTGTGTCCGTGACCCAGTTTTCTTTAGTAAATGGGGCAGGTCACATACTCAAGTTCAAGGAGCAATGACCAAATCCCAATCGCATCATCTTTCCACCGTCTTGCAAATGACATAACAGAGCCCCAAACCATATTTGAGATAAAAAAGGCTCTTTTGCTTCATCTTACTCTATTTTTCAGTCACATTCCACATATTTTGACCACTGCACCTATTCTTTCTTGGCCTTGTGATGCCACACTCTCCTGATTTCCATTCTTCATATTTGCTCCTCCTTTTCAGCCTCCTTTTCTGGATCCTCCCTTCCCCCACCTCTAAAACTTAAGTCTTTGAGGATCAGTTTTTGGATCTCTTATCTTTTCTTCTTACAAACATTCTCTAGGAAGCGCCATCCATTCCCACGAATTTATTTATTTATGATGTTTTATTTGTAGAAAAATTCAAACAAAACAAAAAAATAGATTAAATAGTATATTAAACACCCATTCTCAACAATTAGCCATATACTCCCACTCTCTGATCTACTCCCACTGGATTATCATAAAGCCATTTCCAGACCGTCATGTCATTTCATCTATAAATTCTTCAATATGTCTCCCTAAAAGATAAGCATTTTTTAATATAACTAAAATACCATTATTGAATTTATAAAAACTAATAATTCCTTAATCTCAGCAAATATCCAGTTTTTATTGTTTACACATGGCTCAGTTATTGTTTATACATGTCTTTGAATCATTGGTTAGTTTGAATTATGAGCCTAACAAGATCTGAGCATTGCATCTGATTGGATGGTATTATATCATGAAGCACATAGTGTCTGGTTGTTTGATCTGTAAACTTAAAATAAATTAAAAAATGATAAAATAAAATTAGTCATCTGTGTCCCAGACTTTATAGCCACATACTAATATAAAGTGGGAGGACACTCAGTCTGAAAAGCCATCTTCTCTCTTCTGCCTCCGCAGCAGTAGAGGCTTTGTAACTTCTAGTTTGCCTCACCATTCTGTTTTGCTTCTTAGCTCTATCACCTGTGTAAGCATTTCCCTCAATTAAATTAACTCTGTTTGAAAAACCTGAAGTGTTTCCTGTTCTTGGCTGACCTGACTGATACAGACGATCACAGTTTAATTCTGGACATGAGTCTGAGGTGACCTAATGTGTAATGAACATAAAATCTAAACTCTTTGCCATGGTCTACAAAGTGCTGCACGATCTCCCTCTCCATTCTCTTCATGTGCCACCTTCTCCCTTGTTCAACCACTTCCTCACCAAACCGACCCTTCTTTTTTTTCTTCAAAAGTACTAAGCTTTTTCTTGCCATAGACCTTTAAACTGTAGTTTCCTGTGCCTGGAATTTTCTTACCCCAGCCTTTTACAAGACTAATTTGCTCTTATTTGAAATATCTCCTTCACAGGTATACCTACGGGGCCCCTTGTCATTGTCCTTCATTTCCTTTATATCGTTTTGCATAATCTGTAATTATATATTATATTACTTATTTTGGCTGTTTAATGTCTAGATTCTCAAATATACTGCAAGTTCCACAGAGCAAGAGAGAAATCCATTTATTTTGTTGACTACTGTACCCCTATGCCTAAAAAATTGCATCTACAATTAAAGGATAAATGAGTGTGTTCCAGGGCTGTCCAGGTGTGCTAGTGAGCAGACCCTAGCTGATTGAATGTGCAGCTTAGGATGCAGGGACAAGGAAGCATCAGAGTAGGCTACATCTGAGTGCAAAATCCTTTGGAGCACAATGACCTAGCTCACTGAGATATATTCCTAAACACATACTCTTGATTTTGACCACTTTGTGGGAGTTTGAGAAGGTGGGTAGAGAATTTCTTATCTCTTCTAGAAAAGACAAGACAAATTTAACCAAACCGAATCACTGGGTAAGAAGTCTTATCTTGATTAAAACAGTGTCCTTAGACTTAAAAAGATTTAGGATAACTTGAAAGTAAAAATATTTATAGCAATTTTACAGAATGCATAATTCTGTATAATGCATAATGCAAAGTCTCACAAAAGATTTTCTTTAATAAACTGCTAGGCACCTATAACATTTGATGTCTTATTCTGATGATTTTGCTAAATATATGCACAATATTCTATGTGTTGTGAATCTTATAAAAGTTATATATTATGCTGGTGCTCAGCTTTTCAGGCACTAGAAAATAAAAAAAAATTATACTGGCCTATGGAAAGCATTTTGGTGAAGCATAAAATATCAGGAATTCCAAATAGAGCCACATGACTTTCTTTTTAATAACCATATTAGAAGATATGTGCTAGTGTCTCACCCATAATATTTAGAGATTATTTTATAAAATTTTAAATTTATGGGAAAATAAGCTTACTACAAATCTTCATGCACACAATTTTTACGTAATTTGCAAGTCTCGAAGCAAAATTCAAAGCATATTTTATTAAAGATAGGAAAAAAAAATAAAGCCTGTAACAAAAATTTGGACATTTGCAAATTTGTTTCCCTGTCTGCACAAAATTATAAATAACAACATCTTGAATGTAGACTAACATTTCAAGTAGGAAAGCAAGTAAAAACATATGATCCCCTCTTTTATTTCTGGGTCTATTTTCTTAATGATAGGGTACAACGTAACTATCAAGAAAATATATTTCATAATAATCAATATTATAGATAGTTTATTAGATGTAATTCTCAACCCTTTAATACATTATCATGTATGGCTAATTAGCTGCTTGTAAAGTATTTGAAATGTCCTGTTTCGGATCACTACCTACCCACTGCTATTTTCACAGCCCATGCTTCCTTCCTTCTTGGTGGGCTTATGGGTTGTTTGAGTAGAAAAATCTATTACCAGTAGCATGCTAGACTTCCTAATGGATTTATATCCATTAGGAAACTGTGATAATAGGACACATAACCGCAGTAGCAATTCATCATAAGAACCCCCATTAAATGCACAATTTGCCCATGTTCACCAAATACAGTTGCTTGCTGAGTTTTGTACTCCCAAATTACGATGTTGTGTAGAGAATGGGAATGAAGTGCAGGAGGCAGTCATATTGGACTTTATCTTTCTTTATCTAGTTTCTACCCAAACCTCCATTATAACTTAGATATTGATTCCACAGCTTAAAACTATATCCTTAATTACTGTCAATAAAACATATTTTATTTTTAGCTCTTGGCTATTATATTTTATCAACCTTTGTGTGCTATGTATATTTATTGTATCTCCTATGATTTAAGAGAGATTCTGGAATTAAAATTTAAAGTTGCTTGAGGTAAAAATAGATACTTTGGAATAATCCTACCCTGAGTGCTATTTGTCACAGTCACTTGCTAAATGTATACGTATAATTACTAAAGAGTAAGAGAATAAATTATTCCTTGTATCTAATTCTGTCTCTGTAATAGAAATACATCATTTACTACATTTTTTTGGTCTAACATATATTTATGTTTGCATATGCCATTTAAAATTTTCCAGAGACAGTATACTGTTTTTCATAAAGAATGTATGGAATCACATAGAATTGATGCTATTGACCTAGAGAGCTTTTATTCTGCTTCTGGTCTCAGGCATGGTGATAGGGTTGCACTGAGCTATGCCTATGTTTGCACACATTATATTAATCGTTTATGATGAACACCACACATTTCTGAAAGGTTTTGCTGCAGACTGGTGTGTAATAGTAACTCTTCATAAAGGAATCCCTGTGTCTCTTTTACTCCTTTTTTAACCATAGGAATTACTTGTATACTTAATTGAACATTGTTTCCTTCTCTAGGTTTTACAGGGTCACTTTGTTAAAGAAAGTTAACTGTTTTCAGAGAGAAGAAGTTGTTTATTTTTTATTTAAATCTTATTTATCCTCCTATTTCCCCCATTATTGAGTATACTTCTATTACATCCATTTTGCAATGATTTTCTCTTCCCCTATCTCTGGTCCCTACTCTAATTATTTTTGCCAGGTTTTTATATTAAGGCAATTATTATATAATTGTTATAGTAAAGCAAAGTATAATTCATAAATAGTTACAATTATCTTTAATATTGCTAAAATTGGAAAAAACAAAAAACCCACCCACTAGATTTCTGTATGAAATACAATGCAAAACTTATTAAAAGGAAATATGAGTCTCCTTAAAAGTTTACAATGCTTAACAAGAAAAGGTTAACCACTGTGTGTTTTTTGATGGGTGTAGTAAAACCCAGAAGTAATGAAAAACAGCTTTAGGATTAAGTAAAATAATAATATTACTTATTTGATATTTATCTGGACTAGAATCTCAACTGCATTTACATTTTAACTGTTCACAAAAACTGTTGGTTTACCTCGGTGTTTTTCTGTAGACTTAAAATAATCTCTCCCACTTTTTACAATGTCAATTTAGGAAAAATAGCTAAATCAAAACTCTTCAACATCCAATGAAGAATGCAATTGTGGTTCCATTTCTTCCTCTTGGATGAAGCATCACACTCAAAACATAATTTTTAAAGAAGTGTAGAGAACAGTTGGATTTCTCCCAGGTGCATTGCATGAATCTTTAACCATCAACAGTCTGATACCTCTTTAGTAATTAAAACAAACATATTCTGCGTCTTATTCTTAAAACATATTATAAACCAGATTTGAAAGTAAAATTGAAAGTCACCTAAAAATATCAATTATTTTCTTCTAGTCACATGTAATCCTCACTAATAAGTGAGGTGTTTCATGTAAGTTAAACATTTACTAGAGCAGTTTGCTATAGCTATTCATTCACTATCCATTGTCTGTTGCTTTGTCTATTAGGTGCAAAGGCCATGAGGAAAGATGAAGAAAAAGCCCATGTCATAGGGAATTTATGGAAGACTTCTAGCCTTCTGAAATACTCTGTAACTATCCACATTGCTCTCCCATCCCTTGAAAATCTTTTTGATGGTAAGGGCCCCTTTATGTTCTCAAATCTATGTCCAAATTAATATTTAGCAAAGACCTTTGACTGACCATTGTCATCAACTCTAGCTTTCAAAAGTTATAAAAACCTGAAAGCATATATTACTCAAATTTTAAGATTTTCATTGTCATGTGTCACTTCATTCCCTGTTGACAGCTGCAAAAAGAATTTCTAACATGAAGAGAAGCAGGAATTGCTAGAAATCTTGAGGAAAAGAACGACTGAGTCATCAAAAGTCAAATGATTTCTAGGCCCCAAAAGTTTGGATAAGCTCTCAGCACTTGGAGAAAGTTGTGGGTTTTAAAGCATATAATTACTATGAATTATCTATGACTATTAATAATTACAATATTTTGCAGGTTCTTACATTTTTGTAGGTTTTGCAAAAAAAGTAAATGAGTTTTTTTTTTCTTTAAATGGACAAAGGATGAATTTGGAATAATAAATAGGAATATTTCTTTGAAGAAAAAAAATGCTGGTATAAAGGAGAATAAGGAAAAAGAGGGAACTAATATATTTCAAACACCTTCCATGTACCAGTCTCAGTGGTCCTCACGCTACATATGCTGTCTTAATTAATTAAATAATGCTCACAATGGCTCAGTGAAATAGGTACTATTATCTCCACCTAGAGATGAGGTAACTTGCCCAAAGCAACCCCAACAGCTAGGGGGAAAATTGGAATTTAAACCCAAGGCTGGCTGCCTGACTGACTCTAGAGTTTACACCCTCACTAGAGCTGCTTCTCTGTGGCATACTGTTTCCATTTATATTGAATAGCAGTTGAAATAGAGGAAAAGTCTCAGCTTTAAAAACATAATGACTCTCAATAACCATACAACAAATAATGAAAGAAGGAAGAAAGGAAGGGGAATTGAAGGATAGGAGGGGAGGAATAAAGGGAGGGAAAACAGGCAGGTAAGAAAGGAAGAATGAAAGAGGAAGGAAAGAAAGAAGAAAAGGAGGAAGAGAGGGAGGAAGGAAATTTATTGAACTGTTACCAGTTTCTCTCTCCATTCAGTGGATTTTTTTGATTGTGATAAGGGCTGGTCTGCTTTTATGAAGTAATAAATACCTTAACATGGTTTACCTAACTCTTCTGGCATTATTTTTTGTGCATTTTATATAAATTTTTATTTCAGGAAATGTAACAGCATTAAAACTGAAAAAAAAAAAGCTCTCATTTAAGTGCTTAGCGTGGGCTGACAGGTCTAATTTTACTGTAGCTTTTGTAGTGGTTTTATTGTTTCTTATTCTCTAAAAAAAACAAAAAACAAAAAAAATTTAAGATGTTGGATGGGTCTAGTGCAGAGTATTTTATGAGGGAAGTAAACATGTGTGACACAGCTGATATAAACAGACATAAATGGCCCCCTAAATAGTTTCTCATGTTTATTTTGGAATAGATATGGCTTTTGAATTTTTATGTATCAGACTGTTCCAGAAATATTTAATTCAGAACGATGTTAAGAGTTGTGAGACTGAAACAGACTTAATTAATATACATCCAATATACTTTTATTCAGAGTTGTCTGACAATTATATCCTAGTCCTACTATAAACTAGGTGTGTGAACTTTGGAAAGTGACTCACCCACTCTGTGCTTCATTTTCCTGATTTTTTAAATGAACCAAATAATAGAACATTTTCCACATTTTTGGAAGATGTAGGTTTTAAGAATTTTACTAAGGTGGATTAAAATATTACAAATCTATTCATGCAAGCAGTAATACTTGAAAACTTAATATTAGTCAAGCTGACATTTTGGTTAAGAACTAACAAATATCTTTTAGTTACAGTTGAAATTAGAAAGCCCTTTTTATGCTACCTTTTTAATATAGAATTCAGTCGTCCCTCAGTATCCATGGGAGATGGGTTCCAGGACCGCTCTCAGATACCAAAATCCGAGGATGCTCATGTCCATTAGTCAGCCCTCTGTAACCAGGGGTTCTGCATCCTTGGATATGAAGGGCCTACTGTATAAATTTTTAAAACTTCTTATGATTACTATTTGAAACCAATAATGTATTTGTGTGAATCATAACAATATTTTGTGAGAAATGTATTTTAAACAAGTATCTTGAATTCCATCCAAAGAAACACAGATTCCAATATAATTCAGTTATTGCCATGTCCTGGGTACAATGCTTTTTTACCAACCAATACTTGAATAGCTCAAAATTAGAGCAACTATGAACTTCATGTCCCATTGTATTTTTCATACTGTTCCCTCTGCATTGAATATCCTTAGATGATGAATGAAATGCTCTTAACCTTCAAGGATATCTGAAGAATATATCTCTGTGTCAAGCAAGTGGAGAAAACATTCACAGATTTTTAAAAATGTCAAACAGGCATTAGGTGAAGACAGTTGTCTCTCCTGTGATGTGATAATCGCGCATATAAAAACGTGATGAATCTGTTTAAGAATCCTCACGCGCTATCCTATGCAGTTTGCCTGACTACGATAGAACGCATACTGTTGTGTGTTTTTGAAAATAATGAAATAAAAAATAGTAGTTTAAAAAATTATTTCATACAAGAAAGTCAAGTTAGTTTGGGGATAATTAAACACTAAGACACATCCCTGCTAATCACCATATTAGTTTCAAAAATTACTAACAGAGCATTAGAGATGAGATATTTTAAAAACTATCAATTGATAACCTAATAATAGTATTTTGTTGCTACCATAAAGGGCAGATATAACGCTTTTCTTTTTTTTTTTTTACTTTTCCCATTGTGTAGGAAAGAAATATCTATGTGACACCGAAAAACTGGGGCCAATAACAATAGATGCGAGCAGTACAGAGAGTGTACCAAAGACGGAACACTTGGAGAATAGAGTGTACAGAAAACGTGTCAGGTAATTCTAGATTTTCGTCATGAATTTTATGTGGTTATATTAAAATAATTATTTTTTTTAGGATATTATTATCCTATTGGATTCAAAGTTCTAGCCTCACTTGAAAGTCTGCTTACTATTTATTTTTGACTTTCCTAAAGTCTTTTTTGTTAAATGTTTTTTTAAAAATTAAAATTATATAAATGATGCATTTAAACTTCCAATTAAAGTGGTGAAAATACAGAATCTAGTGTTTTTTAAAAGAAAATCAACAAAATGGATGTATTCTGATTGAAAAAGGAAATAGTATATCTTTGTAACTGTGCATGAATAATGAAGAAAACCAAATTAAGAGCCTCAGAATTCTTGAAAGAAAATCAGATTTGCTGGCACATTAAAGGTCTATTTCCATTTCAATGCTGACATTTTTCCAAAGAAATATAATTCTAAAATTCTGGGGAAGTCATTCATGTGTTGGCCAATAATAAAAAAAAAAAAAAAAAAAAAAAAAGAGAGAGAGAGAAAAAAAAAGAAAAACAAGCTATCCACTGACAACAGTTGTCTCCTGCAGTACGATAATCCACACACATGGAAACATGAGTCAAATTAAGAATCATCACACATATCTCTTTCAGTTTGCCCAAGTGCAATGGGACTCTCTTGTCAGGAATGTGTCATCTGGGCCACATTCGATATTATTCCAGGATCCTGGAAAGCTAAGAAACTTCATTTATTGAGAAGATAGCAAAGTGATGTGAACTTTGAGAAAGTCATACAGTAAACAAAAATACAATTGCAAATCAGTTCTATGTTCTAAATGTGAGGCTTTTGACTCCAATGTGTGTTATAGAATAGAGCATAATAATTGTCAGCTTTTTTTCCCTTCAAAACATTGAATAAAACACTAAATGTTTACTAATGAAACTGCAGACTATCAAAGTAATGCAATTAGTTTGACTTCTTATATGAATTAATATGCACTTCTTGCTTACCACCTTGGACTGGAGCTAATCGTAACCTTTAAAGCACAGGGATTAAGAAGCCGACTGTAAACTTCTCTGTTTAGTTTAAAAGCCATTGCTACTGAGCTATTATTCATCTCAGATCTTAAGCATTTGAACACACTTAAATCATGTGGACAATAGAAAATCAAATAAGGATATGAAACAAATAAAGTGACTTCCATATTAAAGACTTAAAGATATAGACAAATGAAAAAACTGTCTTCTGGTGCTATTTGGAAGAAATATTCCTTTCTGAACACTATGGCCATAGAACTTCAGCAACATATGGAACATAAAATTGTCTTCAGATAATAATCCTCCCCATCCTTTAAATTTATTACACATATACATTAAGACACAAAGGACTATGTTAAGTTAGATGCTTTCTGACATGCTTTGCTTGACCTTACTCCAACTATCATTCTCTACTTGATTCATTGCTGAACTTCTTACAAAGAGTATATGTATAAATGTCTCTTCATTCACTTCTTTCTTAGTCCCCCAAAACCTAGCTTCTGCCCTCCATTCCAGGGAAGTAGTTTGTTCTAAGGTCTCTAACCTCCTGACTAGGCCAACAGGTTGGCTCATATTCTTACTCCTGTCCACTTCTCTACAGCATTTGATTCCAGTGATCTCTCCTTTTTGAAATATCTTATATTCTTAATTTTCAAAGCATGGTACAGCTTGGTTCTCTCACATCTCCGACCTTGTTTTCCTATTGCATGTGCTGAGTTCTTCCTTTCTCCTACTCTCTATTTTTTTTTCAACACCTGTAGCACCTGGTATTCAAGTGCACCATGTAAGTACTAACCAGGCCTGATCCTGCTTAACTTCTGAGATTCTCCTACTCTCTAAATATTGGGATCTTCCATGATTCTCTTCTTGGACATCTTTGTTCTCTTCCTTGGATAATCGCATCTGGCTTCACAGACTCAGTTAGCATTTTTATGCTGTTGACAGCCACATCTCCCACCCTAGTCTCAACCTCCCCCTTCAAATTTCTCTTCAGTTGCTTGTCATCTCTACTACATGACCCACTTGTGCCTTCAACTCGACTTGTTCAGTGGACATCCTCATCTTCTCCATAAAGTCAGTTCATTTTGCTCTCCCTGTGTATGTATTGGGGCCGCCATGTACCCTCGGTCAACTAAGCTCAAATCCTGTCACAATTCACTGCTTTGACTCCTTGACTCCCAGCATCCCATACATACCTCCACCCTTTCATCAGTACATTCCTGTCCATTGCTATCGTAATTTAGGCCATAATATCTTGCACAGTCCTGCCCGCCTATCTGCCCGCCTACAACATTTTATCCTTAAGTTTAAGACTCATCTTCAAATGCACTTCAAGTGAATCTTTCTGCTTAGGCGGTCCCCCATTCCCTCTCTAGTCCAACATTCCAGCATGAAGTTAATGTCCTTCACCATAACCAAAAAAATAAACATGGGCATTAGTATAACGGGTACGAGTTTCACAGAACACAAACAGAGGTGTATGAAAATACAACTTTCTTTCTCTGAAATGAAATTAATATTTAGTTTAAAGCCCATTCCTCAAGAAAGGCAGAGGGTGAGAAACTTTTATATGCATTTGCATTTGGTGATAGATCCATAGGACATTTTATGGGTTTGTCTCAAATACTATCTCTTGACTATTTCACGCTGTTATTTCTCCTGTTTTCACAGGTTGCTGGCTCAACTCGCCTCTTCCTTAGAGATTGCATTGAGAAAAGAGGCTGCTACTGGTTCTCCAACATCTTTGTGGTTCTAATGACAGAAAGGGTCTGGATCTCAGGGACACTCCCCAGCGCCCAGCTCTCTTTCTTCCCTCCTCTCTGTGCTTCTGTTCTACAATTCAGAGAATTACAGTATCCTGGGGTTGGCTGTAAGGGATTGGTTCTTTGAAAACTTTCCTGTAGGGTAGTTTTCAGCTTATTGAATTGACTTTATCTTCTTACTTGCGTTTATGCTGTAACAACCTTACTTCCCAAAGAGTTTTTTTTATTTTTAATATTTTAAAAGACATTAGTTTACCATATACCTCAACCACAGTATTTCAAAACCTTGTCATGAAAGGCATTATTTATGGTGAATACAGTCTATATTTGTGTTTTGTTTGGCTCAAAGTTTTAAAGCTTTTAAAAAATGTTTTTAACAATAGAGTTTTCACATATTAACATTTTCTGCTTCTTTAGAAAAATATTAGAAATGGGCAATGCCAAGAATTTGTATGGAATTGGTTTGAATAGAGTTTGCAAGAATGAAGAGAGAATGGGGGAGAGAACTCATGAACTTAGTGCCTTCTACGAGCCAGACAACTTAACACACGCCACCTATTTCATTTGATTCTTGCGGTTAAGAAGGTAAGATTTTATTTTTCTCATTTTAGAAAGCTAGTAAGTGACAAAGCCAAGAGAGGAACCAGTATTTCTCTCACTAGAATGCCACACTACTAAAGGGGAAATAGCTATAAAATAATTTGGTCCCAGTGCATCTAAATCTCAGTGCTACTTTCCAAGAAAACCAGCAAACAAACCAAAATACAAAAACATAACCTGCCACCATCTTTTGCTACTCCTAAGCAAGCATCCTGTTACCAGAGTACTCTTACTTCCTAGACAGTAAATTTAAGTAGCTCTAGGTCAAAACAACGGATTTATCTTAAAGCTATCAATTCTTCCATTCATGGAGTACTTCTAGTCACTATAATCATTGATGCTTCCTTTCCAAGGATTTCAGTAATTCCTGTGATAGAAATAATATAACCTGTACTTTACTTCAGATTGCCCTGGTCTTTTTCAAAATGAGAGGCTATATGCTGAGGAAGTGTACAATAAGTTGTTATATCAGAGTGATTCTTTCCAGTCTCTCTATAAATGCACAAATTAGCGATTTTGCTTTGCAAACCAAATCTGTTTGACAAGATATATGTGCAGTTCAATGGTTAAAAAATGTGTCTCCCTCCAGGAGTCATTGCACCTTTCAGATATTTGTGAACTGTTGTCATGCTCCTCTCCACTCCTTTTATACATATTTGGCTCCTTTAATCATGGCTAATAAATCAGTCCTTTCATTCTCTTAATGGTTTTTCTTGCTCTTCTCTGAACTCCATCCAATTGGTTTACTTCTTTTTTTTTTTTTAGTAATGAGCAAACCAAAACTAAATGTAATATTCCAAAGATTTTTAAAAATAAATTCCAAATGTGATATTACAAAAGCTATTGATATTCTGTAGAACACTTTTTAAAAATTAAAAAAAAAAAAAAAACACCAAAGGAAACAGTGAGAAAGAGATAGTGGTGGCTTTTATGAATGTTGTAACTCCATAAAGTATTTATAGAAATTCCTCTTTTTCAATGCTATTTGGTAAGCTTTGTTTATGGTTGTTGTTGTTATTATTATTATTATTATTATTATAAATTAATTGTGAAATTCACATTATTTCCAGGGTGTTTCTTTAACACGTGAAAACTTCCTGTTATTACTTTAACCCTGTATCTCCAAAAGGGTCTTGCTAGCACTGGACTAATTCTTTAAGTGCTTCATACCTGCCTGTCCTAAATTATCAAGTATCATTTATTCCAGGCCATTCACCTGAGGCCACTCACCTGATGCCAACTTGCTGCTTCTTGTACTCCTGCTACCACTGTTTTCTGAAAAAAAATGATGAACCATATCCCATGGTCTAGCTGCCTCTGCCTGATAAACCTATTGTTATCAAGAGCTGCTTCCCAGCTTCTGTCTTACTTTACTGGCTCTTCCTGGTGCCAGCTTCAGCCTTCCTCCATCACTATTCCTACCCTGTTGGGTAAACAGCCATGTCATGCTAACAATTTCCAAAATATGATAATCATTCATTCAAATTTTAATTTAAAAATTAGACCTTTGTTTTAAAGATAAACCATCCTCAATTTTAGAACTTTCTTGTAGTATTCACATTTGAATCCAAGAAACAAACATGTTATTACAGTAATTACTTTTATGTCTTTTAGCTAAGGAAGAACTGAAGAGTAGTTGAGAATACAAGACTGGAACCAAACTGACTGCATTTGAATCCCAGCTCCACCATCTCATGGAATCTCTGTGAGATACCTAACTTCTCTGTGCCCTAGTTTCCATAACTATAAAATGGGGATAATAATAATAGAATCTATTTCACAGGATTTTTGTGATAATTAAATGAGTTCCAACATGAAAACACTATTTTTTTTTAGTAAGTAGTTACAAGCACCTTGGAAGAACTGCTTGTCATTGAGCTAAATGCCAAGGAAGGACATCAAGCCCCTTCCTGCCTCTCAGCAAAAATGGTCTCTGCCTCAACGACATTGATTTTTAGCTGTAAATTCAAACTATGTACATACGATCACAAGGCAGTATGCGTGTTTTATCCAGACCCATATTCGTTTGTATAAAGTTTGAAACTATTAATCACTAGAGACTTGCACATCCTTCAGTACTAAATCTATATTATTCTTCTTAGCCTGACAGGCAGAGCCAGCTGGATCTGTTCATGCATTGAGTAATCAATGACATGCATTTACTCTAGGTTATCACAGATTATATTGTTTGCAATCTGACGTTGAGCAGAATAAGGTGTACCATAAAACCTTAAAATATACAGGTGTTTGAAATAAGCTATCATCATCTATCTATCTATCCATCTATTCATCTTTTTATCTATCTCTCATCATCCATTCATTATAGGTCTTCCTTATATTTTAAACAGGCACATAAATCAAAATTCTGAAAGGATATATATTTGATAAATATTTTATTGACACCAATATCACTATACCTTTCTATGAGAAAACAGCATTCTGTAATCTTTAAGTTTCATAGGAGATTTATTAACTATATTAAAGGAAGAAAAAAAATCTCCAGGACAATTCCAACTTGAAATAGAAAAAAAAAATTAGGAAAAAATATTAAGAGTATTTCAGTCTGGACAGAGTTGATAAAACTGTGAAATAAAAGAAAAATATTCCTGGCTTTTAATATTTGTTTAGCATTATAAATTAAGCATTAGATTTATAAAATATCACTGGTTATTTGTAAATCTGTAAATATGTCTCTAAATATTCAATCTATATTGTAGTAATTTCTCCAAATTCAGTACAACCCCTTCTATGGCAGACCTAATTACTTTTCTCAGTATACAGAGGGGACTGGGGCTTATTATATAGGGATGTGGTCTGCGAGTTATTAGGTGTTTGACCTTGACAGTAATTTAATCTTTCCCTCCTTCAAGCTCTATTTTCTCACTCTATTTTAGATAGCTTTCACTGTAAGCTACCTCAAAGCCTTCCTTTTCAAAGAATAATAAAGATATAAATTTCCTTTTCAGTTATAAATAGATTTTAAAAAGAGGAAGGAATCAGACTTTCTGATTCTAAATTCCAAGGTCAGGATAATAGTTGAAAATATATTATTGTCCATTAGAAATCAATTTAATAATAAATATTCATTGATTTTATGATGAATACATTTTAATCTAGGAATGGCAAATAGAGATACCCCAATTCTTAGGCATTGAGAAGTTTAAAAACAGTAAGAAACACCATTTTATCCATGTGGCATGAATACACAGGATATGTTTATGGAATATTAGGAAAATTTTGGAAAATAAAATATTCAGGATAATTTCATAACATTATTTTATTAAATTGAATGAGATTTACAAAGAAAGTGAAAATAGGTTATAATGTATTATATTTAATAACATCTGTAGGTTGTAGAAAAATATTACTATGAGGGCAGCCTCAGGAGATATTGTGGACGAATATAATTGTATATTTAAAAAATTTTTTGCTTCCACTGAAGTCTAGAATCATGTGAATAGTAGCAGAATTTGGACTATGGTATGCTGCTAATAAAGATACAGCTGTTTTTAATCAAGGAAAATTTACTAGCTAAAGGACACATAAGCGATCATAAACTAATAAATATGAATTTCTCTAAATGTAAATATTACATTTTTTATTTGATAATCTAAAGTATTACTTCTATTATCAATTAAAACAAACTAAGTTTATTGGAAAATATACAAAGGTGTACTGAAGAACAGGCATTTAAGTTTGCATAATTTTAATGTCTTGGCACAAGAGTTTTTTCTAAATTTAAACGGTAAAGAGAGATTAACATTTACTGAGTATGTCGGAAATTCTTTAACTAACACTTTACAACTCAATTAACAATGACAAAAAACCTCCTTGGTTAGGTCTTAATATTAAACTGAGATGAAGATCTCTTCCTTTGAATTTTAATGAAGGATGGAAACGCATTTCTCATACTTTGTACATCCCCATCATAGTACTTATGACAATTGTAATTTATTTGTATATTTATTTATTGAACATTTGTTTTCCCCACTAGATTCTGAGCTCCATGAGGACAGGGATTATGCCTATTTTAATCTGCACTGTATATGATACATTGTAACAATAATAAAAACAACAAGATGTCAATTTTTATTGAGTGCTTATTATTTGCCGGGCCCTGTTTTAAGTATTTTATGTGTATTATTGTAAAGTTCATTTAACTATATTTGTTGAGCTAATAAGTACATAAATTTGTAATAAGTTAAAAGATCCTAGTTTATATAAACACAAAAATCTCTTTCACCAGGCAGAATAGAGCCCAGGGTGAGAGGACCTGTAAATGTCAATTACTCCATATAAATGATGAAACCAGGGCTCAGAGAGGTACAGCCACCTGCTTAAAGTCACAGAGGAATATCAAGAATGTGAATTTTCTAATGATGCGTCTAATGGTCTTGAGTACAGGGTGTCTCATCAACTTCGATGCATTGAGTTAATCACTCTGAAAACTATTAATATTTCTTATATGGATTTATTCTTTGTCCTTAATACACTCATTCATCAAATATTTGCAACATCTACCTTGCACCAGCATGCTTTGTGGAGTGTCAGGGATACCAAGACAAGAAAAAAACATGGTAGGGGAGATATGCCCATAAACAAGAGTGTCATTCACTAAGGTGTGGCCAGTGTAAAATAGGGAAGTATAGATATGGTGGGGGTCCTGGAGGGAAGTGATTTCCACCCACAGATATTGATAAAATAATTCGCTTCAGTGTGGCCATCACTATTGGGGGACAAAAAAAGAAAATGCATTTCTTTTAATACTGTAAAAAAAAAATCGAATTCTTGAGCGAAATCACAGTTCAACATTATTATCCTGAACAAAGAGTGAAAGGAATTGCTTCAGCTGCTACTCTTTTTCTCTGGACGTACTCATGACAGATTGATAAAATCATTCATTCCTTTATTCAACAAATATTTATTGGATGTTCATCGCATGTCGGGCACTCTGTCAGACAATGGGATACAAGAATGATGAAAGCTCAGCATTAGTTTTCTCGGTGGCCTTGCTACATCTGATATTCTTATTTAACTAAAAAATTCCATAAAAATGACTGTTTTTCATTTTTTTGCCACATAGCCAATATGTCCTTTTTTAATGGAAGATCTAATTTTCATCCAATCAGCAATTGTTTATTAAGCATCTACTACAACTCAAGCACTGGATTTAGGAGTGAACGAAACAGACAAAAATCTGTGTCCTTACATGAGAGATCATCCAAGGGAGATGAGAGTAATGGGATAAATGATTATTTGATTTAGAAACATGGAAACTAAGAATGGAAAATAAATCAATGGCCTTGCCTCAGTTAACCTGACCTGATTAATTCCAAAATCCATCCTTGTCCAGCTAAGTGCTGTAGGTCAGAGGCCCACCTAAAATGCCCATAGGTACAGCATATAAATGGGAGAATATAAACTGGACCATGTTATATCTCAATAGAGAGTAAATCAGGTGGTGGGAATAGCTACCATCTGAGAATATAGGCCAGGGATTGCTCGATCTTGACTAGGAACTGAAACCCACATTTTTATGTAAATTTCTTGATTTTTAAACACACAGCAAATTCAAAAATGAAAATGACATGTTGATCAAACATTTTTTCAGAGCTTCATGGAAACAAAGAAGCATGAATTATCTGCTATCTTCTAATAAAATTAAATCTAATTCGATGCCATACTGTCGTTAATAGAAAATTCTATTTAAAAAAAAAAATGTATTTTAAAAAGGGAAATAAGACCAAAAATTTTAAAAGTACAATCAAATTGCTTTTTACTAATTAAAATTAATTTTATCTAATTACCTTCTCTATAGAACTTAATTTTATACAACCATTTTGATACTTCTTAGGAATATGACTTAAGTTAACAACATCTGTAAAAGCTATAGGTAGCTTGTTAATTTGACAGTTTTACAAAATATAGTGACTTGTAATCTATTTAATATTTGAAACTTGTATACATATTCATTCACACATGCATTCTGAAACATTTATAATTGCATTTCATATTTTAAAAAAAATTGTAATTTTAAGTTTGTTTCAACAAAACATTTTGCAAGTATGTGCACATATACTTATGTTGCATTTGATATTAATTTTCATTGTTATGAGCTATTATGAATTTAGAAAATGAAAAGATCTAGTTAAGGGTTTAAACTTCAGCTTGATTTCTCCCTTTCTTATTTGTAGAGTTTACCATGTTGAAATGTCTAGCTTTATAAGTAGTCTTGTTTCTAAAAAATCATGTAGGAACATGTTTTGGCAGTATTTAAAAGAATACAAAATTTTGACCCTTTGGGGAAGACTACTTTTGAAATATTAACATCTTGCTAACTTTTCTAAGAATTGTAAATTTCGGAAAAAAAATTCTTTTCAGATTTTCATGAAGTGAATTTTAAACATTCACTGGATAAAGAGGTCAGCTGATAAGCAGCTTTTATTCCAGCAACTCTCAACATATTAAAACTCTGACCGGGAATAAACACTCGTGCTATTATGGTGCCTAAAAAGTATGCCAGTAATGATGCACCCTGCATACATGGAAAAGCCAAGTTAAGCGAGGGCCTCCGGATCGTAGCTCAGCTCTTACAAGTTTAAGAGCAATAGACTTTTGAGGTGAACTAAAACAAATAGGTTCTGGTAGGTTCTTTCATACCTTAAAATCTGCACAAAATGATTGAGCTTTTATATTAGGTCCCACATATATTTGAGGCATCTGCTTTTAATTGTTATAGGATGTAGATAATGCATCTATTATCTTCATTAGGTTTCTCAATCAGACTTTATGCTGAAATTCCTTTCAACAATCCCATGATCTTAAATGTGATTCTCCACCTTGCTAGAAAATGATGCTTTAAACTGAACAGGTTGAAACTAGCAAAGGGTTGCCTTCCAAAAAACTCCCTTCTCTGTAAAGAAATGAATTCTGTTGACAGCCCTTTATTCTTAGGGTTCTTCCTCTTTCCTACAGGCTGAGGAAGCAGCCTTATGCTTTTTTGTCATCATCTGGGCTGCATTCTGATTTCCTGACCTCCGAGTTAATCCTTCTTTTTTTCCTATTAGCAAGTGTAAGCAGGCCAACTTCAAACGGACTGCAATAGGTCACAAGGTTTAATGGGCACTGAGATAATCATCTAAATTACATTTCTAGGCCTGATGGGCTAGACAGACTTACAGGGTGACTTTACCAGTGGATTCGCTGTTAATCGCCAAGGTTGGTAGGTCTCCGCGTGGAGCTGCCTTTGCCTGCCTCCCTCGGGGGCCGGGTCATATTGACTGATTAGTGAAGGCAGCTGCATTAACTTTCTTCTCCCACAAAACGTGTCATGTCCCAAAAGGACATGAAAGTCAAATGTGGCCACAGCTCAAACACCAGACACACTCTTTTCATCTCTGTGGAATGATCTGCCCTCTGCTTGTAGATCATGATCCGCAGCACAACAGTTGTTGCTGATTTTCACGACCTGTTAACACTTAGGAATTTTTACATTAAAGAACCTCCTTCCACATCGATTTCTTGTAGCATCTAGGAAAATGCAATGGCCTATTGTATATTTTTTTATTACTATATGATTCTTAATTTTAAAAGGAAGAAGAAACATGGAATTACTCTAAAGATAAAAGGAACCAAAATAATTTCACCTCTTAAAATTCAAAGACAGACATCCTTCGGAACTGGCAGAGGCAACAGCATCATGAGTTGTTTTTACTATACAGACTCATCCAGTTTGGTTACATATTTCAGTGTATTATCAAAGAAAACAGCAGCTTTTCCTCTATTAGGGTATGATGTTAGAATATATGTTTATATAAAACCCCAAAAATTAATGAACTGAAAATTAAACAATGTGCCTAATATATAAATAAATATAATACAGTATCTATCATCTCTATAACACTTTATAATTTACAAAAGGCTTTTACATCCATTATTATTTTATTCTTAATAATTATACAGTAAAATAGGCTGAGGCAAATACTATTATTTCTGTTTTACAGATCACAGCAATTTTCTGAGAAGTGGCAGCTGTGTCACTGAGGTAATAAGTGAAAGAGCCAGCATGAAAATCCAGGTCTTTTGATGCCACACCCAATCCTTGAGTATAATTGAATAACATTTCGAAAAATGTGTTCATCCGGTGGAATGAACTAGCAGGTTTGAGAAAAAATAGCCATTTACTCAAAGAGGCCCTATTGGCAGAGTTGGTAGATAAATTGTGTTTATTCAGTTAGCATTATAAAGTAAAAAAAATCAGATATTCTAAACTGATTTAATAAGAAGGATGTTGATTTGTCAAAATAGCCACATACATTATAATGTTTCTAAAACCCTGGCTGACTCTGAATAGCATGGAGTTTACAAAAGCCACAAATACATGAAATCATATTTTAGTCTGATGTGGAAGAGACCACGTAGAAATTTAACAAACAAATGGACTGTGAATGCTTTAAGTGAAAGCCAGAATCAGAAGAAATGTTTGATTTGTATTAATTCCAACCATAAATATTTCAAGACTTTCCGAATTATAAAAATTTTACCTTCCCTACGTACCCATATAACAATAAGAATAAGAAAGAAAAAAATAGCTTAGAAAATAGTTTAGAAACTGGATACTCATACAGACGCCTGTAGGAAGTAGATGTATTGTGAATTCTTCATGAAGTCTCTAGAGACTGGGAACAGAATGGAAGAGAAGAAAATTACAGTGTGGAGGGGATTAATTTCCAAGAAAAGGGCTTTATAATGACGTACAGATTGGTCATATGATTACTGAATATATCACCACTCTTTCATGTCTGAATAGTAGGAGGAATAGGGTAAAGATTATTTTAATATATTTATATAAAAATAAGTCGCCCAACACGAACCTGGTCCATTAATGAGCATAGCCTTTGTTTTTATTACTGGTCAGTTTAGAAGCTTCACATTTTTATAGTTTTAAGTTTGACAAACCTTTTAAGTTTGATGAAAAGAGTTCAAACAAAAAACAGCTACAAACAAAACAAAACAGGAAAAAATATTGGATTCTTAGATTGAGTTTATATCCAACATACACTACTTTGTTCAGAATGTTCTTCACCCACTATTTGATGAAGTTTTCCATCTCGTTTTCATTTATTTGAATTATGTTTAACAAAGGCACATAAAACAAAAAAACATAATAATTTATGTTACCAAAATAATAATTTAAATACCCAATCTGATATAATATGTTACATAAGCAAAACATAAATGCCTTTGACAATTTTGGAGAATTTAAGGAAAAACTTAGAAAAACATTGTTGTTCAGAATCAGCTATAGGAAATGTTAGAAAATGTTAAGAAAATGGAGAAAAGTACATTGTGTCATAAAGAATGTAGTGGTCAATATAGGATTGAAAGTCAAGTTATGGGAAGCAGCATAGAAGGGGTTTCTTTTGTTCCCTGGAAAAATGATCTCCTTTGTGACCTAGAAATTAGTCTTTTGGTTTTTAAGAGGTAAAGAAACAGCCTTTCTGATAATATAAACAAATGGAATACCTAGAATTGTATTGAAAAGGCAATGCTTCTGAGCAGTATAATCCTTAAAGCAGGTGCTTTTTATATGAGAAAAGGGCATAAGTTCCCAAGAGTAAAAGGCAATGGTTCCCAAAGTGTAGTTCCTGGACCAGAGGCGGGGGACCAGCATCACCAGGAAACTTGTCAGACATGCAAATTATTGGGCCCCGCCCAGTCCTACTAAGTTAGGAACTGGGGCTGGGGCCAGCAATCCATGCTTTAACAAATCTCCCAAGATATTTCAACTCAAGGTCAAATTTGAGAATCATTAGCATAAAGGGAAAGCAGTGATGGGAAAGGAATGAAAGGAACGTGAAGTCAGCCTCTGGCCAGGCAGTGAGCCCTACTAAAAATGGTTTTAGCGGAGGGTATTGTAAGTCCTTACAAGGTGCATACTTAAAGAAACTAAGATCTAGATGCAAGTGAACTGAAGAAGTGTTCTAGACTGGAGAGGAACTAGATGGCAAATTGAAGTCTAATTCTCCCAATCTGCTTTGGCACAGTCACTTTAAACCTGAATCAAGAGATCTGTCCCAAGTCTCAAATTATGCTGTTTAGGTTAAAAGCAAACAAAGAAATGTAAACAAAATGCAGCAAAACTGCTAGTCTGAGAAGAGGAACTAACACACACTGGGAAGCCAAATCATGCTCTGTATATCAGGCTTATAGGAATTTATTTGGGGCAGAACATGATTTGATTATGAAAATATCTAAAGCTCTGATAATAGGCATTTTATTCCATGGCTGAACAAGTTTCCTTATTTGGCATCTGGATGAAAATACCTTAGTAGCTTAAGAGCAGCTAACTGTACAACAATTAATATCATAAGCTTGAAATTCAGACAGACCAGAATTTGAGTCTCAGGTCTGCCCCTTGTCTGATGTGATGATAATGTCTATCACATATGGCTGCCATGTATATTTAAGTGGTCAAAGGTGCCAAGAACACAACGTGGCACAGACACTTATTATGATAGACTGCTCTACTGCATGGGCTTATTCCAGTCATATATAATGTGACTGGAAGTTCTGACTGAAGAGTTTCAACTTGTAAGGTATAAATAAGAAATAATTTTATTTTTTCCAATAACTATATCACGCTCCATTGTGACCAACCTACCCTGTTTCTTAATGGGTCTGGCTCCCTTAATGATATCACATTGATCATTACACTTTGGTCATTGTCACTTATAAAAAGTCTCATTTTCATTATAAAGGCTTAGACCTATTCACTACATCTTTAATTTCTTGTTGGACCCCAAGCTTTCCCCAGGGAAGTTTGAATTTATAGCTCCTACGGTTTATGATGGGTTTAATTTTAAGATGGTTCTTAAAGTTCCTGGCCCTAGCGTATACACATGTTCCTCCAGTTATTCAAAAAACAGTCATCTAGGTGCTGCTGTGAAGGGATTTTGCAAATATAATTAAGGTCTCAAATGAGTTGACCTTAAATTAAGGAAGTTAAATTTGGGTCTAGAGATCAGAGGCAGGGAAGACGGAGAGACACAAATCCCGAGAGGGATTGGAGGTGTGAATGGTCCTGATGCTGGCTGAGGAGATGGAAGGCAACCACACAGTAAGGAATGCAGGCAGCCTCTGGGGGCTGAGCGCAGCCCTTGGCTAACAGCTAGCAAGGAAATGGAACTTCAGTTCTGCAGCTGCAGGCAACTGAATTCTACAACAACCTGAATGAACTTGGAAGCTGATTCTTCCCCAGAGCCTCCAGCCAAGAACTGAACCTGACTAACACCTTCATTTCAGCGTTCAGCCGTGAGTAAAGAACCCGGTCATACCACCCCTGGATTTCTCAGCTCCCAAACTGTGAACTAGTGAATGGATATCATTTTAAGCTGCTAAATTTGTGATAATTTATTACACAGAAATAGAAAACTAATACCAGCAGGTTATAGGTAGTGGATGGGATCTGTTCTCTCTTAGCTTTCCTAAACTCACTCCTCTTGATTTGAGTCAGAAGGAGGAGTAAAAAGATATCTCCTTCATAGTGGTCATCAATTACTGCTGACCTAGCTCACTGTCTAACTTGATGTGGATGGAGGGAGCCTCAGATAGGCCCTGATGACTGAAGCAGATGCCTGGGGCAATTAGTCTTCGCTGGCTTTTCCAGATGATCCTGATTTATAGGCTCAAGTGCCTTCTTTTGTGCCATGCTGGGTCCCTGATAAACCTACAGAACTTAGCTTCTTCTGCTTTCTACAGTTGCGACTCTGGGAGCTGCAGCCTGGGACAGATATATCCCTAGGTCCTGAGACACACCTCTAGATAGAGACACATCTAGATCCTTGCCCCTCTGAGCCTGGTAAACCTTACCATCTGCCTTTTTCAAAAGGCTCTTTTCTTCTTCTAGCAGTACAAGGCCATTCCGCAAGCCCTGTAACTAAGCAGACATCCAACCAGGTAAACAAGCACCTTTGTCTCCTTTTTGAAGTCACCTCCAAACTTCACAAGGAGGAAAGATCCTGGACCCCTGTCCCTTCCCCTGCCTGGAGCAGAGGGTAGCCTTACTTGACGAACAACATATTTCCCAAAGGTCACCTCTTCTCTCTCTCAGTCCCCTCATGCCTCTTGCTGCTGAGCATGTGAAAGTCTGAGGCTAAGAGGGAGGCCTTCTTTTTACTGAGACATGAAGAACTCAGAAACTTTGTATTATTTGGTGACCTTCAGGGACAGAAATGATGCCAACACTGTTCCCTTACAAATGTAATGATGCATCTTCACGTTTTTGAAAGGATGTATTTCTATTACCTAGAGCATAACTTTTTAAAAAATACAACATATATTTAATTTTGTATTCAGCTTGGAAATACCATTTAATTTTACATATATTAATTACAAATTTTCTGGGCATTATGCTAAGTGGGATGATCAAGGCCTAGGATTTGGCTGGGAGAAACTTTTTATATGTATTGTGTACATGCCCATGCACACATGCACATGTGCAAGTAAGGGAGAGGGAGACAGAGAACATTAGAAAGAGAGACGGAAAGAGGTAGTGGAGAGATACTGTTAACTGAGAATTGTGTCATAAGGCTGTCACCATCCTGAACAATATTGTGGTAATGGGTAGGGGAATCCACTCTGTTTAAAATAGGATTCGAATGAGGTCGCGAGTGCTTCTTCTGGTAAAAAATAAGAGGTAGGTTCATTTACAGGCCCAGCATGCTTCCACTGCGCCACTCTGCTATCTGAGGTAGATTCGTTTAAAAAATACATTTAAACTAAACATATTAAAATTCTAACATGCGTATTCCCTCATGCATATTCTTTCTTGGCCTAATGAATCCATGTACTTCTGTTTCTTTGTTTTGTTGGGTTTTTTTTAAAGCACAACTAAGCAAACAAAGCACAAACAAACAAATAAACACAAACTCTTGATCCACTCAGAGACATAAAAGGTAGGATTTTATCAAAAGGTGACATCACCTTCCACCCATGCATTATACCATGTATAATGGGTAGTTGTGAAAAATCTGAGTTTTACAAATCAAAAATGGTGAATTGCATAAATGCTTTTTTACTGTTTTTGAATGTGAAATTCAAAATTTATACCATTTTTATTATACCAGATAAACAGTAAAATCTTTATTCTATGGGTCTGCAAAAGCAACTTTTGAAGTCAGATATATCTATCAACATACTTATTAGAGGCATTTTTTTCTCTTATAGTTTTGGAGAGAATCTGAAAGCCAATGCCAGTATGGTTTAGATATTCATAATTGTTTACACATGTTTCAGTAACAAAATATATTTGGAGGGGGGGTGGCACTTTACTTTTAGGATTTGGGACAGCTGGAAATTATTACCGTTATGGATAAAAGTGTTCTAACTGGATAATGGTGTTAAAAAGAATATAATATCCCAGAATATCTCTTTCTAACATGGAACACATATTATTTTATTAAGTTGAGTTATTTAAATGAGGATTGGCTATTGTCTGGTCAGTTACACATGAAGGTGTCTAAAGAAATAAGTTCTCAGAGGAAGCATCAAATAGAAAATGACTGTGATTTATTTGTATTAATATTATTATTTTGGGCAGAGAAACCTCAGTAATCCTTTTAAGAGGTAGATAGTTAATAATACACATAATAGCAATGACAGACTCTAATTAAATATTTAAGAAATGGGACATTGTTTCCAATCATGGTATAATGTATCAAATACCTTGGAGATGTGTAAAATTTCTTTTCATATTTGCTTATCCAAAAAAAAAAAAAAAGATGATTAATAAGAGATTCTGCGTCTCTCAGAACCTGAAGTGTTTCTTCTAAGAAGCTAGACTATGTAAAGAGCCAAGAGGAAGCAGGGTTCAAAGGAAATTCATCTAATATTTGTGCTCTGGTTATAAAAGGGGGCGAGAGGTTGTTCATCCACGGCATGTGGCCAGTTGGCAGGGAGGGCTGCAGGCCAGGCGAGGGGTTACTGTGATCACAGATGGACTTAGATGGGAAAGAGGATGCCAGAGAGTCCCAGGCAGCACATGCTATTTTGGGAGCTTTACACAAATCATTATTTTTTCATTCTGTGCCAGTATTGATGCCAACAAATGTATTTGTTGATCGGCTATTGAAGATTTGCAGATTACTAAAGTTAAGTCTCATCCTCGGTGACATCACTCAAGGAAGATTTTTTAAATAATAATTTATAACTATCTGTAAGTATGATGCTTTCCATTAATAAAAAAAAATACAGTTTTTATATTTTGTTGTAGCAATTGGATAGCACTAAGTCTTAACTAATAAGGGTTTTGGATAGCAGAGTACATGTTCTAAAGGAGAAATAGGGCACTCTTTATAGTCAAGAAGAGTAGTCAAGTTGGTAAATTTGCAATCAAGAAGAGTAGTCAAGTTGGTAAATATGCAATCCATTGTTTACTTTATAAATTAACAAATAGCAGTTTTGCATTAGAGACTTTCTTAAAGACATAGAGCTGGCTTGAGGAACTCAGAAAATACAGCTGGGTCTGACTTCCAAGAGCCCTTCTATGTGCGGCACAGCCGTAAGCTGCCATGAGGGTCTATAAGCAACCCATAGGTTCTCATCCTCACTTACTGGCAATGAACCTTGGTAAATTATTAAGTACATGAGGTTCATATCGACCTTGACAAGTTATTGAGGCTTACTCATATGCAGCGTGAGGGATTGAACATCCAAAATCTCTCTGACTCTGAATTTTAATGTTATATAAGATTCAAAAATGGCCTAAAAATGAATATAACTACTGCCTGCAGAGCTATTGGTCAATCTGCAGCTAGAGACATGCCCAGCCACCACACCCCACCTACTGGCATCTTCCCCGTTAACAGCTTGGGCCCTTGGGGCCTTTTCTCCACACATAATTGTTGCAGGGCTAACTGGCATACTTGCCCCCTCCCTCAGGATCCTCCCTTTAAATTATAATATTATGTGTTAAGAGGATTTTCCCCAGTTTTATTGAGATGTAACTGAAAAAGGATTTCTGAAGGTTCTCTATAAACTAACTTCACTTGAAAACTCTCTTCTGTAGGGAAAACAAAATAAAACACCTGATTGTAAGTTCCAAACAACAACCTACAAATTTTAACTTTTTGAGCCAAAGCCTTTTGGAAAACATGCTTATTTCAGCAACCTAGTTTTGGAGTGGAGTGGAGTGGCTAAGAGCAAAGCTTATAAGTAGCAGAGCTCTGGAACCAGGCTTCTTGGGTTCAAACATGAGTTCTGCTATGTGACCTTGAGCAAGTTCTCTGTGCCTCAGTATCTCTGTCTGTGAAATGGGAATTATCAAAGTATCTTCCTCATGTTCTGTTTTGTTTTGAGAATTGAATTAATAAATGTAAAGCAATTAGAATAGGACCTAGCACACAATAAGTGCAGAGAAAATGCTAGATTCTATGCATTTTAAGTATTCTCAAAAGTGACAACTCTCTAATCTGTGAAGATGTATTAGCATTGGGGAAATATCTAAAAGTCATTTGGAAAAAAATCAGATTTTAAAAGAGTGGGGGAGACTTTAGCAGTTATGGTTGAAATTATGATGTGAATATATACAATTAGACTCATTTAGTTTATCATCAGGTATTAATAAATTTAATTGCCTTTTGAAGGGATGGATTTCAAAATGATAGTACTTTTTTAAGAGATTATACAAAGCAAAAAATTAAATTACATTATAGTTATACCTTGTGCCTGATGACACATAAGTATTGTCACTGTCCTTCACTGCTCAATTCTAAAAATGGCACAGGGAACACTGATCTCCTTACCTTTAATGGAATCCACAAGATAATATTGTGAAGAATGTTCTTATGTTTTGAAAAAAAAAAGAAAAACCCAGAATAAAAACTACCCATCCTTTTGTTAATCCTCTTGAATTCTTAGTCTGTCAGTTGAGATTGCTAATAAGATGACATACAAAACTGTGCAACTATCAAAATTAAAACACACTTCAAGGCAAATTTTATGCTCAATTCTGGAATTTTTGTTTGATCACATTCACTAAAAAATTTATAGTATAATTTAGCACAGGTCATTTGTTCTATTAAGCCCTTCCCATTTTCACATCTTATTAAATCTAAAATAGAAGCAATTAAAAAATCTAAAAATTCAGTTTACTAGACCTCAGTAGGAAAAAAAAATCCTGTTTTAAACTTTCCTTTTTTATCAGCCTGAAGACATATTTTATTTATCTGTCTATTTTTATCTTGCAGACATGTATAAGCCCCTTCTGTGCCCAAGCTCTTCACAATATTAACTGTTTTTTTCTTAAAACCACCCTAAAGTGTTGATATTATATCTCTATCTGACAGATGAAAAACTTGCCCAAGATCTCCAACAGTAAGTAGTGAACTGTGACTCAAATCCAGGCAGCACAAATAATGTTTTGATCAACATATTTAAGAGAGGTTATTTAGCTTAAAGATAATTTGTCCCTTTTTAGTATTTCTTGAACCTTTGAAATCCAGGTCTCAACTTTATCAGCAATTTAATTTTAAATAACCTATCAGGTCAGGAATTCAACATGCAATATTTATTTTCCAAATCAGTAAGTCTGGAAGGATCATCCTTAAGCAAATAGGGTGGTAAGGTATAGGGGAGGTGAAAACCCAGAAAAGTCGGTGAAAGCCTGCACCATATTGCTGAAAAATAAGATCTCACAAAGACAAAAGGCCACTGGGGTGCAGGTGGGGGGTTCTGATCTGCTTTGAAGAGTGAGGTCATGCTCAATGTTATAACCTTATTAGTCCTGTCTCAAAAAAGAATGTGGGTAAAAAGAAAAAAGACAAATTAGCAGTATTTTCAAAAGAAGTTAAATGTCAGGCAGCAAAGTGTCCTAATTCTGCCTTCAGGGAACGTATGTCAAATTAGCTTGTAGTTCTACAATCCATGAAACCGGCTGCAGTGAACGCCCCACCCCTCATTCTTGTTCCTACAAAACATGCCTTTGAAGGAAATGGTATAGTTGGTCAAATGCATGTGGAAATTTTCTCAGCATTACCTAATTGAGACATTAGGCCAACCTTTATTTGAACAATCAGTTATAGCCTGCTGAAAGAAAGCACATTAATGGCTTTGACTAATGAGGACAATATAAATAGTCCAAATGACAAATTACCAAATTTCCCTGTGATCTTAGAACCACCATTACCTATAACTCATATCCACTTTCTGGACCTTTGAAAAGATGGAAATGGCTAGGTAGCTCTTCACAGGTGTTTATTTCTAAGGGAATATTAGATTTGGTGGTATTTTGCTTTGAGAACTATAATAATTGCTGATTCTCTGTGCTAATCATTGAAAGAACACACATATTTCCAAAATATAATATTGTTATAGAGACATTAATTTATTTGTTATTAAAACTATGGATGAAATAATACATGTAAATACTTAGTACAGTTGCTAGGACAAAGTAGGTGCTCAATAAATTGAATTAGAACCATATATATTTATGCCAGAAATAAAACTGACCTTACTATGCTTGTCACTGCTAGTGATATTCTACTTCAGATTATGAGATACAAGGATAAGAATTATTTTTTACCTGGGGTTTTTCATAACTCTGAAACTTTACCCAGCACTGGGTGTGACTATACAATATTTCTTGAGACAAGGAGTCAAAACTTTCATTAGATATTCAAAGGGATACATTGCTTCTCCAAAAGAGTTAAGAACCACTGGCCCAGGGCAATCATATGCTTTACCTGGGCTTTTACAGAGCCAAACTCTGATGTTTGATGAAGCCAAAAGAGTCTCTTTAAAAATAAGTCATGTTCTAGAGTTGGTTTGGTAGTAGAAGGAGGACTTATAAAAATTCCTAACCTAGTACCCAAGACCCCTCTCCTCTCTCAATGGCCTCCTTGCTATCCTGGTATGTACCATTGCTAGAGTTAGTTTGGACTTAAAAAATGAAGAATAAAATGGAAAAAGAGAGATAATGACCTAGGGGCCCTTTGGAGCAATTAAAGCCCACAAAGAGGTAGATGTTAGGAACTGACATTATCAAAGGGGCTCCCTTTATTTGCTTCTCTTTTAGCCATAACCTCCTTCCCAGTTTCTAACATTACAGTTAACATCTGGTTACTCTATCCAAAATATTATACTTAAAAACCTCTCATGGTTCCTTTCTATTTCCCTATCCAGCTCAGAAATCAGAAGACTAATTCTTAGCATGCCAAATCAGAAACTTCAAACAGAAATGAGTGTACGCAGCAGAAGGCTGAACTCAGGGAAACTTCTCTGGATGCTGGCAGAAACCAGGAAGATCCGATTCTCTTCCACATCGTATTGGCCCTGGTATCTAACGGTAGTAAAAATTTGTTTCTTCCTGTAAAGGAAGCAGATGTGACTTGGAGAAACATGGAGAACAGATGTGCTGAGCAAAAGTTTTTATTTGAACAGTAATTTATCTGACCATAAGTTACATAAACTCATGAGGTGAGTGTTTAACATAATTCTTTTTCACCAGCTCAGAAAGATAATTTATGTAAGCACTGAAATAGATGATGAATTAAAGAACACGCCCTTCTTCTCTTCACTTGCTTTTGAAGTTAAGATTGAATACTTAAGCATTCAATGTTTAAGACTTCAATGTATGTAAATGCTTACTGGCCTCTCAGGAGGCCTCTGCATTCAGAATGTCTGGGTGTGCAAAGTGCTCATGGAAATAACATTTCATTCTCTTCGGTGCTACCTGGGCTTTTGAAGAATGCTAGTAAAGGACTGCTCAGTCTGTGAACACCGAACTTGAAACAGTTGCAAAAGGTTAAGTGTTTATAAGTCAAGGGCACTTAATGAGACTTGAAAGAATGCCTACATTCGAGTCACTTTGATGAAATGGATGCCTCCATTACAGATCCTTCAGCATGAAGTCCTAGACTAGGGAGGACATCTCTATCAGTGGGAACAGTGCCTATGGCACACAGTACTCTTAGGGGTCCAGGAAAATGTTTGAATTTCCTTCAAAATTAGAAGAAAAAAGTGAGCTTTTCAGTCAAAGAAAATATTCTCTCTACATAATATTAACATGTTCATCTGCATATCAAGACTGTTGTAAAATATAATTTTAAGTAATTTTGTCGCAGAAAGAGCCCACAAGGGCAAAAGTGCCTAGGACCCATGAACGTAAGAGATGCAGCTCTGCGGAACAGCCCAGGTCACTCTCTTTTCCAACCCCCAACCAGTTCTTCCCGTCCTGATGCATTTAGAATTTCAGCATCCTCAGGATTATTGGTTCCTACTTCTTTTGCTGTTCTCTCTTTCCCTGTTCTCCTTCTCTATACACCTGCTGATAAACCCTAGAGGCACTTCTGGACTTAAAAAAGTTTTTATGCTGCTGCTGAGGATGATAATTTAATATTGACTGAGCACTTAATCATGCACCAGGCTTGTGCTAAAACTTTGCATTTATGATCTAACTGAATCCTCAGTACAATTTAGTACCTATTATAACATAGGTACTATTACTAGTTCTATTCTTAGAAAAAGGGAAACCAAGGCTTTAGGGAGCTTAAATGCCTTGCAAGAGTACACAACGACCGGTTGGGACAGCTGGGTCAGTTAGAAGCAGAGCTGGGACTGCGGCTCAGGCTTCCGACAGCAGTTATGGGCATGAGCGTGAGAGTCAGTCCATGGCTTTTAACTACTAGGTTAGAAAAATGGCCTGAGCTACTTCACTAAGATGCCAAATTTGCTCTGATAAAATAATTTCCACAGAGAAAACAGACTCTTATCCTCTTTATAGAGCAAAAGCAAATTCTGTCTTTTGCAATGCACATTTCTCTACAACACAGACTCTACTGTTGAAAAATTAAATTACATTCCTCCGGTATATTGAGAGAACCAAGGTAACTGTAAACCACTAAAATGAGTATCTAATCAATATTACAACTTTGGAAATGAACAAAGTTTTTTATTAAGCAATTATTGATACATGCTTTTTTGTTCTTTTATTATGGGTATTTGCTAAGACAGTAGGTAACTATCACTTGAGTTGTTTGATAATAGTTTTCTGTGGTGTTGGAAAGATATAAAAAATAAATGGGGAAATTGTAAAGCTTTTCCAAATGCCATAACTGGAATCCTTTACACATCATTTAATAACTCAGCATCTAGATTGCTCGTTAATTTTTTTTAAAGAAAGCAGCAAATTCCAGTTTTAAATGTGTAGCTAAATGATGGACAAGACTTTTTTCAAATGATATTTTCTCTTTCCTTGGTATTTTCCTTTTATTAATAGCAATTTATTTTAAAATGAAAGCTGTTTATAGCAAATGGATCCATGAAACATAGTCTCCCATGCTTCTGTTATATGACCTTTCTGTAGATTTTATTTATGGCTTCATTCTGGCAAAACACTTTGAGGGCAAAATGTATATGAGACCATAGATCATCTATGGAAATCAGCTTCTATGGATGATATATTTTTATCCACGTAAAAAGTTTTGATTTGGAAAGAGATATTAAAAGAAATATTTCCCCATATGTATTTTAATTTCCTTAGAACATAAATATATTTTATTAATTCATAAGCATGACATATTCCAGGCATAATAACAGTTTACTACTTCCTAAATCTTTCTTCCTAAGAGCAAGATATTATGCTACTTACGGGTAAATCAAAATGAAATAACAGTCTATGTATGTTCTATGACTTTTTAACATTTCATTAAGAATCATGTTTTCTGTAATTGAATGCATGTTTCTGATTATAATAATTACATTAGAAAATATGGCAAAGTAATAAGTAAAATAAAGAGCATTAGAGTAGTGTCACTAACTACAGAAATTATGAAAAATGGAAGGGTGAAAAAAGAATAATCCCTCAACATTTAACATTGAAGGATTACATCTAAATAATTCACACTTCTAATAAGCCCACTAGAGATTTCCTAGATTTTCTAATAGGAAGCAGAAAAATAGGACCTCTCATTGATCTCTGTCAGTGGTTCTCAACTGGGGTTGATTTTGCTCACCGGGGGACGTTTGGCAATATCTGGACACATTCTGGGTTGTCATCACTTGGAGAAGGGCATACCACTGGAACCTAGCAGACAAAGGCCAAGGATGCTGCCAAACATCTTATAATGCACAGCATAGCTCCCCCAAACAAAGAATTTTCCAGTCCCACTATCAACAGTGCTAAGGTTGAGAAACCCTAGGGTTCAAATCTGGTTGTTACATATCAGTTACATAAATTAGCCCTTTCTCTCTCACTGGTAATAACTAAATTAAGAGTTTCTTCTGTAGCAATATAATTAGAAACGAACACTAAACTCAAACAGTTAATTATGGCTAAGTAAGTACTTAACGATGTTTGAACATATAAATAATTTAAAATGTCTAGTAACAAATTATGTTGTTATTCACCAAAAGTCATAGTAATTGATTTTTTAATTGACTGGTGTGTCTTATATTGGCTTTCTCTTTAGTATTAGTCTTTTGGTGAAAGGGTGAAATGAATAGTTGATGTTCAGAAGGTGAGAGAATGGGAGAAGGAGAAATTAGGAGGCTTGATTAACCACAAATGAGATTCTTCTTTTTTGGTTATTTGAAGGTAGATTGTTTTTAATGTTTATTTAAAATTTAATAATGGAGTTTATTAGGCCAAAACCTAATTTGAAATATGAGGAGGAATTGTAATTTTTCCTTTAACCAACAAATAAAATGTAATTAAGATTTAATTCATTTACATTTCAAGTATAGGCTTTGGAGATTCAAATAGAAAAGCCCTATCATTTAACCTGTAATAGTTCGATGCTACACTTCAGCGTTAAGAATATAATGAAGGAAGGCACTATGTTGACAGAAAAGAAAAAGAACAATTCAGAAGACCAAAAGTTTCTAAGTCTCCTAATGTTTATCTGTTTAGCTATTAACTTCATTTGGAAATTCTCAAATACCTGAAAAGTGATCGGTATTTGCGTTCCCTCACTCCTTGTCTTCTAAACTTCATCATGGCATTAACTTGCAATGAAACCTAAAAAGTCTAATGAAATTAAGCATAAAAGAGAAATAAGGGAAGGGTCTCTGGATTCGAATTTTAACTGGAGCTTCTAGCGAGAGAACCTCTGCTGCTAACTCTTCTTGGTTCCTAGCTACGGGTCTAAAGTTATCTATATCGCTCATTCATTTGACAGTTTCTAAAAGGAAGGCTAAAAAATACCAGGGCTTATTAGACACTTTTCCATGTGATAACATAGTATTGCTGTGGGGCCACACATAAACTTTAAATTAAGACCTGGAAATGATTCTTACAAATGACCGAAATACTTTTCTTCAGTCATCTGTAGAAAACATCCCCCGCAAAAAATTCCTAATACTTTTCTTCACATTCTCATAACAAATGTCTAATAGTTAATTACATTTTTATATATTTATATACCAACTGCTTACATATGTAACCATCACCCAAAAATTTCGCTCATGCTCACGGTACTCACACCTTCTAAGTAACCACTCTTCTGATTTCTATCACCATAGATTAGTTTTGCCTGTTCTTAAACTTCATATAAATGTAATACAGGATGTCTTTTATGTCTGGCTTCTTTCTGTTGACATAACGTTTTAGAGATTCATCCATGTTGATATGTATCCATATTCAATTTATTTTAAAATATCTCAACAATATTATGTTAAATTTATCTTTTCTCTCATTGAATTATTTATAGCTTTTAGCTATTCTAAAGACAACTGCTACAAAGATTTCTTGGGCTTAAATGAATTGGGCTGTTAAGCCATGAAAAGATATCAATAAACCTTAAAAGCACATTACTAAGTGCAAGAAGCCCATCTGAAAAGGCTACATACTGTATGATTCCAAATATATGACATTCTGGAAAAGGTAAAACTATGTAGTGATTGCCAGAGGTTGGTGGGAAGTGGGAGGAATGCATAGGCAGAGCACAGAGGACTTTTAGGGCAGTGAGAATACGCTGTATGATTTTATAATAATGGATACATATCATTATACATTTGTTCAAACTCATAGAGTGTACAACACCAGCAGTAACCCCTAAAGTAAACTGCGGCCTTTGGGTGATTATGATGTGTCAGTGTAGGTTCATCCTTGGTAAAAACTGTATCACTCTGGTGATGCTTATAATGGGGAAGGAGGCTACGCATGTTGGGAGCAGGGAGTAGACAGCAAGTCACTGTACCTTCTCCTCGATTTTGTGAACCTAAAACTGCTCCAAAAAATAAATTATCTTAAAAGTTAATAAAAAGTTCTTGGCTATGTCTTTTGATGGACATATGACTTCATTTATCTTGAATGTAGACAGGAGGATTGCTGAGTCTAATACTGCCAAAATGTCCAAAATGACCAAACTCTACCCAGGCACATATGAAAGAAAATTGCCTGACATCCTCACCAACACTTGGCATTATCAATTCTTTTAATCTTGTCTATTGTGGTGGGTGGGTAGCAGTGTCTCATTACAGTTTTGATTTGCATTTCCCTGATGACTAATGGGTTTGAGCATCTTTTGAGAAGCTTTTCGGCCTTAAAGTTATCTTCTTCTTGTGAAGTAAGTACCTTTCAGTCTCAGCTTCTGACAACTTGTCTTGACCTTCTTCCTCCCCTAGATTATGGGGAGCTGAAAACACTAAAAATATATCAGATGGCACCATCAGACCAAAGGGTTACCCCGTGGTCTGTCTCCATTGTCACCTCTTGCCCCTACTCCACCCACCTAAGGATTCTGAGTTTGTGTGAAGGGGGCTTCTTCCCAGTTGTCTTCTCCAGGGTCATTCTACCTGACAGCACAACAGGCCAGTACCACTTTCTAGAGGATGATGGCATCTGCTTTCCTAGTTTACTTCTTTGGGCTCAAAAGGGTTACTACCCAAGTAAAGCAAACTGAAAAGTAGACGACGGAAAGGAACATATTTTAAAGTTTTCTCCATAGTCTAGCCCAGTGTTTCCTCAACTATGTTTCACAGAAGGATATTTAATATCTATTCCATAAAAAGAATGTCAAATAAGCTGGGAAATGCCACATACTACGTACCTCCTTTCAAAAGCCTGCCATTTTAATTAGTGTATGAAAGGTTCAGAGAAGTTTAACCCATTACTTCATAAACTTTTTTGACCATGGAACTCTACTCTTTTCCACTTTTTTTTAAAGCACACCTATTATTACCTTTCAGAATAATGGTTCTGTCCTGCTTTAGACCAATCTGAAATTCCCTTTGAAATCTCAGTGATGGGTACCCTTACAAAGTAATATTAAACTCTGGGGAGCAGATGAGATTGTGGTGGTCGTGGGTAGAGAGGGAGAGAATACTCCCTCCGGCCACTACATTTAAGAAATCGTGGTATATCCACACCAGCCACTGAGTTCCGGTTGGCCATTACTCTCTTACTAACCCAGTAGCATGTAAATCCTCATTACATGACGTATTTGCAATTATACTTTCTGAGTGGATTAGCGTATATAATAATAGCACCAATTACTACTTCCCTGGAATCACCTGTAGTGAGGGCCTATGATGTGAAGGAATGTAGAAGGCTGTACATAGAATCCTGGAAAATGAAAGAAAAAAAAAATGGAGAGAACCAACAAACAAGACACTGTGGGTAATGTTCAACTGCCTCCAAAATCAACGGAGATACAAAATGGCATGTGTTGCTTTCAAGAGAAACTACAGCCTTTAGGAATGATCAAAGTGTGAGAAGTGAATTCAAAATATATTTACCCAAGAAAATTTAATTTCATTCATTGGGTATCCCTACTGTAAAATAGTTCCATAAATTTTCCTTTCATTAAAATAAATTCTACTGAATCTAGTTTAAAATTTCAAAAGTAGATCCAGGGACAAATCCAAGAAACACAGCCTAATTTAAAAGGGAAATATAAAACCAATTTCATAACTAAGTGTGAGTACTCAGACATTTTTTCAATATTAACCACAATAAATCCACTGAACACAATAAATTCAGAAAGGAGCTACCCCACTAAAAAGAAAACCATTCATAACAGGGTATCTTCAATACCTCCTGGGACTCTTGCTCTTTTGAAATGAGACCACGGTTTGGATTTAAAAGCATACCTGCTTTTCCTAACAACTTTCACTTGGCATTTATCACCTGGGTTAACATCATTCCCTATTCAATCCAAATATAAATGTAAA
Source organism: Pteropus medius (assembly GCF_902729225.1). Lineage (NCBI taxonomy): Eukaryota > Metazoa > Chordata > Mammalia > Chiroptera > Pteropodidae > Pteropus > Pteropus medius. Next base: position 15,707,685 of record NW_024356249.1, read on the forward strand.
ATTCACTTACCTGCACAAAACCGCATGCTGTAAAATCTTCAAACAAGGGCAGACTTGGGCGGTCTTCTCGATAGATGGTGAGTTTGTATGTGATCAGAGTCTCATCCTGGGCTAGAGATTCATCCACCACAATCACTGAGATCTTGTTTGTTCCTAAGCCCAGAGGGTAGTTGGCAAAGCTGGAGAAAGTAACATCTATTCAGCACAAGTGAAGTCATACATTAAATGCCTACAATTTGCATAAGGTCTGTACAACTTCATAAGAAACCTAAAATGTGAAAATATTTTAACTTTGGTTTCACAGTACTTTGGTGTGCTGAGTTACCTTACAGAGCAAGTCATGTTCCCTATGAACTATAGGGAAGGGAACTAATATTTCTTAACCATCTGTCAGTGTCGCACATTATATCATTTAATACTCACAATTCTACACATAACTATGATGGTCTCCATTTTAAATATGGAGACCATGACATAGAACTAGGAAACAAAAGCCCAAAGTCACATGATAGAGTCAGGGTGGGGACCCAGATTCATCTGACATAAGTACTATTTTCTTTCTGCTAGACTCTCTTGACTCCGAGCAGTGACAAGAGCCTTTCTTTGCCTATAGCATGGGGACACAAATATCTGCCTAACTATGGACATGGATGTAATAAGTTTCTATCTTCTGTTCAAAATTCCAAATAAAAGAGTTGGTGATTCTCAAAAGAGTTGATAGAAAAAAATCTCAGTGAGACTAAGAAAGTTAGTGTTACATGTTCACAAATTGTCAACAACATGTTTATTAAGTAATCAATCCCTGAATAATCAAATTTGAGCAATTCGTTTGGGTAGAAGGAAGCTACCATTCAGAAGGATTAACTCTTCAGCAATTTAAAAATATGAAGACAACAATAAACAAACTTTTCCCCTAATGAGTCCTCTTTGATATTTCATAGCAAAAGATCCACTCTTGTTACAACATTGTTACTAAGATTCGATATACTGATTCTTAATAGGTGGGTAGAGAACTCAGAGCCTGGATGTGCTCTTTTTAACCATATGACACCTAAAAAGTGGAAGACTTCACACCGATGGCAATCTCTCCAGGTGGTCCTGTGCTTTGACTTTTCTGAACCACCTTCAAAAGTTGCTTCAAATGTTTGTTTCCCACTATGACGTCTACTCTCAGCCCAGCAGAGTCCCCATACCTTGGCCCTGCCCGTTCATGCAGGGACACCTTGCACTGACACTTAGAAGTCTCTGCTCCAATTGTCACTGTTACCACATCAAATGGGACTTCAGAGTAATAATCTTTGATCTTCGGATTAAATTCAGGCTTCAGTTCCAAATGCGGATGCGTGAAGATCTGCTTGATGTAACATTGTATGTCTTTATCTGTTATTTAAAAAAATGACAAAGAAAAGACAACTGGTCAGAGTTGATCTGTGGCTTCAGTTGGATTTTCTACTTGTCAAATTTGTAGAATTTGCCTCACATAACAGCTGTTAACTTTACTTTGTGTTATACAGATCCTATTTTTTTTGCTCAACTCTTAAAAGTTTAAAGGCACAGAAGGTGGGAAAATGTCTCTCTGGTGGATTGATAACATTTCATGGCATTTACTGCATATACCAAGCGACTGTGCAACAGGGGCAATGACTCTGTGGGGTGATGATAGAAATGTATCAAGAGAAAATGAGGAAAATTTCTTAATGGGGAATGTCATCAAACTGCCACTGGATTGATATAGGATCTTATGGGCAGTAGGGTGGAGCAAAGAATGTGAACTCCAATATTATACCAGTCAGATACAAAAACTCCAACAGGTAATCCTGATTACCCCTCCTTATACCAGCTACTTCAACCTAAGAAAATACACTAAAGTATAGGGAGGAAATGCTATATTCTGTTCAACCTTGTTACAGAACTTATTATATTACTTCATACCATTGATTCAGACACTTTTAAGAATATTTCTATTTGGTATACCAAATTTTACAAAAATTCTTGATAAAAAAAAAATAGCTGTAAAGGCACTTTTACCAGCCATTGCTAAATTATATTGTGTTCACATTTGAAATAAACAAATTACTCAAAAGAAGCTTGGCAAATGTTTTTCAAATAAATATTAACAAGTATTTTGTTCCATAAACACTTTTCAATAGACATCAAAGTTCCAGTAAAGAGAAACAGAGCAAATTCTGTAGAAATTGGTAAAATAAAAGTGTCCTTGAATTGCCTTTAAATAAAAGTGTTCATATAAAATGCATAGAAGAAAATATAGGAATGAAACTCAAGGACCTTGAACTTAAAGAGGATTTTATGAACTTGACCTCAAAGGCAAGGGAAGTAAAAGCAAAAATAAATGAATGGGACTACACTAAACTAAAAAGCTTCTGCTCAGCAAAAGAAACCGTCAACAAGGTAAAGAGACAACCATCTGAATGGGAAGATATATTTGCAAGCAACACCTCCGATAAGGGCCTGATATCTAAAATACACAAAGAACTCATATGACTCAATAACAACAAAAAAACAAGCGATCCAATCAAAAAATGGGCAGAGGACCTGAACAGATACTTCTCGCTAGAGGACATACAAAAGGCCAACAAATATACGAAAAGATGCTCAACATTGCTAGCTACTGGGGAAACGCAAATCAAAACCACAATGAGATACCATCTCATACCTATTAGAATAACTATAGTCAACAGGACAAGTAATAACAAATGTTGGAGAGGATGTGGAGAAAAAGGAACCCTCATGCACTGCTGGTGGGACTGCAAATTGGTACAGCCACTATGGAAAACAGTATGGAGGTTCTTCAAAAAACTAAAAGTTGATCTACCATATGATCTAGCAATCCCTCTACTGGGTATTTACTTCCAAAGACTTGAAAACCCATATCCACAAAGATATTTGCATAGCGATGCTCATAGCAGCATTATTCACAGTGGCCAGGACATGGAAGCAACTGAAGTGTCCTATGATAGATAATTGGCTAAAGAAGATGTAGTACATATATACAATGGAATATTATTCAGCCATAAGAAGAGATGAAATACTGCCATTTGTGACAACCTGGATGGACCTCGAGATAATCGTGTTAAGCGAAATAAGCCAGACAGCGAAAGTTAAAAATCACATGATATCACTTATACGTGGGATGTAAACTTAAAAGCAACAAATGAACAGGACAAACAAACAGAAACTCATGGTCATGGACAATAGACTAGTGGTTACCAGAGGGTATGAGGGAGGAGGGAGGAGAAGGTAGATGGGGTAAAGGGGGTCAAATATGTGGTGACAGAAAGAACTCTAACTATGAGAGGTGAACACACAGTGTAAACATATATATGCCTTACTGTTAAAGCGTACAGCTGAAATTTATTGGATTTCGTTAATCAATGTCACCATAATAAATAAATAAATAATAGATAAAATGTTCAGTGATGTTTAACAATGTAGCAACAAAAAAGATAACAAAATTTGCTGCGGAAAGATATACTCCTACACCTAGAGAAAGTCGATTATTCTGTTAACTATCGTCTCCTCTATTTTTATACAGTGATTGAAATGAATTTCCTAAAATCAAATCTGATGATTTCTCTTCAATTTCTTAATGGTTTCTCATCACCTCCAGAAACCAGTCCAAGTCCTTAATAAAGCAGACAAGGCATTTCACAATTTTTCTTATCTTCCTGTCCAACTGCGTTTCCCACTATGTTCTGGACTTTGTGCTTCAATGGTACCAAGTTTTATTTCTTTGATGGGCATGGAGATGTGCCACCAAATTCATGGCAATGGGTATCACTAATCTTATGAATATTTTATTTTATTTCTGGAAACTGGGTCTCAGTATAACTCCCAATAAAATTTTTAAAAGCTATATATTTCTTACACACATTCTATGGTTTTCTCAGCCAGTGGAAGAAAAAAAACCTCAGGTATAAATTAGGAACAATAATAATACAATAGATATATTCATTGTAGGAAAAACTCTTGATAAAAAAATAAAAGCTTGTCAGTTTGATTGAATAAGTCAGTGAATTGATTAAACTCCCCGTTTGATTAATTTTACTTGTTACCAAAGATTTTATCTGACTGATAGATGTAGTTAGACTGCCTCTATAATTTCAATGGTCATACCAGCTCCTAAAATTTTTATAGTAAATAAGAAAAAAAAAATGAAAGAATGAGGGTGAGATTGTGTTACTAGATTTCATCTTCCAAAGGACAATAGCTTTTTATTCTAATTCAATCACTTATAAATAATGCATTAATTTTTTTCATCAAAGATTTTTTCTGGCATAGTCTTTGTTTGAGGCACTGAGATAAGTGCAGTAAAAATAGGTTATTGTCAATCATGATTGCTGATTGAAGTGGAGACTCTGAACCCAACATAAACTTTCAACACGCTGAAGTTCAGGACTATGAAAGGGGCTTTCGAGAAAACCATTTCCTAGGCTGAGAGGGAATTTAAGTACTTGCGCTACACTTTTATGCTCAGAACCAGTTAAATAAATAACAAAATGGAAGTTTTTTAAAAATAGTAATCATAGAAGCTGTACTTCATCTTAATAATATATATTTTTATAAATCAATCATTGGGAGTTAATTTCCCTGTAGTTCACACTTTCATTTAACAGTGAAAGTTTCCTGTGGGGCTCTCTCATTGCAACACTCAAACTCAACCCTACGTGAGATGAAATGAGTAATCATACTTTTAAGTAAGCTTTTAGCAAGATTTCAGTGCTTGTTTTTGGTTTCATTGGAAACTCCACCTCTGGCTTAAGTGCTGCATCCTAGGACCCCTGCTTGAAAGCTGATTTAGTCCTGACGTCATCTTCAACTGAATTATCAGTGTCACTGCCTACAAACACCTGTGTTTCCTTGGCATCCTTCCAAACCCAGTCTCAACTTGTCTCTTGCCAGCTTACCTTTGGCCTACGGAGAACCCAGCAGGCACTGTGGTACTGACAGTACCTTATTTGGCAAATATATAAGGAAAAACTGTTTAAAAATGTGGTTGCTATTAATGTATTTCTTTTAACCTCAGAATTTTATTGCCCTCTTTAGTTATGAGCATAACTCATATTAAATACGAGAACAGCCTAGACTCTAAAAGATAATCCCACTTGTTCTGAAGCATCATTAAATTATATTAAAAATCTTACACCCAGAAAGACTAGTTTTGAAAATGCAGGTTGGACTAGTTTTTATCACCATAAAAACATGAACAAGATTGAAGAACTTATCTTACATGTGAATATCTTCTACGTCATGTTACCTAGAAACTTAAAAAAAAAAATGAGATCATCTCATGTAGCCTCTTCATTTTATAAACGAGAAAAGAGAAGACTGAAGGGTGAAGTGGCTTTCCTGAGGCTGCATCAACCCAGAGCCTAACATACAGTAGACTCCTGACAAATGTTCATTCTAATCTGGCCCCTAGTTTTCCCACTAGACCTTTCCCACTACACACTAGACACCAGTCTCCTAAGACAATGAGTAGCATGTATCTTTCTAGGAATAGGATACTGAATGGAAATTGCAGGGAGGGAACAGCATAAGTAATATCGGTTATCTATTCTTGATTAGCAATACCTTTTTGAAAATGCTATTTTTCTTTAATTGGATGTATTCGTTGACTTTATTAAACCACATTATATAACTTCTCAGTCTATTCTAATTTTAATGAGTGTTGAAACATGAAAGAATTAAATTGCATTGTAGAAGATATAAATTAGACTTTATTAAATTAGAAAACTTTTGTTTATGATAAATTAGACCTTTGTCCATAATATTTTTCAGCTTTAATGTTTTACCAGAACAGATCTTTTTTTATTTGTGAAAGGCTAAATTTTCTAAGTGCATGTTTTAGCATCACTTATATGTTTTAAAGGGTTAAAAAAAAGTCAAAAAAACAAATCTGCTAAGTAGAACTCTTCTTTTTCTATTATATTATTATATGATATTAAGATAATTCATGAGCTTTGAGCAAAGAAACTGAAGACCCAGCATTGTGACAGCTCAGGCATTTAATAGCCCTGTGATCTTGGAAAAGTCAGTTAGAGTTTCTAAAATGATATATTTGCAAGACTGCTGGAATAATGCTGAGCAGACAGAGTAAAGAAAATTATTCTTAAATTTTAAAAACTATGATACTTAAAATGTAATACAAGTTTTTTCTTGATTATACTTATGTAAAACATTCATGAATTTTAAGAAAATATATTGAAACTTAGCTTAGAAACTCTAAATTATTATAAAGAAAATTAGACTCAAGTATTATCTATTACATCAGCAATCTGGCAGAAAAGGAATCACTGTAGGTGGTGAGAGTCCTAAAAATCAATATACAAAGCGGAGGAGCCAAGCTTTCCCACCTGAGCAGCCTCCAAGGTAAAGCCTTTGCACCCCTTGGAAGTCACTGACCTTAAACAAGCACACAAGCAAAACATTCCAGGTTCAAAAATACAAAATTTCTCTGATGATTAGGGATCTTGAGCATCTTTTCATATGTCTATTGGCCATCTATATTTCCTCTTTGGAGAAATACCTATTCAAGTCTTCTGCTCATTTTTTAACTGGATTGTTTTTCTGTTTTTGAGTTGTATAAATTCTTTATCAATAAATCAAAAAACAAGTGTTGGTGAAGATGCGGAGAAAACGGAATCCTGGTACACTGTTGGTGAGATTGCCAAATGGTACAGCAACTACGGAAAAAAGTTTGGAGGTTCCTCAAAAAATTAAAAATACAACTTCCTTTTGATCCAGCAACTGCACTTCTGGTATTTATCCAAAGAAAACCAAAACACTAATTCATAAAGATCTATGCACCCCTATGTACACTGCAGTGCTACTAACAATAACCAAGATATGGAAGCAACTTAAGTGCCCATCAATAGACAATTGAATAAAGATGTTACAGTACATATTACTCATCCATACAAAATGAAGTCTTACCATTAGCGACGACATGGATGAACCTAGAGGGTATTATACTGAGTGAAATAAGTCAAAGATAAATACCATGTGATTTCACTTATATGTGCAATCTAAGGAACAAAAAGAACAAACTAAATGAAAACAGACTCACATACACAGAGGACAAACTGGTTGACAAAGGGGAGGGGGTTTGGGAGAGCTGAGTGAAAAAGGTAAAGGTATGAAGAAGTACAAATTAATAGTTACAAAATAGTTACGAGGAACCAGTGCATAGCATGGGGAATATAGTCAACATTATTGTAATGGCTGTGTGTAGAGCCAGATGGGTGCTAATCAGGGGGATCACTTCATAAACCATATAAGTGTTTAAGAATTGTACTGTATACCTGAAACTAACATAAAACTTAAAAAAATGATCAGAAGAAGATGAAGGGAGTCAAATACATGGTGACAGGAGACTAGACTTCAGGTGGTGAGAACACAATAAAGTATAAAGATGTGTTATAAAGATGTACACATGAAATTTATATAATGTTATTAACCAATGTTACCCCAATGAACTCAATTAAATTTTTTTAAAATCAACAAATTTAAAGAGACACACACATACATATAATTAAAAATCTTATGCAAGGGGGAAAAATGGCATAGATAATAGAGGCTCTGTTCATACCTCTGGCAAGCAAATTAAAGTTGTGATGGAAATAAGGAACAGCAGCAAGGAAAAATCGCCTGAGATCTTGATGAACAAGCCATACAACTAGAGAGAAATCCAAGAAATCACCCTGCAATGGCAAAAGGTAGGACGGGACGAGGACGCGGGGCTTCCCGGTCCCGAGTGGATGAGTGAGACCGAGGCTGCAACAGCAGCAGACGCCTCTTAAAGGGGATGCGACCACAAGCAGGTTTTTACAGTGATGGACCTACTCACTCTGAGCACCAATGCTGATTTGGCTGTGTGCAGGGGGCACCAGGGACTTACAGGGAGACATTGTCAGAGTGAAGGCCGAGGCAAGATTCACTGGGTACAGAAGTGCCTACAGTATCCATTGTTCCCTGTTGAGTCCTCCCTACTCCCAGTGCTCAAACACAGCGCCACCATAGCTGAGACATCATCAGACTGGATAACAGAGGTTGTTCCACCCAGAGGATTCCTTGAAACTCCGCCTCCCCCAACTCGTGGCCCCACCCAAGCCACATCCAAGTATATCCTCAGCCAGTCAGGTGCTCCTTGCTCCGACTCACACTGGAGGCAGCCAGCCTCAGTTTCTGGTGTGGCCTTTTGAGGCAACTATAAGCACAGCATCTGTGGATTGCTTGCTGAATCTTAATAGGTGGCCCCGGAGGGGTAGAGGCTTGAGCTAAGTTTGGCCTGCAGCTGAACCCCTCTCAGGACTGTGCCACTGGACAGACACCTACTTCACAAATCCACACTATAAAGACTGGGAGACTTAGAGCTTTGCTTAGTACATAGAAACTGACACAGAAAGACAGCCAAAATGGGAAGACAAAGAAGCAGAAACCATATGAGAGGATAGAAAAGAGATCCAGATATAATGGAGTCAAGTAATCTAACAGATGCAGAGTTGAAAACACTGGTTATAAAGATGCCAATGTACTTTTGGGAAGTAAATGTAGATAAATTCAGTGAGAACTTCAACAAAGAGATAAAAAACATAAAAATGGAAATGGAAATTATAAAAAGAAACCAGTCAGAAATGAAGAACACTTTATTTGAGATGAGAAGTATATTAAGTGGAATAAACAAAGTGAATAAGAAGAGGATCAAATGCCCTAACTAGAAGACAGGAAAGCCAATCAGGACACTCAATCAGAATGGCAAGAAAAAAGATGCCAAGACTATAAAAGTAATTTAAGGAGGATATGGGACACTATTAAGCCTCCAAATATTCGTCTGATTGGCATAACTGAAGAAAATCAAGATGTTGAACAACTGTTGGAAGAAATAATTATGGAAAACTTCCCTAACCTGGTCAAACCCCAGGAAGCTCAGAGAATTCCAAAAATCAGAGATTCAAAGAGGCCCTCACCAAGACACATCATAATTAAAATGCCAAAGGTTAAATACAATGAAAGAATATTAAAAGTAGCAAGAGAAAAGCAGATAATTACCTACGAGGGAACACCTATAAGACTGGGAGCTGATTTCTCAAAAGAAATTATGCAGGACAGAAGGGCTTGGTAAAAAATATTTGACAGGTTGAAGACCTAGGATCTACAACCAAGAGTAATTTATCCAGCAAAGCTATCATTTAGAGTTGAAGGACAGATAAAGAGCTTGCCAGACAAAAATGAGCTAAAGGAATTTATCACCACCAAGCCAGTATTACAAGAAATGTTGGAGAGACTTCTTTAAGAAAAAAAAAAACATGTATCAAAAACAGGAATAAAGAATGGTAACAACTACATTCCTAACAATAAGTACCTCAAATGCAAAAGAATTAAGTGCTCCATTCAAAAGATAGAGTGGCTGCAAAGATAAGAAAACAAGACCTCTATATATGAAAAGGAAGGAGATGGAAAAAGATACTGCTTTGATGGACCTAGAAAGTATTTAAGTCAGAGAAAGATAAATACTATATGATTTCACTTATATGCAGAATATAAGGAATAAAAAAGAACAAATTAATCAAAAACAGATTCACAAATATAGTGGACAATTTGGTGTCAGAGAGGGAAGGAAGTTTGGGGGCTGAGAAGGTAAAAAGGTCTAAATAAGTACAAATTAGTAGTGATAGATGGTCACGGGGATGGGGAGCACGGCATAGGGAATGTAGTTAGCATTAATACGTTGGGTAGGTGGAAGGTCAAGGGAGGAAGGGAGCAATTGGGGGGATCGTTTTACAAACTATATAGATCTCTAACCAATGTACTGTATACTTGAAACTAAATTTTAAAAAATCTTATGCAAAAGTGATACATATTGACTCATTCAGAAATCTCATTTCTGAAAATTTACTTAAAATGCATTAGTCGTCTAAAAATACACAAATGATGATTTATTCAAAGCAGGGCTATGCCTGTTAATAATACTGCTGAAACACTTCCACTGGAACTCACCATTACTGCAATGCACTTCTTTGGTTTCATTTACAATCTGTGGAACCGCAACTAAAAAGAAAACCATGTAAATTTAAATTGAAAACTGTTAATCAAAATTAAAAAAATACATAGTAATCTCAAATAGCATAATCGAGTAACACATATTTTATTGTCTAACTTCATTACATCAGAAACTGCTTCTAAGCGAAACTGAAGATACAGTAAGACAAAAGAAGTTATTTGGTTCAAACATCAAAAGAATGATTATTTCAAATAGGAAAATGTTAAGGGAGAAAAACGAATGGTCTAAATGCCATTCACTACCTAAAGGTGATATCTCAAGATTCTTTCCAGTTCTATAGTTCTATGACTATAATTTCCCAAATTACCAGAATTACAGAAATTCCATCCAATTGGTTCAATTGATATTTACTCTAAATTTCTGAATTCAACCAAATATCTATCTAAAATACTCTTTAATAAATAATTATGGTATAAATGAGTGGATAAAAGCACTCAGGATCCTTAAATCATTCATTGCAAAGGGCAAAAAATGGTGAGAGAGAGAAAGACAGTCAGAATGTTAGTTCATCACCAGCTCTTCACTGGGCAAATCGATTAATTCTATTGAATCAGTGATTCTCAAACTTTAATGTGCCTGAGAACCATCTGAAGGGCTTGTTAAAACACAGAATGCTGGGCCTTGCATCACAGGTTCTGATTCAGTGGATCTGATTGTCCACGTTTCCCAGGTGAAACTAATGCTGCTGGTTTGGGAGCCACACACTGAGGACCACTGTACTCAATTAGACCTCAATTTGTAATAGGAAATTGATTTTTTTTTTAATGGTACTTTCTATTTTTTCTTTTTAAAATTAGAAATATTTTCTTACATCGTAAAGCTCAGCTATTCTTTAGAAAAAATTAGAAAAGAGATTAAAATCCAAGAAAGAAAAAAATTAGAAATTAGAGATAAAAGAGATAAAATGAAAATCACCATTAATTTTCCTTGATGTTCACGTTGCTTATAGCCTATTGTTTCATTTAACAATATATCATAAACATCTTTGATGTTATAAATATTCTTCTATAATATTAAAATGCCTTTATAGTATTTTATCGGATGGCTGTAGCTTAATTTATCTTATTCACTAGTATTGCAATAGTGGTGGTTTTTATTTTTTCATTTATTAATAATTTATGTAATTAAATTTTGCATACATTTTAAATTATTTCCTTTTGGTATAGAAGAATCATTTTAAAGGTTTTCTTATATGTCGGTAAATGGCCCTTTAAGAAAGGTTGTTCTAATTTATATATCTACCAGCAGCATGATAATTCTTATTTCTCTAGTTTCCCCAACTTTATTATCTTTAAGAAGAAAAATCTTTTCAAATCTGATGGAAACATCGTTTCCTTATTTAATTTTCATTTCTGATTGCTAACAAAAGTAAACAATTTTTATATATTTTTCACCCATGCGGTACTCATTTTCATGATGAACTAAGTGGGACTATCCTTTTACCGTTTTTATGTTCAGTTGCGTTAAATGGCACTTGCGGTTTTTCAAAGTTCCCATCCTCTGCGAAAGAATTCCTGCAAATGCAAAGCCAAATGACTCTGGATCAATGAAATGAGCAAAATTCATGGAAATTACATCTAACACACTATCTTTTTTTATATGTGGGCACAGTTATTTTGATGAACACAAAGAAACACTTTCTGGATTTCATTTCTCAAAACTGGCAATCTCGCCTCAAGTGAGGTGGGTGGAAATCTCATCATCTCTAATCAGCAGAAGCACATTTGAAGAAAACCAGGGCAAAAAGCCACTCTTCAGTCCAAAAGTAAGCAATCTCTGATAGCCCGGGTCCAACAGAAGGGATTCGGGAACACACATTCTAACTGGAATCTGTTTGGCTAAAGTAACAGTCTTGAAGCAAAAAGCCTTGGAAACTCTGAGGAACAGACTGAGAAGAACATACTTATAATCTAAGAAATTTAAGTGTACCAGGCAAAAGGCTTGCCAAGGCTTCTATCCTTGAACTCTGATTAACTGTAGTGAATGGTAAGAGTTATGTCTTGGTGTGTTTCCCTCATATTTCTCTTGTATAACTAAATGCTTGGCCACATTGCCTTTTAAATCCTCAAATTTGGGACCAAAATAATCTAGATTGCAGACAGAAAAATTGTTTGTCCTGATAACAGAGAACATTGGGCAGGATGTGACTTGACTTTCCTGGGCTGTTGTGAATCTTTGTTTCTACTCCAGCAAAACAGAGATAATAGTATTGGCCTAGCTTCATAGGGATGCCATAAGAATTAAATCTAATGCTCTGTGCTTCATTACATCTTATAAATATTTTTGTCCCAGGTATGTGCTGGGCACTGTGGTAGAGAAGAAATGAATAAGCTATATTCAATTCCTTCAAAATATAAGCATCAGATGGGAAATTAAGAAGAATCACAGAATTACAAATATTGCTAATGCCGGGAAGTGTGATAGTTTTATTGCAGTTTTATTTGTGTGTGTGTGTGTGTGTGTGTGTGTGTGTGTGTGTGTGTGTGTATAAAGATGTAATTAAGAGTAAAAAATAATAATATAGTTGACCCTTAAATAATATGTGGGTGAGGAGCAGAGACCCCCGCACAGTTGAAAACCTATGTATGATTTTTAACTCCCAGGAAACTTAACTACAGTCGGCCTTTAGGATTCAACCAACCGCTGATTGAAAACAGCATTTTCTATCTGCAGCTGGGAATCTGCAGTTAGGAATCCGCTGTTGGAAATGGGAAAATACTGTTTTCTATACATGGAAGGTTGAATCTGCAGATGAGAAACTCAAGGATACTAATAGCTGAGTAATAGTGTATTTATTGAAAAATATCCACTGGAAGTGATGCCATGCAGTTCAAACCAGTATTGTTCAAGGGTCAACTGTTCTTCCCTCCTCCCAAGGAATGAAAAAATAGATAAAATAAGCATGGAGTGAGAGATGTTTAATTGAAGTTTCACTAGATATCAGGCCAAATTTACAAAACAAAACAAAACACTGAAATTATGTGAAGCAAAAACTCTAAGTGAAGCTCATAAAAGATACAACCCTTAAATATACATAAACTGAATTTTGGAAATGTTACTGTCTTAATGGAAGGAGATGCTCTCTATGTTAAGGCATCTTGCATGATTTCTTGTTTAATTTTGTGAATTATCTTTTGAAAATGTGGGTTTTCATGAAAAGCATTGAAAGCGAAGTACACTTGCAACTTTATTTCCCGGAACGTGAAAATTAGCAGAGGGTGCACAAACAATGATTTTAAGATTTTCATTCTGTTCAGATTTGTACTAACTCTGTTGAGACCTCTGGATTCTGGTATATTTGCCTTTTCATGTTTCTATACCATCCAAAGATCACTTCAGCATGAACAATGGGTGAAATATTTTATTTCTTGTATAAGAAAAGCAAGACAAGTTTGAAAGATTTATTGAAGTTATCACTGAGACAAGTAAACTTCAGATCTTTATCACGAAGCAATTAGGTAAATTGCTCTTAGAACATTTTAAGAAAGAATTCTCAATTCTAATTATTTTCAATTTTACCTGTGAGCATATGGATATTTAATTATCACCCATGTATTACATGGAGGATGCCTATCACACACATTTTCCAGATGAGGAAACAGGTGCTGAGAAGATGGGTCATTTACTCAAGCCACACAGCTAATAGAAATAGAGGTGACCTTCTCCTTCATGCAGTCAGAGAGATCGTTCATTATTGCCCTTATCTTCACAATGGTCACCTCCAGTTTTTGTTTCTATAGAAAAAGCCAGTTTCACATACGTATACTACTTGTGGGGATTAATGACTCATCCTCCCTTTTAAGTAAAGATTATCTGCTTATAGCAACAAGGTGAAGAGAGATAAAGTCAGAAAAGCAACAGTTAGAGAAGGTGATAGTTATGTCTGTGCTCCTGGGACTCAGAATCCAGAGGTCCCAACAGAGTTAGTACAAATCTGAACAGAATGAAAATCTTAAAATCATTGTTTGTGCACCCTCTGCTAATTTTCACGTTCCGGGAAATAAAGTTGCAAGTGTACTTCGCTTTCAATGCTTTTCATGAAAACCCACATTTTCAAAAGATAATTCACAAAATTAAACAAGAAATCATGCATCGTGTCATTTCTTTCTGCGTCAGGAAATAGTGAAAGCAGTTCTATAGGAAATCTTTTTCCCCTGCAATTCAAAAATACAAATAATCATATATTTGAAGAATTCTTAAGACATCTCCCAGGGATAAGAATTCACTTTAGCTGCCACAGCTTTATGAAGCTGGCCTTATTCCCTCAGAAGTTGTAGGCCTGATGTAAGATTTTATTTGTTTGAAAATTAGGTTTTAAATAATATGGCTCAATGTCCCTTTGTTTGTTCCTTGCACTCACTGAAATAATCCCAAACTGTCTCATTTGTCATTATCAGAAAGAAATGACATGCAAGTCAATAGAACAGAAGCCATTCCTAAGGGTGACTGCAAGAGACAAATGACTATAGCATGGCCATTGAGTCTTTTCATCTCCCTAGGAGGTTTAGGTTTATCTCTGTTTTCCTGGCAATAGCAAAGTCAAATATTCCCTTGATTCTGCCATATAAGAGAGAAGCAGACTTAGCTAAAGCCTTCGGCACTGCCCTTTTCACCAACAGGAGGTATCAATATGTTCACCTGGCCTGTCCTCCCTCTCATTCCTTCATCATTACCTCTCATTAGAATGAAAGTGGAGATGGGAGGCCAAGAAATTTTTCTCTAGCTGTTTCCCTCTGAGATTCAATCCTTTTTTTTTTTAAGTTCTCTTATGGCAGAGACAGACATATTTAGTAGGTTTTGCTCAGAGAAAAGTCATGCCTCAAAAACTTTCTAAAAAATTGCTCATACCGACTTGGGCTCCATTCTGACTGATGGTTCATAAAACAAATCTCACCTAATTCTTTCTGTCTGATGCTCCCATAATTCAAAGATATATGTCATAGAGTGAAACTAGATTGAAACTTAATTTTAAGCATTGCTTTTTAGTGGAGTCAAGTCCTGTTGGTTTGAAAAACTGTTGGATATATTTTTGTTAGTGTTTGAAGACCACTGGAATCATTATGGTTTCAATGTTTTTAAGAAGCTTATTTTCCAGAGCATGAATTTTGGACACACTTGTTTTTGTTGCTTTCTTTAATGTAGGCAAAGCCTTTTGAAATCAATCTTTAGACTAGAGATTTTTTTGGATTGCACAATTCAAATTTGTGGCTGTCTTACCATTCCAGTGGATGTAGCTGTGCCTTTTTATTCAAGAGCTGAAATTGCTCAAACACATTTAAAAGAGACCAGTATCGGTTCAGGACTGAACCAGGTTTTCCTGTAGGATTTGCTGTGTCATAATATTCACTCATCAAAGATTGAATCCCAGGAGTAATTGATGGGAAGAGCTGAGAACAAATATTCAAAGACAGAATATCAGAAAAAGTGGACAATAAATTAAAATATAGTATTCCTAGGAAAAGCTTTATATTTATTCAGATACTTTAAAAATCAGACACTTATTAAAAATCCAATTTCTGTACCATTATTTAATTTTCTATGCAGCTGTGAAGGTAAATACCATTTTTAATAAGGTACTAATTTTGTTGATGATCATATTTTCAAATGGGGTGATTTTTGTTCTCTTTTCATTGACTATAAATGGATTTCTCCTACCTATAGATACCTGAAAACAGCTGAAAACAGAGTGAGTCAGGCAGTGGGAAAAATGACGAGAAATACCCTTGGGTTATAAGTGAATTTCATCAACGTGAGAGATATTAATCTTGCCAAATAATATCTATGGTTATTCTTTCAACTCTGAGAGTCAGGAAATTGGAGTTTGCCCTTTCTCCTGCAAAATAACTTCAGTTCGTGTGCCATGAGATGTTCTCAACATTCACAATATCTTGAATTACGAATTTCCAAAGAACGAGGTCAGATCTCTTTGATTATCTTCGTTTAGTATTGAGTCAAACTGTCATGTAATACTTACTATATTTCAATTAATTAAAATGATAATCTATTCATTAAATTATCTCTGGGGCAATAAGCTTACTTTGAACCCTCCAAAATATGGGGCTAACTTGTAAAAACAAGTGTCAAACATTCATTAATTAACTTCGTAAATTAGTTATAACTCATACAAGTAGCATACAGATACATAGAGGTTTTTTTAAGTAAAAAGTAAATATTGGATCCAAACACATTAATAATAGATTATCAATGGGGTTTTTAAATGCTATTTTAAGATATTTTGTATAAACATTTAAGAGGAATGTGCAAATTCATTTGATTCTATCTATGTAAGTGGCAGAACTAGAAACAAAGCAAGTACTGAGAATGTACATTTAGGTATAAATTATCCTTTGATATTGACCCATAAATGAACAACCCAACCCCCCCAAAAATACATAGAAAAAAAATAAATGCCATGTTTTTAAAGTCTGAAACCCCTAAATGTTAAAACTATTTACATTTTTTCTTTCTTTACATTTCCTTTGTTTGCTATAGAGTTACAACAAATCAAGATTTAGGTAGTTTTCTAAAATATTGTTGCTATATTTAGTAATATTTGATTTTATACAAACAAAAAGTGCATAATAAGGAGAAAGAAATTTTGGTTACATGTAAATATTCCAAAGCTAAAAGCAAAACTTCTTTAGAAATATTTGAACATTTTCTCCATAAAAATTGTCAAATCTTGGCAGCTATACTAACCCCATATTCTTTTACCTTTAATAAGTCACATGTTATTTGCAAACTCTTAAAGAATACGGATTCTGTTCATTTTAATTAGGTGTCTGAAAAGAGGAAGGGAGCTTACAAAGATTTCTGTTTCTTAAAGAAATATCTTCACCTAGGTTGAAGTCAAAATCAAGTAGTTTATGGCTGATCTACTATAATCACAGTTATCAAGAGGAATCAAATGTCACTTTTGTTTTACCAATTGGAATTGTCCCAAACTCCCAAGTTCCTTTATGAAAGTCATAATTGAGTTAATCTCCTCTAAAGACAGGCATTGATTTACTTCCTTTTGATAGTTTTCACCCTATAATAAGAGAGGAAAAGAAAAACAACTTTTTAAGCAATTGTTGCAAAATCAAACCACATTTAGACCAGTTGCTGCTTAATTCATAAACCAATCAAGTTTTGAACTCTATAAATAAACAACTGAGCTAATTAATGATAAATAATACATAGCAACTTCAATTTGTAACAGCGATATCTGAATATAAGAGAACTTCATATCTGACAAAGAGGACCTGAATGAAATCCCTCAACAGTGCTTCTCTAGTAAGGTTGGAGAGATGAGCCCATGAGGGCAGAATGTGTGTGGCAGTTTGGGTATGTAGAGTCCCCTTTAGCCTTCAGGTACTAGAGGTCGGAGCATATATAGAGAGAACATTCCTGCACTAGTAATCTGTACAGATTTTTTGAGGCACTAAGAAAACTTGTATTAATATACCATAAAATTAACCAGTGCTACTCTGAAGCACTGCACCCTAATCATAAGCATGTAACCGAAGATGCCAACCAGATGTGAATACTTAAAAAAATTGGTATTATAACTTAAGCCTCTTGAAGTCAATCTGGAACACTCACTGCTAGAATAGACTGCCTCCAAAAAGTCCTAGTATTCCTTTTAAAGTAAGTATTCTATAAAATATAATATCCATATACATTCCTTAAGAATTAGGAAATGCTTTACTTCATTTTCAACCCATAATTTTATCATAATCAGTCACTCACATACTTAGTTGACACAAAAATAATATTGGTCCTCAGGTCAGAAAAATATTCAGAAGTGTAATATAATTGATATAAATTAATTTTAAATAAATTATTAAGTTGCTTAACTACACAATACAGGAAATGGCTTCTTGTAAAGAACGACTTGAAAAAAAAAGCTCATCGGTACAAAAATATGCACTTACCTTAAATACACTTAACCTATAAAGTCTCTGAACTATCTCAGAGAATATGGAAAGAGAAGATTCATTAGAGAAGAGAAAACTGAAAGTGTCTTTTAGAAGGAATTCTTCTGTGTTTTGGTCCTCAAAATCCATATTATCATCATCTTGAAATTTTAAGTGCTCATGCACCTGTGAAAAAGCAAAAACACAGCCAACATTTTTATTATCTTGCTTTTAATAAGATGGTTATCACTTCTAAAGCATGATTCATTTTCTGTTGTATTGTAGATCAGAACTGACATCTAGTGGTCTTTTTGGAGGTCAACAGTTTCATAAGATGTAAGTAATGTTCTTTTGAATTTACATACGATTCTTTATAAGAAAATTAACTAAATGAATTATAAAGTCACATTAGTTTAGCTTGAAACTCTTGTCAAAGAATTCATGTTCACGTAAGATAATATGTAACATTTCTGAACAATAAATTTTGGAGAGCATAATACAAATTATTGTATGTGCAGAAAACAAATAAATGACCATTAAAAGACATAGAGTCATAAAGTTTCAAAATTTTATGGATAAATCTTTGAACTGTTCAACCAAATGTCTGTCACACATAATGTAATCATCTCCTTGTATAAAAGTTTGAAAAATGCTGTATGAAGTTGAATTCTGATTGCACATAATTTTATTATCTTCCCTTCTTCCTACTCCATATCCCAAAATAAAGCTTTCTATAGACTAATTCAATTAATTGTTTTTTAATCTTCTTGTCACTAAGGATTATTTTAGATTAAAAATGTTGGAGGAGATGATTTAAATGAGTGATTTGAGAGGAAGTAAAAGAATTAGAATGTACAAAACATACTCTTCAGTTTATACACAGTTATACTAGAAAAATCATATATTTCAAAAATTCTTGTGGCCAACTTTAAACTAAATATGTATATGTAAAGAATAAGAGTTATCTTTTTATAAACCCATGTGAATAAGCTGGGTAATCTATTTTATATTATCTAAATGTCTGTTTTTCTACATTAACACATACTTAGATTTATGCCACATTTATTTCATAAACAGTGGTTGTACTATAGAAAAAAATCCATGCTTGTTCCATAGGGATGCATCATAGGGATTGGGACTCAAATCGTAGATTATCTACATACTGGTTAATTCTCTGAACCACCATAAATATAAATAAGCCTTTAGTAACCTTAATGCAAGCTGCTATTTACTGATTGGTTACTCTGAATAAAAAGAACATACATGCGCACACACATCCTTCAGTAAAAGATGGAAGCTCACCTGAGGCCTTCGGCACACTCACCTGGAGCACTACAGGGGATCTGAAACTGCCATAACCAATATCAAAAGTTAAAAGTTGAAAACATAATCTGCATCTGAAATAAAAACATGAGGTAACATAAAAATATATCCTTTTTTGCTACATTTACTCTATTATTTGGTGTTATACTATTAATAGTTATTATAGTTAAATCTCAAGGTCTGTACTAATTATAAAGAGCAGTGGCTTGGATAATCTAAAACTACATGCAGTTTATTTTGGGATTTGGAATCTGTTTTGTTCCCTATGGAAAATACAAATACATGTAAAGTATTCATAATACATTAAACTAAACGATGAAGTTACTCTATGAAAATCTAAATGTGGAAAAGAAAACTCTCCTAAATGCCAGGCGTTCTTAGTCACATATAAAGCATGATAAAGCTTAATTGAGTCACCTCCCTTTTTTGATAGACTAGCCCTAGGCGGGGAAAAATTAGATTATATTCAGGTAAAGAGGAGTTATTGTATTTTGTTAATAAAGTCTATAAATAAAAATATACCTAGTCAATGGTAAATATATATGATAGAAATAGCTGAGCTTGCAAGGGGTTACAATTAAAAATTAATTTAAATAACTGCTTTGTTACTTGTCACCACTATTTAGATACTAATATGTCTATAATGTGCTCTGATGTTTTAGGATCTATAAATTAGGAAACACTTTTGGGAGTTCACATTTGTATACTGACATAACATTTTCCAAGTAGCACCTACATGTGATAATTAAGATATATTGTCACTAACGATTAATTTTTAGAAGGTAGTTTTTTTCTTTTTTTAACATTAAAATTTATTTTTACCTATCAAAAGCCTTTGGTCCCAGAGTAGATGTTTCACTGAACACTTCAGCTGCTAGCAGAAGTTTGCTAATTGCTTCCTTCATATTATCAAAAGTCTGAAGAGGAGAACCAGCTCTCAGGAATGTATCAAAAAAGGTTTGAAGCTGTGAACAAAATAAAGAATTTATATGTTGAAACAACATCTCAATTTGTCTCTCTATCATTTCCAAGGCAACCAATTTGAAAGATTCCTTTAGGTTATCTCTCTTTATCACACTCCAAAGAATCTCCTTAAGAAGGAAACTTTGATAATTTAAGATATATATATTGTATATATTATATACAGAAAGAGTATATAATATACTGAAAGTAGACTATATAATTAATATAGATTATATACATAATGTATTATATGTACATATTATATACATTATAAAATATATTACAAGCTTTCCAATAGAATATGGGGTGCTGCTATATCTTATAATTTCAATTACTTTAGAGGTGCTTCCTTCATTCTTTTCTCTTTTCATGGCATCTAATCAAGAAAAGTGAAGTGGAATTGTAACAGCACTTGTGATTTGAACTTCCAAATTTCTATGTGACTCGACTAGGTGAATCTGGACTGGCAACTCAGTTCTCCAAATTTTTGTGTCTCCTTTAAAATAGGTTAACACCTACCAAGAAGAGTGTTATGAAACTAGATTATTTGAAAACCACTGAAATGTATGAAATTCACATCTAAACTTTTCATTATTATCACTTTTCTGTACATATCAGAACAAAATAATTATATCAAAGTTGCTTCTTCACAGCATTCTGCTATGGGAGATCTAGCCAACTACTGAAGAATCTAACAGATTCTCAATGTCCTCCTAATACTGTAATTAAAGTTTTCACATAGAGAGAGATGATAAGGCAATATTGCAAGAGGGGAATGAAGCTCAGGCTTCTTGGAAACACTACAGTTAGTATCACAAATGGCTATTAAATATTAAATATTAAATATAATCATTACACATAAACTAAACAATAAAGTTAATATTAAATATTAAAACAATTGCAACAACAAAACTACTTCTCTAGGACACTTAGCATAAAAGTTCAAGTTAAAAATTTTTTTAAGTATATAAAAAAAATCTCATATTGATTCATAGACTTTGGATAAACATACCCTTTCAAAGATGAAGAACAAAAAATATTTTTTGAAAAAACATAAAGCAGGTATTCTATTCATGTTTTGGAAGAACAGACTAAATCTTTCTGAACTGCTTGAGATTGCAAAGGGAAAAACTTTTGTTGCTATGATAATGAAGGAGAGATATTGGCACAAACCATCTGAGGGAAGCGGTAAATGTATCTTTTAAATACACACACACACACACACACACACACAATTCATCTAAGAGAATAAACACTGACTTCATAAACTTTTACCAACTGAAAAACAGAAACCTAATGAGACATACACTTTAAGACCCTATGAACAGGTCATTAGCTTTGGCAATTGGGATATTTTTCCATTTCTCTAAGGAAAATGGATGTAATAATTATACAATCAAAAGAAAACAAATTAATGCTAATATTGAAACTGTTAACACCCTTGAGTCAAAATAGAGTAACAATATGTTTTTCCAAATAAAAGTAACTCATCCTATTTCACTCAGTTCACCATATTATGTAGAAGGAGTTACTGATGATGTTATTGCATTTTCCCATTTGGTTATGAGATTATATTCTCCAAGGAAAAAATAATAAGCAAATTAATGTCTTAGGCTTATAGTTATTCTTCTACTGTGGAAATGATTATTTCTAAATTCCTGATTGTAACAGCGAGCTGCCAGTACATGAATCCAGTTCCTTTCAAACCAACTTTCATGAGAATTTTACCACACAGAAAGCATTGTGCTTTGAGCACAGTGCTAATGCTATAGACTCTAGAGGCAAAAAATCCCAGGCCAATACTTAGTGCATACTAGCTCTTTTTATTAATTAAAACGAGACAAGTCCACAGAGCCATTTAAAAGAAATTTCAATTAAAAGTGATTGTTGAATCCAGATTCTCTTAATGCAATGCATGATTTGAGAAAATCAAATTGCCTCTGAGAATTCAAACATTTGTGACACCAACCAAGGAAGAACATTTAAAAAGTTTATGTCAAGCCTTCAATAGATTCTGTTTTAAAAAGAGAGAATAATGCTGCAGTGAACATAGGAGTGCATATATCTTTTTGAGTCAGTGTTCTCATTTTCTTTGGATAAATATCCAGAAGCAGAATTGCTGGGTCATATAATAGTTCTATTTTCAGTTTTTTGAAGAATCTCCATACTGTTTTCCATAGGGGATGTACCAGTTTGCAGTCCCCCCACATTGTATAACTGAAACTAATATAACCACAATAAGATTGTATACCAACTACACATAGATAAAAAAAAAAAAGATTAAAAAAGAGAGAGAGAATAAAGAGGCATAATGGTTGAATGGACCCCTCTAGTTGTTTGCCTCTCAACAGAAATGAAAGAGCAGAACTGAAGGACCCAAATAACTGGCTTTTCTCCCATCTCCCTAAGAACTCGACCTGCTAAGAGAAGGAAAAACATCAGCTGACAACCATGAAAGCAGAGGACCAGAGCGGAGCCGCCTTTATAAAGGGAAGTGTGAAGACAGAAGGGAGAAGCGGTGCTGAAAAAGCACGATTTGAAACGGAGCGACTTGTTTTATTTTTGTGCTAGTTCTCCTCCCAATTTCTGTCTCTGTGTATATTCCCTATCTCATTGCTCAGATTTTAATTTATTTAAGCCCTTGACTTCAAAGAAAGTTCTAGAGGAGTGACCTCTTCTATTTAAGTCATACGGTATAAGTGGCAAGCAAAACTATCTATGCTAGAAATGAAAGTAGAACCATGCAAGTGCTTAATAGGTGTTTGTAAAACATTATCACTTTCAATAGATCACTCAGAGAGTGCGCAATATTTCTGTTAGTTTTCATAATTAACCCATTTAGACTAAGTGGAAGACTTCTTTGAGTATTACAATTTGTTGCATGAATTTGTATTTCCTTGGTCAATTACTTGAGTTCTGTGCATCTCATTGTGCTCAGATGTGTAGAGAACTGTGCTTAATGATCTCGTCAGACAATGTCAAATCTAAACTTATTCAATATTAATTCCATTTAGAATCGTATGAACCTGAAAAACACATTTCGCCCAGGAGCTTTCTTAACTCACGCACAAATACCTAAAGGAGCACCTTCACCTTCATTGTTAATTTAAAACAATCAAGCCATGAACTCAAATATCAAAAAGAATGGCCTTTTTCTAGACTAAGACTTTTAATCAACATTTTTGAGTTACATAAATAAATAAGAATATAAGATCCCAAGGACATCACTGCCTTGGCAGTTTGGTAGAAATTTTTAAAATATTAAAACTTTTAACATGACATGAAACTATTTAATAAACTATAATTTTTCCTCCAGTGTAAAAATGAAATACAAATTTAGTGCAAAATAAATTATGTAGAATATGACCTTGAAAGAGCATGGTTGTCAAACTAAGCAGTTAAAGCGTCACTGTTTGTTTGTACTTATGTAAAATATAAGCCATAACCCAGTAAGGTATTTATATTTCTAATATCTTTTATATCTATCCATTCAAGCAACCTATTGAAATTTACATAGATGGATCAAAATTAGCAATTAAAATGAAAGGACAAGAGAAACTGAGAACTTGAAAATATTCATAGAAAAACTTCAGTTATGTCTTTGATATCTTAAAACAATACCAAGGTGTCCTTATACCATCTCATTCCTCCACCCCACCTCACAAAGCCCCTCACATACTAAATTCTAGGCTTTGCCTTACTGTGTCCCTTTATACTCCCAAAAGACCTTGGACAAATTGCTCTCAAAAACAACATGTGTCATTCTGTGTTAAATTTGTTGATTTTCTCGTCTGCTCTTTAGTAGAGAGCTTTTAGAGTAGAAACTGTACCATTTTATTTTTTGAGGGCCAATACCTAATGCAGAGTAGATATTGCATAAATACTGTTGAATAAATAAACCTAAGTATAACAATACAGAAACCACAGACTTTGGTAAGAGAAAGAGTTTATGGAAACTTCTGGATACCACAGTTTTTTCTTTAGAACAACATGTTTCTTTCTTGTTTCCATCTTTTTAGAGAAGGAGGATATGCATTTTTCTGGTGCCTTATAATAAAGTTTTTGAAAAATAGAAGCTAGGATAGAAAGATTCAAGAGGATTTTTGACATAAATTTTAATCTAATAGTTAAAATGAAGAATGAAAGATTAACCAATATTAAAGGGTTTTTTTGTAAGTCATGTTCTTGATTAACTGGGAAACTATAAGAGAAAATTGGTATTTCAATATTTTAAAATTTAAGTAGTGTGTAATAACATTGTACTTTACTAAAAGTTACTGGAATTTCTCTCAGAATTATTGTGTAATAGAAAATTTATCATCTTCTCACAATAAACAAGATAAAATCATTTTGCACCAACAATCATATGAAAAGATGGTCAATCCATTAAGATAGCTGGTATCAAAAAAAAAAAAAACCATAAAATATTAAGAGTGACAAGGATGTGAAGAAATAGGAATACTTGGGCACTATTGGTGGGAATGTTAAATGGTTCAGCTGCTATCCAAAACAGTAGGGAGGCCCCTCAAAAAATCAAAATTAGAATTACCATGTGGTCCAGTAATTCAATTTCTAGTATATAGCCAAAAAAATTGAAAACAGGATTTCAAAGAGATATTTACACACCCTTGTTCATTGCAGTATTATTTGCAATAGCCAAAAGGTACAAACAACTCAAGTATCATCTGTGGATGAGTGGACAAACAAAATGTGGTACATACATACAATAAGATATTATTCAGCCTTGAAAAGGAAGGATGTGGAATGAGGTCAGAAACATGGCAGAGTGAGAGATGTCCCCAGATCTCTCCTCTTGAAACGACAATAAGCTGAACATCTTAAAAAAAAAAAAAAACACCCAAACTGCACACCAGCAAGTCTGAGCATGGGATCTGTGCATAAGAGCTACCACAGGTCAGTACCCCGGATATCAGATGGTGGACTGGGAGAAGTAAAGAAGCTGCCTCTCACAGCCACCAGAGCTCCCTGTAGGGGGAAGGGAGGGGACAAGGTGTGGCAAGTTCACTAAACAGCCCTGCCTGGGAGAGCTGTGGGCTTCATGTGGCTAGCAGCAGGGCCAACTCATTAGGACAGAAAGCAGAGAAGCAGGGATGACAGAGAAGTGGGGATGGCAGAGAAACAACTGTTGATTTTTACCAGCCGCAGTTGCAAAACCGAGGCTGAGCTGCAGCTCCCATCCCCCAAGACACAGGGCTCCTCCTACCATAGCCTCCAAGACCAAATCTGAGCAAACACTACCAAAACTGTCACTAACATTGACAGGGACTGAACCTGAGGGTAGCAAGCATGATTGAATATCTATAAGGGAAAAAAAAGGTATTGATAAGGTTTTATAAAAAGCAGGGATCTAAGAGGCTTAGCGTCACCTACTGGAAACCAAGAGAAAAATGCCTTCTTTGCAACAGGCTAAAGAGAGACCTTTATATAATAAATCTTCTTTTTGGAAAAAATGCAGAATACACTTCCATTAATGCCCAGGCTGAGAAATAGTCCATTAAACACCATGAATAACCAAGGTGACAAGGCAGCTCAGAAAGAAAGAGAAAAATCTCCAGAAAATAAGCTTACAGACATAGAAATATGTGACTTAAATGACAGAGAATTCAGGATGGTACTTCTGAAAAAACTCAGTGACATCCAAAACAATTCATATCAACAATTTCAGGAATTGAAAAAACAACTAGATGAGCAGAATGGGTTCTTTAGCAAAGAGATTGAAACCCTCAAAAAGAACCGAAGAGAACTTCTGGAGATTAAAAATAAAACACTGCAAGAGATGAAAAATGAAATAGTAAGCTTGGGAAATAGAGTCAACCAAATGAAGGAAAGGATCAGGGATATCAAAGACAGAAATCAAGAAATAAATCAGAAGAAAGAAGAGAAAAACCGAAGAATGAAAAAGAATGAAAGAGAAATACAAGAACTAGTTGATACCATCAGGAGAGGAAACATAAGAATAATGGGCATTATTGAAGGCGAGGAAAAGGAGCAGAGATTAGAAAGCATTTTCAGACATATAGTGGACAAGAATTTCCAAATCTAAGGAATAAGCTGAAGCTTAGAATTCAGCAAGTCAACAAAACACTCAATTATCTCAACCCAAAAAGGCCTTCACCAAGACACAATGCATTAAAATTATAAAAAGTCAATGACAAAGACAGAATTCTCAGGGCACTCAGGGAAAAGATGGTAACCTATAAAGGAAAACCCATTAGATTATCATTGGACTTCTCAGCACAAACCCTACTAGCCAGAAAACAGTGTAATCAAATATTCAAACTATTAAATGAAAGGAACCAGCCAAGAATAATGTATCCAGCTAAGCTCTCCTTTAGATATGAAGGAGAAATAAATACCTTTCCAGACATACAAAAATTGAGAGAATTTCCACTACAAGGCCTGCATTACAGGAAATACTGAAAAGAGTCAGCTCACCTAAAACAAAATTACCAAAATGCATAATTAGGAGTAAAGTGACTAGCAGGCTGATAGAAGCAGGGGAGTGCAATCGTTACTAAAAATAGAGCATTATAAGCTTAAAAATAAGAAGAGATTTGCTATAGCAAGATAGTAATGAATGTTTCACATACATAGGGACAAACTGAGACAACGATGACTGAAAAGGGGAGGATTTACAGATCAAATTTACAAAGGGGAATGAAGATAAGGCACACGCAGAGGAAAATGGATGACTGTATGTGTGTGCGTGTGTGTGTGTGTGCATACATATATATAAAACTATCCTTTACATATTTATAATGGTAACTGTACACAAAAGATTCAGAACTGAAGCATATAACATAAAACAGAAAGAACCAGAGGGAAAAAACCAAAAAGCCAATCAAAATAAAGAAAACACAAGGACAAGGAAACAATGGAAACACTGAACTACCAGAAAGCAAAGATAAAATGGTTATAAAAAGACCTCGTATTTCAATAATCATCCTAAATGTAAATGGACTGAACTCACCAATAAAAAGGCACAGAGTTGCAGAATAGATCAAAAAACAAAACCCAACCATATGCTGCCTCCAGGAGACACATCTCAGCTCCAAAGACAAATATAGACTCAGGTGAAAGGGCAGAAAATGATATTTCAAGCAAATGGTATTCAGAGAAAAGCGAGAGTAGCAGCACTAATATCAGACAAAATAGACTACAAAATAAAAATAAAAAAAGGTAAAGAAAGATACTGAGGGACATTACATAATGTTAAAGAAATCATGCACCAAGAAGACATAACACTTATTAATATCCATGCTCCCAATCAGGGATCCCCAAAATATGTAAAGCAATTACTTACAGAACTAAAAGGAGAAACAGACCAAAATACTATCATAGTAGGAGACCTATATAGCCCACTGTCGGATATGGACAGATCATCCAAACAGAAAATCAATAAGGAAATAACATCCTTAAATGACACATTAGACTAACTGGACATAATTGATATTTACAGAGCCTTCCATCCCAAAACAGCTGCTTACATATTCTTCTCTAGTGCACATAGAACATTCTCAAGAATTGACCACATACTGGGACAGAGATAGCCTCAACAAATATAAGAGGGTTGAAATCATACCAACCATATTCTCTGATCATAATGCTTTGAAACTAGATTTCTTTTGTAATGATAATCAACTGTAAGAAGAAAGCGGGAAAACCCACAAACATATGGAGATTAGACAACATGCTACTGAAAAATAACTGGGTCAGAGAAGATATAAAAAGAGAGATCAAAAGATACATAGAATCGAATGATAATGATAGTACAACATATCAAAACTTTTGGGACACCACAAAAGCGGTCATAAGAGGAAACTTCATATCATTACAGGCCTATCTCCAAAAACAAGAACAAGCCCAAATAAATTAACACTTCCTCTTCAGCAGAAGGAAAGATATCATCAAAATCAGAGCAGAAATAAATGAAATTGAAAATAAAAATAAAAAAACAATAGAAAAAATAAATACAACAAAGAGCTGGTTCTTTGAGAAAGTTAATAAAATTGACAATCCCCTGGCTGGACTCACTAAAGAAACAAAGAAAGGACACAAATAAACAAAATCAGGGATGAAAGAGGGGAAATTACGACAGACACCACAGAAATACAAAGGATCATACAAGAATACTATGAAGAAGTATATAACACCAAATTTAATAACTTAGAGGAAATGGACCAGTTCTTAGAAGAATACAGCCTTTCTAGACTGAATCAAGAAGTACTGGAAACTCTAAATAGACTGATCGGCAGTATGGAAATAGAAACAATCATCAAAAACCTACCAAAAAGTAAAAGTCCAAGACCAGAGGGCTTCACCAGTGAATTCTACCAAACATTCAAAGAACGTTTAATGCCTATTCTTCTCAAACTTCCAAAAAATGGAAGAGGAAGTAATACTTCCCAACACATTTTATGAGGCCAGTAATACTCTGATACCAAAACCTGGTAAAGATAACACACACAAAAAAAACTACAGACCAATATGTCTCATAAACACAGATGCAAAAATCCTAAATAAGATAGTAGCGAACCGAATACAGCAACATATTAAAAATATTAGACACCACAATCAAGTGGGCTTCATCCCAGGAGCACAGGGATGGTTCAACATACACAAATCAATTAATGTGATACACCACATAAACAAATTAAAAAATAAGAATCACATGATCATATCAATAGATGCAGAAAAAGCCTTCAACAAGATACAGCATCCATTTATGATCAGAACAATTAACAACATCGGTATAGAAGGAAAGTACTTTAACATAATAAAGGCCATATATAACAAACCCTCAGTCAATATTATACTTAATGGTGAAAAACTAAAAACCTTCTCTCTAAGATCCGGAGCAAGACAAGGCTGTCCACTATCACCACTGTTATTCAATATAACATTGGAGGTCCTAGCAAGTGCAATCAGACAAGAGAAAGATATAAAAGGTATCCAAATAGGAAACAAAGAAGTCAAACTGTCACTATTTGAGGATGATAGGATTCTCTATATAGAACACCCTAAAGACTTCACAAGAACACTACTAGAAACAATAAGCAAATACAGTAAAGTCTCTGGATACAAAATCAATGTTCAAAAATCCATAGCATACTCTAATAATGAAGTGTCAGAAAAAGAAATGGAAAAAATCATTCCTTTTGCAATTGCAACAAAAAGAATCAAGTACGTAGGAATAAATCTAATGAAATATGTGAAGGACTATATAATGAAAACTCCAAGTCTTTAACAAAAGAAATCTAAGAAGATACAAAGAAATGGAAAGATATTCCGTGTTCTTGGATTGCAAGAATCAACATAGTTAAAATGACCATATTACCTAAAGCATTATACAGATTTAATGCAATCTCCATCAAAATCTCATTGGCATTTTTTAAAGAAATAGAACAAAACAATCATCAGATTTGTATAGAAGCACAGAAGACCCCGAATTGCCAAAGCTGTCCTGAGGAAAAAAAATAAGGCTGGAGGCATCACTCTGCCCAACTTCAAATTATACTATAAAGCGACAGTAATCAAAATGGCATGGTATTGGCAGGAAAATAGACACACGGACCAGTGGAACAGAATCGAGAGTCCAGAAGTAAACCCATATTTATATGGGAAAATAATTTTCCACAAAAAAGCCAAAAATATACAGTGGAGAAAGGAAAGCCTCTTCCATAAATGGTGCTGGGAAAACTGGAAAGCCACCTGCAAAAGAATGAAACTAGACTATTGTCTATCACCACACACCAAAATTTACTCAAAATGGATTAAGGTCCTGAATATAAGACCTGAAACAATAAAATGCATAGAAGAAAACATAGGAACAAAACTCAAGGACCTTGGGCTTAAAGAGGATTTTATGAATTTGACCTCAAAGGCAAGGGAAGTAAGAGCAAAAATAAATGAATGAGACTACGTCAAACTAAAAAGTTCTGCTCAGCAAAAGAAACCATCAACAAGGTAAAGAGACAACCATCTGAATGGGAAGATATATTTGCAAGCAACACCTCCGATAAGGGCCCAATATCTGAAATATACAAAGAACTCATATGACTCAATAACAACAACAAAAACAAACAATCCAATCAAAAAATGGGCAGAGGACCTGAACAGACACTTCTCCCTAGAGGACATACAAATGGCCAACAAATATATGAAAAGATGCTCAACATTGCTAGCTACTAGGGAAATGCAAATCAAAACCACAATGAGATATCATCTCACACCTGTTAGAATAGCCATAATCAATAGGACAAGTAATAACAAATGTTGGAGAGGATGTGGAGAAAATGGAACCCTCATACGCTGCTGATGGGACTGCAAATTGGTACAGCCACTATGGAAAGCGGTATGGAGGTTCCTCAAAAAACTAGAATTGGCCTACCATATGATGCAGCAATCCCTCTACTGGGTATTTACCCCCAAAGACTTGAAAACCCATATCCAAAAAGATATTTGCACAGCCATGTTCATAGCAGCATTATTCACTGTGGCCAGGACATGGAAGCTACCAAAATGTCCTATGATAGATGACTGGCTAAAGAAGCTGTGGTACATATATACAATGGAACATTGCTCAGCCATAAGAAGACATGAAATACTGCCATTTGTGACAACCTGGATGGACCTTGAGATAATCGTGCTAAGCGAAATAAGCCAGACAGAAAAAGTTGAAAATCACATGATATCACTTTTATGTGGGATATAGACCTACAAGCAACAAATGAACAGGACAAACAAACACAGTCACAGACATTGACAATAGACTAGTGGTTACCATAGGGAAGGGAGGAGGAGGGAAGTAGATGGGATAAAAGGGGTCAAATATGTGGTGAAAGAAAGAAATCGAACTATGGGAGGTGAACACACAGTCTAAATATATACATGCCTTACTGTTCAAATATACAGCTGAAACCTATCAGGTTTCGTTAACCAATGTCATCATAAAAAACAAACAAACAAACAAATAAATAAGTAAATAAATAATAAATAAAAACAAAAGGTAGAACGTCCTGACACGTACTAAATTGTGAATAAACCTTGAAGATATTATGCCAAGTGAAATAATATACTCAAAAAAGATACTATATGATTCTATTTACATGGGATATCTAGAATAGTCAAATTTATAGAAACAATAGAATGGTAGTTGCCAGTGTCTCGAGTGGGAGGGAAATGTGAAGTTATTGTTTAATGGGTATATAATTTCAGTTTTGCAAAGAGTTCTGGAGATTAGTTGCACAGCAATGTAAATATATTTAATACTACTGAACTGTATATTTCAAAATGGTTAAGATGGTAAATTTTATGACATATATTTAAGTACATACATATCCACAATTTAAAATGTTTAAAAGGAATTTTGCAGTTTTCACAGCCTCACTTTCTCCAACAGCCAGGTAAAACACTTGCTAATTTTGTATCACCAAAGACCAAAAGAGCACTTCTTTACAAAACAAACAAACAAAAACCGTCCTTCACTCCATTTCTCAGCTCCTGCAAATTGTGGAAATAATCTCTGTCTCCTCTTAGTCACTGTTTTATCCACAAAGAGTCTTTTCTCCTTGAAGTTTTTGTTGTTTTGTTTAGAATGAGAAATATCACACAGCAGGCTTGAATACTGATAGGAATTATCCAGAAGAGAGTCTAAATTAACGGTAGGACACAAAGTCTAGAGAATGATCTTTGCAGGTTGTAGTCAATGCTTAAAAAGAAATATCACTTTAGAGCTCAGACTCAGTTTTATCGATGGGTAGAACTAAAGGAGCTCAATTAAATAAATGAAATCCAAGATTCTATGTTCTTTGTCCAAATTAAAGGAAAACAAGGATGCATTTAAATCTACCTATTTTTAATATAGCTGAAATATGTGTCTTTTGTTCTTGATTGATATTATTCTGCCTTTTACAGACTCAACAGGGATCGCTCTGTCTGACTCTGACCTAACTATCCTCTCACCAAGACTCTTGAAAAACTCTTAAAAAGTATCCAAAGAAATCTGGATACCTCAGAATTTTATACCAATATAATATATTTTATCTGTGAAAGTTGTTTTTTTATTTAAATTCTCAATAAAAAAATGTCTTTATAAATTTAAGTTTATAAATTTCAGTTACCACATGGCTCTAAGTTTTAAAAAATATTTTTTCTTTCAAAAACTTCATGATTACAACTACCAGTCATACTCAATTGGTCAGAGCAATAGAAATATATTATAAATTCTATTAAATAATTTCTAAAATAAACAAGTAAATTTATATTGAAAGTGCACCCCTAAGATGAATATAATTTCTTTTTATTCAATTAGTTTGTATACCCGTGGAGAGTATATTACTTTTTACTAGAACGAGAAGAGTTCAGTATCAATATTAATACTTTTAATGTAAACATAGAGAAAACTTGTTAACATAAATACATAGATGTAAATGGAACAATTTAGTTAAAACAACACTTAGCTCTTTGAACTCCCTCCAAGATATATGAAAAAAACCACACGGTGATTTATCATGAAATATTTAATTTTGTTAAAAACCAAAAACAAGTTGAGTTGTGAAGGATTTACTACTTTGCAATTAGCATCCTTCACTTTCTCTAATGAAAGTCATATTTAAATTAGTCTGTTTTGGGGTTATTTGTGGCTTTATTGCAGAATTTTTTCACAGCAATCATCATCATAATATTAGGAGGCATGAGAGCGAGGTCTTTTGAAGAGCAGAGGGGTGTCTGTGAAAGGGATGGGGAAAGAAGAACCTGCTTCAGAAATGTCCTCTCAGCAAGATCAAATTTTAGCAAGGCGTACACATAAAAGATGAAGCTGGAAACCATCCACTTGTTTGTGAACCCTTTGGTGAGTTGTGATGGATCCCTGGAGGCACATGACACCTGCCTGAGGATCGCAACTCTGGATGTGTCCAGCCCAGAGGGACACCCGTGCCGCATGCACACACGTGAGCACACATGAGCAGGCTGTGGCCAATGAGGCACTACTGAACGTCTGGATTTTAGAAAGAAGTCTTTTTGGTGTTTTAGGGGAAATCTGATATTTAAAAATAGAAGAAAAAGAGGAAAAAAGACTTGAGAAAGGAAGAAAAATGACTAAACACCAAACCTACGTACTGATGTAATTTTTTTTTCATTTAGTACACAATGTGGCATTTGAATATAATTCTGTGTTGTATTTAATAATGATCATTAACCTTAGCCAAGCTGAGACCACGTGCCAGATGCTGTGCATTCTTCATGCATTGTTTTGTTTATATTCACAGCAATGCTAAGGTTGATACTCATTATCCCCATTTCATAGATGGAGAATCTGAGGTTTCAGAACACAAGTAATTTGCCTAAGGTCATAGCCAGGAGGTAACCGGTATGGGTGTTGAACCCAGTAAGCCCAGTGGCAAGGCTCCAGCATTTCCTCTGTCACTGTGCCTTTCATTGTCCTAGTTTAGGAATGTGGATGGACCATGAAACACAGAAGAATGGTTATCGTGTTTTTATTATCATGGAAAATGTGTTTGAAACTGTTGCAATTGTGAGCACATGACCTTATGCTCATACATCTAAAATATCAATTTAACAACTTGAGCATTTATGTAGCTTAATTACCTTTGGCAAAAACTAAAAATATTTCTCTGTAACTTAAATCAAATTGCCTGGATCAAGAACAAATTCTGTGTTAAGTCAAATGACTTAAGAACATAAATATTCTCATCATTTGTTTTAGCTCATTGAAAATTGGCTTCCTTTAGGGTAAACCATGAAAAAACTGACTTAATTGACTGAACCTAAATTAGGATAGTTTTTACTCATTCTCTGGAATTAGATCAAACCTCCAATATTTAAATAACTTTTATGCTTCCAGTGACATAATTTTATTCATTTATACTTCTTAAGCTTTAAAGCATACATTAAACTTGGAAATTCCTAGTAATTTAATCAGTTTTACAGTTGAAAACTTAAAATTCTCCCTCGTATATACCAAAGAATTGATCAGAAGCAAGGTGTGGGAATACAAAAGGCTGTGAATAGCATAAAAATTTAATTATTTGCTCTAAAGGGTAGAGCCTTGATTGCATTATATTCAACCTTCTCAGAAAATTGGCAGGTTATCTTTATTGCCCCTTCTGAAATCTCTCAGTGACATATAAAGGAGCAGAGAAATGTAACAGTAAAGAGCAAAAGTTAAAGTTGTAAAGATTTTATCATTGGACTTTGTGTATAATGTCTACCAATTTTCTTTACGTGAATGTCATTGTTAAAGTAGGCCACAACTATTTTCATTAAAGTTAAAACGCAGACATTCTTCAAGCCTCCAAAAAAAATAATAATAAGTTCTGACAGCTTGTTTTGAGAATTTTCTATATTTTATTGTCTTGAATAGAAAATGACATTGAAATCTGGTAATATTTCTAACGGGTAATATTTGTAACAGGTAGCACAAAAATTTGCAAACAGGGATGCATTTGGCAGGAAGATACCTATCTCAAAATCTATAAACACTCTCATATGAGTAAGAAACAAAAAGGGGAACTATTTTTCATTTACATTTTGCATATTTTATGCAGGGTATCTATTTTAGGCTTTTCTAAGTTTCATGGTCAATCACAAAAGAAATATATTCATTATAAAAATAATGGATTCTGGTTGTACAATAAAAAAAAATACAGCAATTTGTCCTAATTTATGAGGTCTGTAGTGTTAAAGTCTGTTGAATCCATAGATTTATTACAACCTTCTGCTATTTTTCTACACTTCTCTCACATCACTTACCTCATACCTCTCTTTTACCACTATTCAAACAAAACTCACTTTTTTATATAGGGTGATTTAAATGAACATTTAATTGTTATACATAATTTAAAAGTTCATGATTTAATATTTTAATTACATATATTGCTATTTAGCCCAAACCAGTGTTTTCCCATTGTGATCCTGAATACTGATTTCTGATTTCCCTGCCCCAAAGCACTTTCTCTTTCATTCCTGTCGGAGTCATACCTATGAAGCACAGTTCAAGTCATGTCAGTCCTCCCGGATGCATGGATCTTGCCTTGTCGCACTGGGAAGTGAGAGCAACTACTTAGTTATTCTCTTCTTGTTTTAGAAGTGAGAGAATACCTCTGTTGGAAATGGCAGGAGGGAGAGGGAATGGGAAGGGGAAAGGCAGGGAGAGAAAGTAAATGGGCAAAGAAACACCAAGTTCCCACAGTGGAACTTTTCTGTGTAGGACCCTCAGGCAGGATATGGAGCAAAGAAGGTTGAAAGACCAGGCAAATGGGTAGAAACCACATAACTGGGTAAGCTTCTGTGAGATCAGGAGCCTGTCTCTCTCTCCACTTTCTCATTTCACATTTCTCTGTCCCACGCCCTTCTATCTGATCTACCTCAGGAAATGGCATCACCATTCAAATAGCTATCTTCCTTCTCAACTCATCAACAATTCTTGTTTCTACCTTCAAAAGGTATACACTCATCTCCTTTAAACCATCATCCCGCCAACTAGTCCAAGCTACCATCCTCCTCACCTGGACACCTGAATAGCCTTGTCACTGATTTCTCTGCCTCCACTCACAATCCTCTTTGACTCACGCCCCCTACACACAGCAGCAGAGTGTGCTTGGAAAGCTCAATCAAATTATAACATTCCCTCATTCACTGTCTTTCAGTGGTTTCCCTTTGCTTATGGGAAAAAAAATCCAAATTCATTACTTTGCCTCTCAGCCCTGTGTGATCTGGCTCTCACCTTTCCCTCCACCTCCTCTCTACTATTCCCCTTTTGTTTAACACGATACACTTTATCTGTATTTCATCTACCATTTCATACGAGGATAAACTCCATAAAGGCAGGGACTTTGTCTTATTTATTACTTCGTCACTGGAATCTAACACAATGTCTAGCGTGTGGGAAGTGCTCAGTAAATTTTTGTAAGAGTGAAAACCCATATTTTACTATTTCTATTTTACAGATAGAGAAAGTGGTTCAGAGAGCTTGAAAGACTTGCCCGAAGTTATACAGCTGGTTCAAGAACTTTCCTACTGCACATCCATCCCAAGACCCCTAGAGGTCATGCCTGAGAACTTTCCCTTGTAGTCTTCTCTATCCAGCACTACAGATCCAGTTCTAGTGATTTTATTTCTTTCACTTTTAAAGTACAATTGGATATTTGCTTATCACTCAGACTGAGAGAATGTCATCATTGTCCTATTCATATTTTAAATCACATTTCTTTTCACTTTGACAGTACCTATTTGAAAGCATGAAAATGAAATCTATTTCCTTAGCATAATGTTTTTCTTCTGTGACCTCTGAGTTTAGAGTAATGATTTTACCCTCTGTGACTTGAATATATTTTATTTATGTAAATGATTTAAGTAATCAAGCTCATGGGGAAAATCTCATACTTTTCAAATACATCTGGAATAAAAATGTCTGGTAGAAATCATTTTGGTACAGTATATTTTTAAGCTGGTAGAGGAGGCTGTGCTACCTGGAACTATTGGATTCTGCAAGACTAGATACTAGGCATGGAGAAGCTAATTCAAAGGGTTTGTCACACGGCATATGAATATACATATATATAAATACAGGTAGACCTGGGACTTCTCTCCTGTTTGCAGTTCTTTCTCCAAAGTTTAAAGACCCGCTTCATGGAGCTTCTAAAAACTGGTTTCATAAATGTAGCCGTGGGGTGAGAAGACAAGTTATGAGACAAAGCAGACACAGGGGTGGGTATGGGAATACTCTATGTCAGTAAGTGAGGAAGTCAGAGAATGGCTGCCTTACAGGCAGATGCTCCATTAAGACAGAATTAACAAAAGCAATGAAATTGATCTGAATATCACAGTAGATATAGAATACAGCACGATGTATGTGTGCAGAATCTTGAGAAAGAATCCCTGTTGGTATGCCTTAGTAGCACTCAGAGAAAAAAATAAAATTTTTCAGTTCCATATTACAATATTAAGGCATTTACATAAGTCAGAGGAATTCGAGTTAACAGGATATTTAAGGTTCAAGTTGAAATTCAATAGAAGTACACACAAAATATAATGGATAAAAGTAATACATTTTTGAATACTAAGTCTAATGTTAGTGCTAAGTTTACAGTAATTTAAAAACTATGCATCACAAAATTATCTTAAATGTTCAATGACTGACAAATGCTGAAGACATTTCAAATAATTTTGTGGCCTAGGTAATCGAAAATCCACTGAGGATTTATCACTATTAAGAATTTCTACTTAGCATTATAGCCTTCCTACCACAGCATGAATAATCAAGTAACATTTAAAAAATAAATATGTATAATCCGATGAAAGAAAAAGGTCAAAGCTTTGCCGTTGAAACATTTCTGCCTTTTTTCCTTTCACGGTTGAACAGTTCAGGCTATTGGTGCAATACCTAAACCAACCACTTGGGGGCAATACAGTATTTTGTTTTGCTTTATCTCATGGCTATGTAGGTTTCCTTGGTGACAAAAGATTGCTGTTCCTTTCAAATTTGAAAACACGCTTTATATATGAGAAGGAAAAGCCTGTATTTCATTTTAAACTTGCAATGCATAAATCATGTAAGACAAACGTAAGTCAGATTTTTTTCCTGAAGGGAGCAAAAGTTTGTCTTCTTTTAGCAGACAAATCAATTTTACCTAGTTGGCACATTTGCAGATATTTTATATTTAGAATTTGTCACAGTCTTTGAATAGATCAAAGAATAAAGAAAATTTTTAATAAAAATGTTTAAAATGACAAACATAATAAGTTTTGAAATGTACTAGTGGAAAATAATTTTGTTTCATACCAAAAGAAAAAAATATATAAATATCATCTGTCTTCTCCACTGGGTACATATTTTTTAATTAACTTAAGTGTTAAAGTAATGAATTTTGGGAGACATTCCTGCCATTGTCTTCACTGTTATTACTGTGCATTCACATACCACTTTGTAAAGGAGTTATTTTATTACTAATGATTCTTTTCAGCATTTTGATGCGTGGAGTCTCTGTTCAAAGCCACTTCTTTCCTGCTGTCTGCTGAGTACCAGGTATTTTGTCAGACAGTGAAGGCTTATTTCCTTTTTAAATACAAAAAAACACATAATTTCTTCTTTTAAGGATTTGAAACATATGTAGGCAAGTTAATTTTTCTTCTTTGTTTTTGTTCTTTTGATTCTTTGCTGTCTTTGTCTGATATATTCATCCCAACATATTATCCTGTCCTCAGAGAGTATTTACCATTACTGCAGTGATGGAACACACGGGTGAGCCTTGTTGTCAAAGCCCAGGAATCAAGATTTATAAAATTAAATTCAGTAACTCTGTAGGTGCCTGCACAAAAGTGGAAAAATTCAGGAAGACGGCAGGGAGTTTTGCCTTGATTCATGGTTCCATTACCCACAGCTCCATGGAGGGTAGTGAAGGAAGGGATTACAGCTGCTTTGTCTTTG
Source organism: Pteropus medius (assembly GCF_902729225.1). Taxonomy (NCBI): domain Eukaryota; kingdom Metazoa; phylum Chordata; class Mammalia; order Chiroptera; family Pteropodidae; genus Pteropus; species Pteropus medius. The sequence goes on from NW_024356249.1 coordinate 15,746,422, forward strand.
AACATCTTTCTGGCTTAGCAAGCAAAACTATCAAAGAAATAATGAGAAACTCAAAAATTAAGATGACGTTGTTCTCTATGGACACAAGTATTTGAAACATTGCTACACTAGATCTCTTTTTTTATGTCATTTTTATTCTAAACACTTGTTTATTTTATAAACTTGTGATTAGCAAGGTGTAACAGAAATTGGAGTGACACTCTTATGCTGGACAACGGCAGAAAGAGGAAAGCCTACATAGACTGATATGTAAGAATTTCTATGACCTCCACAGGCCATCGACTCCTAGGCTCCAGTTTGGAGAAACACACAACCTAACATCCAAAATATCACTGAGGAATTCTCTGTTTCCATCTTTCACGCATTCTGAAGGAACTCACTTATATATCCTGATTTCACACTTTCTGAAATCCCTAAATATTAGCTAACCTCAATTTTTCTGGATATTTAATCGATGCCCATTCGTTTTCTACTACTAAAGGAAAAAGTGATCAAATTTATTCATTAGGGTTAAAGTTTTCCTTATGTTGTCACTGTAACACATTTTATATATATGTGTATATACACACAATATATATAATGCATACATATCATTTAATTATATTTACATATACTTAGAAATTCACTACATTAGTTTGGAAGAGATATTTACATGTAAATTCATCATATTTATCTTTTGTTGTGGAACCTAGTCTTAAATCATTTTCTCATGATGAAAGTTCTTATTATGTTCCAATTAATAAGGTAACTTTAATAAAAATGATAATGATTGACAAACATTCATTGGTAGACATTTTTTGAGTGCCTGCCATGTGCCAGGCACTCTCTAACACACATTGCCTGCAACTGTTCTGAAGCTTAGGGTCATGTTTTTAAATGGTCACTTTTGATCAAATAAATAAGACCATGATTAATGAATAATTTTCTTCCTATTAGGATGATAATTGAGGTTCAGTATTAAGAATTAATAAATGCACAAAATTACCTGAAAAACCTTTTAGGGAACAATGTTGAGAATGAATAAAACGGATGAATGAATGAAAATTTCAAAATAAGAAAGAGCAACCATCAATAGCCCTTTAAAATCATGTGCAGCTGCAAAACAATCACTTTTTCTAGAACAAAGATATATCTGAAATAATATTTAATGTCAATGGAGGCTGATTAGATAAGTTGTTATTTTGCAATTATTATTTTGGTTTTTATTGTAAGTCAGCTTTAGTACCATGTTTATTTAATTTTATATTGGTTATCTATAATTTCTATGTATATAAAGTCATACTTTAAAATGAACACTCTAATGCAATTTTTAAATTTAATCCAAGTAAGAGTAGATTAAGTAATACATCGATTCATTTCACAAAGTCCCAGGAGCAGGCTTTTTGTTCATGCTCTTTCTACATCTGATATAAATCTCTGGCCAGATGCTCAGTGAAAAAGTCTTTTACAAGGTCTGTTCCATAGTCTGCAGTTTTGGATGTAAAATGAAGATCAGGACAGGAAAACTTCCTAAGGTTGAAAAACCATACTGTAACTTTATGCCTGCTTTCAAAGACGTAACTCATTTTAAACCCGGGAATATACAAGCTATCTTGCCCGACGTTATGAAAAGCACTGCATAAATATTGACAACAAATGAGGCTAACATCATCCCTTCCCTACAACTGTGTCATGTTTCCAAAACTGAATAAGAGATATATGCATTCTTTTAAAAGAGTCCGTGTAAATAACAACATTCCGGCTTTGCCAAGGTTCACTCTCTCCTCTGTGCACACATGCTGATGGCATTGATATAAGAGGATATGGAAGAATGGTCCCCCAAAGGCCAATGCAGTGCTGGTAGAGGGCTAGTGATTTAGAGCCATAGGCTGGGCAGGAAGGAGCTCACTTTAACTTGGGTTTCCACCAGAGATGATGCTCACAGATATTGACTTGAGAAAAGGCTGCAATGTCCTGTGTTTTCCCTTTTCTATAAAGGTGGCCCTGCCCAGAAATGCAGATCATGACGTCTGTCTAATGCATTTACTGGAAAACCACTAGAAGATCATTGGAAAATGCAGAGGCTGAATTAGAACAGTTAGAGATTAAATAGTCTTGAAGAATTTCTTCACGCATTTAAAATTTTTAAATGATCTTGATTGAATTCAAACCAAGACACATTTCAGAGCTGATTACATTCAAAGCATCATTTTCATGTAATTTTGACTATCGAATATCAACAAATGAACAACTTTAAATGTGGGATGGCTGATCAAACAGTGAATTCATTTAAGTTGCATCTCAACTAGAAAAAATAAGGCTTTTCACAGATTTTTTTCCAGAGGTCACAAATCACTCCAGCAATACATTTTCATCCACGCAGTAAGCTGTAATCACAGGTATAAAGAATCTCCAGATGTCAGAAAGAAGTTCCAGATATGAGTTTCTTCTCTGCTGGATGACTTTACAATAGATAAAGGCATACCTTGTGACTTTTTATTCCAAGAATCAAATTTAAATTTATGACATTTCTTCCAGTTAATCTATGTGACCTGTGTATAAACACAGCCATGGATGAATTTGACCGAAAGTTATAGTTAGAATGGTGTGGAAGAGTTCTACACTTGAATTCATAGACATAATTGGAGCGTTTTATAATTGAATCAAGAGCTTTTTAGAGAAAGACATTTTTGCATTAAATATTGCTTAAAATTAGATTTATTATGTTTATCAAGAAAATGGCATTGCCTTAGCAGCAAAAATGGTTGTGCATGAAATAGTACATGAATAGATGCTCTACATCATTACTCACTGGGAAATGCAAATCAAAATCACTATGAGATATCACTTCGCACCCGTTAGGATGGTTGTTATCAGAAAGACAAGAAATAATAAGTGTCGGTGAGGATGTGGAGAAAAGGGAACCCTTGTTCGCTGTTGGTGAGAATGTAAATTGGTGCAGCTACTGTGGAAAACGGTATGGAGAGTTCTCAAAAAATCAAAAATAGAACTACTATATCATCCAGCAATTACATTTCTTGGTATTTAGCTGAAGAAAATGAAAACATCAACTCAAAAAGATACATGCATGCAATGTTCATTGCAGCATTATTACAATAGCCAAGATATGGAAACAACTAAAGTGTCCATCGATGGATGAATGGGTAAAGAAACTGTGATATGTTTATAATGGAATATTATTCAGCCTTAAAAAAAGAATGATATCTTGCCATGTGCAGAAACATGGATATATCTTGAGGGAATTTTGCTTAGTGAAATATGTTAGGCAGAAAAAGACAAATACCATATCATCCCTCATGTATGTGGAATCTAAAAATAAATACATACATACATACAAGCTCATAGATACAGAGAACAGACTGGTGGTTTCCAGAAGTAGGCGATGGGGTGGAGGTGGGGTAGGAAAAATGGGTAAAAAAATTTTTTATTTGTTTATTTAAATAAATCAAATAAAAAAATAAATATGAAAAGATATCTAAGATCTATTGCGAGTGATGAAAGCAAGACGCAGGTCAGTGTTTATAGTTTACTACCTACCACTTGGGTAAAGAACAAAAGCGAAGAGGGAAAGATATATATCTAAAAAAATATAGATCAAAGGATATAGTAAGCAAATGTTGCATTTGTTATTAATTTTCTTTCCCTTTTTCCATCTCCATCCCCCTTTTATATCTGAATATCCTTGGAAATATCTCACATTTAAATTATTTTTATTGTAGAGAGGGGGATTTAAAAAAAATTTACAAAACTTCTATTTTCCATTATTTCTCAAATTCCCTTTTCTTGATATTTCTCAACTCTCTCCAAAGCTTTGGCAGATTAAATATCTCAGCAGCAGACCTAATTGGAAATAAATGAGCTCATAGTTATATCTGTTATTACTCTCATACCTCCTTTAGCTGCCAGAATATTCTATAAATGGCCACTGATAACCAGTTTAGTGAGCTTGCCTCACTGCACAGTGCATAAATCACTACTGATTTAACTAAATAATTAAGCCTTTGAACTCAGGATACTGTACACACATACACACACATATACACACACACAACACACACACACACACACAACACACATACATACCATGTTCTATGGAACTAAGAACAGTGTTTCATAAAACTCTGGGGTCACATGATTAGTCTTTAACATGGGTTTGGGTTCTGTCCTCCACGACAGCATTAATAACAGTTTCTGTGTATTTTTTCACATCTAAAAATATCAGAAGAAAGCAGTATTTTGGAGAATAGTAGTGATTTAACAGATAAGTATGATCTATTTGTTTTAGCTGAAGCAATAAGGACTTCAGTCGAAAGGTAAATAAATATCCCCTTGTTTTCTGAACTCTATCTGGAGCATCAAGCATAACTTGACCTCGCAAGGAAATAATTGTCCTCTGGCACATTATCTCAGGAAGCTGCACTGCCTCCTTTTGAGAGCAGGTAACAATGTTGTTCAGAATAATCCGGCAAGATCTTGAGGAAAAAAAATGCCGAAGAGAGGATCAAAAGACAAGAACTGTGTGCTTTCCTACACTACAACTGTAGCTTGCATCTGTCCTGTCGACACAGCAAAGATATGAGTAAGAAACAAAGAAATGACTAAAGCCCGAAAATATAAAGAAAATCAAATCACAAAGAGCTTTCTTTTTTCATGAGTTAACTTTAGCAAATACATAAGAACTATCACAAGAATATGTATTATTTCTACCAGTTGCTTCTACTGTGGTCAGGGCAAGTGGTGTTTAAATAAAAAAGAAAAAAGCTTTAAAAAAATTACTTGGAATATCTAGAAACTTCAGTTTCTTATCAAGATAGTGAACTAACTAGCATAGGTGAAATGAGATCGAAGAATGACTTTAACAAAAGAACATGGGATTCTGAAAGCTGTTTCGAACTGGTTGGCCAGTGGTGGCAGTGAACTGGGATGATTGGAGTTTTTGGGAAAGGTGGTTGCTGGAGGCTTCTTTAAAAGGACAAGCTTGAGGAGAGTATTTTTGTTTTCTTCCTGCCTCTCCCTGGTGACCCCCTAGGACAATCACTGCCTGTTCCCCCTTAAGGATGTGAAGTCCACCTGTTCAAGTGAGGAGCTGATGAGATATGTGTGATTATATCACATTTGGCATTCACTCCTCCACTCTATTCCTTCTTAAACCCCAAGTTCGATGGATATTAATGGAGGAAAGTGCTTCCTCCCCAGGCTCCTCTTCCTAAGAGTTTAGGGGATAAAATTTTGACCAGAGAAATCACCTCTTATCTGTCCTCTAAACAATTATTTCTGTAGAATTAGAAATTCCTTAAAATTTATCAAATATGTTGTCACTAGACCTAATTTTCAACTGACTTAACCTGAGTTACCTTTTATAACTAAACTTCTTGGGGTTGTTATTGAGTTATTCCCTGAAAACTTTCTAGTCATCCCTTACATCATGGCTTAGTACTATACACTAAATACAGGAGCTTTGTTTTTCACTCAGCAAATATTCCATATTTACTGTTGTGAAGAAACAGGCATTTGCTTCCTAAGAATGAAGCAAAACCATAAGGGTAATATTATTATATTTTCATTTGTTGCATTGACTATACTTTTCTTGAAAAGTGGAAAGTCATGAAAAACATAATACAGCCGAGAACTAGCTTTGTAGTGGGTCAAAGAATTGAACTAAAATGATGAATTGAGAAAAAAGATGCAGCCTTTGTGATCTCTAGCGAATAAAGTTGTTTCCAGTTCATTTTTGAACTTGCACCTATTAAATGAAAATATCTGCTTGCAGCAATAAAATGAGGCAATTTTTTTGTTTAATGGGATTTGATAATCATAAAGGTCGGAGAAAGGCAGCCCAACTCACTTTACTTATCTTCAGCATACTTTGTGTGAAATAACAGCGTCGATGGAAATTTTACCTTGACAGTGAAGCGTTTTTTCTTTGGTGGATTCAAAACCGTGCCAGTTGAATGAATGAATGCACGCAAAGGGGTTAAGGATGTCACCAACACATATGCTTTAAGAATCACAGATAGATCTTCGGCTCTGAAGATGGTTTCTTGTGGGGCAAGGACTATTGTTTGATTCCTAAAAAAATAAAACACCATCATTAATGTCCCATAATACAGGGTGGGTATGTAATCTGTAAATTACCTCACAGCTTTGTATACTCTCCTATCCTCTGTTGGAGCCTAGACTTCGGTGTGTGGCTTTCTTGAAACAATTTCACTGCTTATTAGCATCACTACCAGGGGACATACAGGTACAGAGAAAAGGGATCAAAGTGACAAGAGTTCTACACTCTAGCAGATTTAATCAAAATATTTTTTAAAAGAAAGAAAAGTAGAAAAATAGTACCTAGAATAAGGTTTAAAGATTTAAAAACTTTAGTCACATATAGTACTATAGTAACAAAAGTGATATAAATTATAGTTTAGGGAACAGTGAAACACCTGAAATTTTCTGGTTCTGCCCTTGCCTGCCTTTACTCTATCTTTTCCTGCACAAGAAAAGTTATTAAGCTTCACAATAGTTGACAAGTTACCAAAAATATGCCAAAATGCTTTACCCACTAGTTTGATTCTACCCAATAGTCTTCACCACAAATAATTAGGAGTAAATTTAAGAAATAATTAGGAGTAAATTTAAGAAAATTAGTGTTATTTTTCCTTTAGTCTACAAAGGAAAAATAACACTAATTTAATGTTTTATGATGAAACAAATGTACTTTCATCATAAATAATACCAAAAAGTATAACTATTTGCTTTTCTGTACCATGTTTCTCTATATTTCAAATGTCTCTGTTTGATCAATGAGAAAAAATTGTGCTATTTCAATTTTTGAAGTCCAGGTAAGCAAAAGGTAAATATAATTCTTCAGTTAATAAATACTATTAACTGTGCGATTACAACCTAATAATTATAAAATTAGATGAGGAAAACTATTTTGTGCTTTGGATAAGATAATTAAAATCTCTTAATTTATATACATTACAAAACCATTTCCCTAGAGGTAACTCGAATAACATGGTGCCATGCAGTTGCTTCATGAGATCCCGGGAGCCATAAAAAAAATCACGGCTAGGGAAAAAAATCCATTTAGCCATATTCATAGACTAAAGCAATGCCATTTGAGTATAAAATGGAAATTAAAATGTTATAGTTTCATATTGTCAAGGTTTTAAATTCAAGTTTCATTAATGTAACTTCCTAGATAAGAGTCTTATTTACCCAAATGTTTATTCTATGGCAGGAGAGATCTGAATTAGTCTAGAAGAAAACCAATGATGGCATTCTTTATTAAGAAGAGATAGCTGAAAATTTATGTAACAGACATAATAATTTAAACATGCAAAACCCCCTAGATCTATTCCAGTGCTTTTCTCTTGTTAGCTGTCTCCTAAAATGCATGCTGGATATAACAGTGCAAAATGATCAGCTTACAGTTGTTCCTGTCTCCAGGCCCACGGCTTCCACACAGGTGGCTTCGCTGCTTTTGAAAGGGGACTTGAAGTACTCAGCTTGACTTGTGTGCTCTGGTCCAGACACACAGAGGGGCTCACCAGGAATCGGAATTCTGAAAAGATTCACAAGAGCAGAGAACAGTCATCCCACTGCTTCCTTTTGGAATTGTTTCCAAAACGGAGTCATGGTGTTGAACTCCGGGGTCCACAGGAAACAGGCAACAAATTTTCTCCCCGTTCTGCATCAGGTCAGACCCATTAAGTGTGAATGCATGTTTAGCGAGGCCTTTGTTTTGTGATATGTTCTCCTATCACAGACTAGGAAAACAATTGTAATAACTAATTTCAAATTTCCTTGCTCATAAGGGGAGGTGAGGCTGATGTCCCCGTGTCCCACATGAAGCCTATCCTCTGACAGCTGAGAGACACACGCTCAGCATGGGGAAGGTGTGGGTGCAAGAGCTGCCCACTGTTTGCGATGAGAATATCACACACAAAACTGGAGCTGATTTCCTGGGAATACAATCCTTCATGCGCTAGAGTTTCTCCTTCATAACCTGACAATTGTGCTTTATTCTTTTGTAAAATATTATTTACTGTTTTTTATAAGTGTTTAAAAGACCAACAATAATGACTTACTTCAGAGCACTCATATTGATATTTAAAAAAATGGATATATTGTATGTATACGGTTAAAATAATCAAATTGTACAGAAAACTATCAAATGAAAAGAAAAAACAACTGGCAATTCGCCCCCACCTAAGACTTCTCTCTGCCAAAGCCAAAGCTTAGTATTCATTATTAAAGTCTAGATAAGCAGACACTCAGTCAGATGCTTATGATTTTTCAATATATAAGTTGATATAAATATCAATATGTCTACATAAACCTATATATGTAGATACAGACAGTCCTCAACTTATAATGGTTCGACTTATGATTTTTTTGACTTTACAATGATGCGAAAGCAATAGGCATTCAGTAGAAACCATACTTTGAATTTTAAATTTTGATATGCAGTATGATACTCTCTTGGGATGCTGGGCAGGGCCAGCTAGCCGCAGCTCCCAGTCAGCCATACAATCACGAAGGTAAACAATTGATATCCTAGAGTGTATTCATTGTGTTGGATGATTTTGCCCAAGTGTAGGCTAAAGTAAGTGTTCTGAGCATATTTAGGATAGGGTAGGCTAAGCTACAATGTTCAGTAGGTTAAATGTATTAAATGAATTTTCAACTTATGATATTTTCAAACTACAGTAAGTTTATTAGGAGGTAACCCTATCCTAAGTCAAGGAGCATCTATATTTCTGCTTTTTAAATGATGGGAAAGAGACATAATGGTCTATGTCTGGCTTATTTACCTACTTATCCATCCTGGAGTCCTTTCCATATAGCATATACAGAATTACCTTGTACTTCTTATTGGCTTAGAGTGTTTCCTGAAATGAATATACATTTTACTTAACCATACCCTTGTTGCTGTACATTTGGATTATTTTTGTAATGTTTTTCTTTTGCTATTTCAAAAATACTGCAGTGAATGCTCTTACACATTTTGTGTGTGTGTGTGTGTGTGTGTGTGTGTGTGTGTGTGTGTACTTCTAAATGTTTATCTAGGGGCAACTCTAATCTGTATGCATAATTGCCAGGTCAAGTGCGTGGTACATTCGATAGACATCACTGAATTGGCTTCCCAGAAGGTTGCCCCAATTTCCACTGTCTCCCACAGCATCCAAGCGTTGTTGCTTCCTTACTGCCAGGTCACAGTGTTTTATTTTTAAATTATACAATTTATCCGCTCTTGAAATGGAACATAGCCTTCAAATTATTTTCCCCTTGTGCACATTTCATCAATACTAACATAGTCTAATTTAAAACACTTCACGCTCTTAAGTAAAAGTCAGCAGAAGTCAAGCTGTTCAGTGTATTCTCATACCTCATTATTTAGCACAGTGCGATCTTTCTCAAAAAATTATAACCTATTTGTAAGGCTTCCCTATTAATGACATTCTAATATATCTTAATAAAAGAAATATTCAAACTGCCTGTTTCTAGAGGTGACAAAGAGTCATTAGGTAATTTCTCTTCTTAGGAATCACAACTTAAAAAGAGTTGAAGTGTTTATATAATCCTTTAAATTCGCAGTAGGAAAATAAGTTTCCTATTTTTTCACTAGATTTATTTTTGTAGATTAAATCTGCAGGAAGAAAATACATGTTTTGTTTTGTTTTTTTCACTAAACAGACATTTTTAGAATTTAATACTAGGAATAATTTTGTCTCTCCTGAAGAGCTAATCTATAGCCTTCTTTGGTATGATGAGGATAGTGTAATTTACTCTGATTTCTCTTTACCTTTGCTTCCCAGAAGCAAAGCACTGATTTGAAGCCCAAGGAGAGCTGACCTTGTAAAAACTAGACATATTAAGTGTTTCACCAATGTAGTAGCTCAATGGTTTTGAAGTAGTAGTCAGCAAATATGTCAAAAGAGTAAACAATTTTATGTCACTTTTTTAGTTTAGTTTAAGTGGAGGAACTTAGGCTACATAGTTGAAGGACTCCAATATAGGAATTGCAAAAAATATGTCAGATTTCCTCATCAGCTCCTGACACTGTGGTTGAACAATGGAATTTACAATTGATTAAAGTAATTTTTACCCTTCGTAATACATATATTAGATTTTCCATTATAGTATTCCAGGTTTGGCTGTTACTTTTAACAATTCTAAATAAACAAAAAATAAAACTCTATAATTACCTGTCTCCTGACATCTAAAATCATTCCAATTTCCCTTGATTGGGAAAATAAAATTAAAAATAATTAAGTAACTATTTTTAAAATAATTAAAAATTAAAATTAAGCTCCATTAATACCTTTTGCATAATAATTTATAAAACTCTATAAAATGCAATTGCCAGGAAATAACTCTCTGTCTGGGCCCTGGGTGAAAATGGATGGATGGCAGAGTAAAAGGGGTAACTGAAGAGACCATTGACCAAGGGACTATTAACCAAGGGACTGTTAGCAAACAAACACAAGGGCAGAGTTAAGGAAAAACAACAATAGGAACTAAAGCTCCCCGTGGCTGACAAAATGGAAGCTCTTACTGTTAGGTTGTTAGACAGACACGAGAGATGGGGAACAAAGGAGCAAAGGTCCAGCCCAGAGACCACTCAAAGAACACAGATTTTGTAGTTAAAAATCACTCCTGTATCCTGAGAGAGAAAGGACTGGAGACAAAGGGCATAAACCTATAACTGGTTGAGTCCAGCCACAGACGCCTGTGCAGTAAGGACTGCTCTGACCCTCTCTTCACCTCAGCCTTGTTAAAACATCATTCTAATATCATGCCTATGCCCAGAAGTTCATGAATCTAATTATAACAGACTGAATTCTGGGAAAGCACATGTGTAGTAGGCAGGGAGTTATATAACAGCCAAATGTCAATCAGAATGACCTCACATGCCAATCACCTAGGAATGCCTTTGAAACACCCCATCACAGCCATTCTCTGCTTTTAAAGCCCTCTTAGCTGTAACCCACTCCTCATTTGGAGTGTACTTTAGTCATACCTTTAGTTTCCACAGTTATAGCCTATTTAGGCGTGGCACACTTCTACCTCAAAAGGTGCCTTTAACAAATTTTACCTCTCATAAATCTCACTGAGCTAGAATTCTTTCTACATTGGCGAAAAGAACCGAGAGTCCCCAGTGTTACCAGGGCAAGATCAGAGTTCAGATTGCCCCCAACAGTAACCCTTAGTCCAGGAGGAGGTCCATTACAGAACTAAACAAAAGGCACATCTGTGAGAGGAACTGAGGCACTCCAAGCCAGAGTCCAGCAGGGAAGGAACCAGAGAATAAAGATCCCAAAATTCTCTCCTCCTGAGTTCTGATCTCCTGCCAGAAGTCAGGGGATAAGGGAGCCTTGATGCTGTCTGTGGAGGAGAGTTTCCTGGGGAGGGGTCTAGAGTGAATGTGAAAGGGCAAGTGGAGAATATCCAGCATAAACCCTATACTTGGAAAATAAAAGTTTGGCCTTAGTCTTCTTACTAGTCACATATCCTGGAGAAGCAATTATAGTATATGCGTGTATTTGTGTAACTGCAGATCCAGCTCAAACTGGCCATATCCTGTTTCTAACAAGACACTGAGTTGTTTTTCAGAGACAACAGAACAAAACCATAAGTCATGCAGCTGAAGCATGTGCAGAGGAGAGAATTTTGACCTCCAATAATATCCGGAACCATAGTTTTGCCCCCTTCATGGAACCAAAGGACTGGGACATGACCAGGACCTGAATGCCAGAACCCTTTCAGAAGAGAAGGGTTTATTGTCCAGGAATATCTGGTGCTGAAGTCCCTTACCATATTTTACCATAAATGGCCAAGTTCCAAAGCCCTCCAATTGAAACCTGCCCAGCCAGCACGTCTACATACCAGCCTGTTCACCTCAACATTTTAAATGTCCCTCAAAACCCTGAATCAGAGAGACAGATCTGCACTCTTCCACCTGTTTCCTTGTAGGTCAACCTTGCAATAAAGTTGTTTTTTTCTTTTCTCCCAAGCTAGCGCCATGGTATTGGCTTCTGTGGGCATCCTGCAGTGAGTCCTTGCTCAGTAACAGGTGCATGTGCATGCACATGTGTGTACACAAACAGAAAGAGTGACTGAGAGAGAAATAATGCCAGCTTTGACCCCAAATAAGAGCATTTGTATGTGGCAGCAGGGGATGGCTTAGGCTGAACCATGAAATTGGCTTTTATTAGGTAAAAACTGGTTAAATGTTGATCAAATATCATCGACTTCATAAAAGTTTCCTTACTACACTATGACACTATTGGAGGGAAGCAAGAAAGTACGTAAACATACTACCTGTGAAAGAAAGAGGTCCCAGTGGCTAGAATGTCTGTGAATAAAAATGACAACATAGTGTGATGGCTAATTTTTTATGCAGCTTGACTGGACCAAGGGATGTCTGTGAGAATGTTTCTGGAAGAGATTAGCACTTGAATTAATGGACTGAGTAAAGCAGATAGCTCGTTCCAATGTTATTAACTAATGCTTTGAGGGCCTGAATAGAACAAAAAGACAAAAAAAGTTTAAATTTGCTTTCTGACTAACTGAGTTGAGACTCCAATCCCCCCTCATTGCTCCTCGTTCCCAGGCCTTCAGACTGGGACCAGATTCTCCACCGTGGCTCCCTGGATCGCACACCCTCAAACCACACAACTGGCTTTCCTGGGTCTCCGACATGCCGAGAGCAGATCATGGGACTTCTCAGCCTCCATCGCGGTGTGAGCCAATACTTTATAATAAATTTTTATATGGACAGCTATATATCTATATCATTTGTTTTGCTTCCCTGGAGAATCCTGAATAATATGAGAGATGTTCCTGAAATCACTCAATGAGTGTTTAGCATAATGCTTTGAAAACAACAGAAGCACACCCCGAGTTCTGCCAATTCCTAAAAAAGAACAAATACCTTCACTTCTGAATCTGTTTCCTTTTTTGCATGCTGATGAAAAAAAGCACAGCAGCAAGGACAAATAAACAAATATTTGCCAAATGAATAACTAGATAATTTTTAAGGTCTTTTACAATTCCAAATTACTTCAATCTTAGGTGAAAAGTCTTGTTATAATTTTCAATATATGCTATAAATGACCTAATGGAGAAAGACGATCAGTGGCAAAGGTCCCAGGGCCAGAGCTCAGATGTAGACCCTCTGTGAATTCAGGTTTGTTCCACCAATTATGAGTGTTCCACAGGGTCAATTGGCTGCTGTTTTATTTGTGTGAGGCCCAATAAACCTCATGGGAGACACTGTAGCTGGATCCTCTTTAAGCTACGACCTCCTGAGGAAGTATCTGGGGGAATATCAACCAATCTCTTGACTAGTGCACAAAAAGGAAAAGAAATACATTCACGGTAGAGTCAAGTTCACAGACCTGATCACTTATTAAAAGGGAGGGATCATTTTCAGTTCATCAGAGAGTATTTTTGGTTCACACACTGTAAGCTCTGTGAGGTCAGGAATTTTGAGTTTTTCCCTCCATTGCAAATCTAGTGCTAAGCATAGGCTGGAACTTAACACAGGAGCTCAATAAATCTCTGCTTAACGAGCGAACTCCAATTTCCTCTTACCCAAATAACTAATGATATGTGCATTGAAGAGAAAAAAGAGGCTGAAAAGAAAAGTGAGCAAACTGAGTGCTGAGTAGTTATGCTGGAGTTGTACAGTGTAACCTTTTTGTTCACAGCCTAGGAAATGAGTGTAACGTGGGCAAGGACTGGTTTTCTCTCTCCACTTCAATGCAGTGTTTGTTAGAGTGACTCTGACCATAGCATGTTGCAACACTGAGGCAGGTCCAGTGAAGGGGCAGAGATGGACACTCAGAGATGAGTTATCTAAGGCCAAGAGGCCCAATATCAGGCAGAGTCTCGAAGCCACCATGAGCACAGGAGCCATGGTAGAGAAGGTCACCAGCAGCCAGCCAAGAGAAAGGCTGTAAGGGAGAGATTTGGGGCCCATGTGTCATGTGGTTTACCAAGCAAACTGAACCTGATCCTGACAAGACATGGGTGAAACCAAGAAAGACATATGTTCTAATTTGTCTAGTACATTGTATGTAATATAGTGACTAATCAATTTCCTTTCAAAAATATTTTATGAATAATTTTCAAAGTAACATTTGTCTTTAAAATCCTAACTCCTGTCTATTAATGGATTTTTTTAGGTAAGACTGTGAACTAATTCCTTAAGTTCAGTATCTTTTACCTAGAAAATGAGAATAGTAATAGTAATAGTAAGAACTTACCTCAAATGTATTCTAACAGAACTAAATCTGAAATTTCCTTTTAAGTGCTTTGCACAGCACTTGATGTATACTAAACACTCAAAAAATATTAAATAGCAACTAGTAGTAGTAGTTCAGTAATCCTTTTCTATAACCTAGAAAACCTGTTTGTAACTTTAGAAATTGCCAAGTGTAACTAAAATGTTACTCCTTTTGAGTTTTTTCAACACTTAAGTGTTGAAAAAGTTCTCACCAGTGCTGACTATCAAATAAAGTCTAATCTATTAAATTCTCTTTTATGTGATTCTTAAACATCTGACATTTCACATTAGTCTCTTAAGAACAAAGCAGGACGTATGTGGGAAAAGAATGAATGTGTAGACAGCATCTTTACCGAAAGTAGTCTGTAAAGACACCCTCCATTTTTAGTGACTTTCCTCAAGTTTAGCATTGCGGTATCCCAGGAAAGCAATTTATTTCCTGTTTTGTTTCACTTATTTAAAAGAGTCTGTATTAAAGCTCAGTCTCTGTGGAGAGAGTAAGCCTGGGACTGACCCAGTTACTGCAACATTTAAGTCTGTTCCTTTCTATTTTATTCAAGAAAAGACTTCTTTGCAAGCAACCAATATAAATTTAAACAGAACTAGCTCTTAGTCAACAGATTTATGACATATAGACAAAACTCTCTGAACCATTTCAGACCTACACTTGAACTTAAATGATATAATTTGGCTCTATATACTCCAAACACATCAATTCCTTAATAAAATTTTACTTTCATTTTATAAAGTGGCATTGGCCAAAGAGTATCTTCGAGAGAATGGAGACATCAAATGTTTAAAGGCATTATTAGTACGTAGGTCTAGTGTTAAGCCAGGGAATTCAAAATTCCTTCCTGACATTATTATATTATTACCTACGTGGCTTTGACACCAATAGTTTACTATCTATGGTTTCAGAAAATATTTCAAATGCCATTACCATATAAGGGTACACCAAACCACAAATAAAAATAGCACAGTACTTCAATCAAGCATTTTTTGGGGGAAAAGAACAACTTCTACTTTTTCCTTTAGGAAACGAGAAGTGGTCCATGTCTTGATGTAAGTGGAAACACGATTTGACACATAACAATGACCAGATCAATCACAGAGCAATGTTCTTTAAATGGGTAGTCACTGTATAAAGTTTCCACCAACTAACCAATCAATCAATCAAATGCTTATTGAGCACTCAGTAATGCGAGCTGTAAATGTTCTCCTTTCTGCTCTTTTTCAGTGGAAGTGTCAAAGTCATGCAATTCTACACAAACAATTTTCCTCATGGACTGCTCTATGTTTTGACCATGACAACATAAGAACCTTAAATTCTGCTCATTTTCCTTGGTAATAAAAGTTATGTCTAGACTACTACTTCAATTTTCTTGCCCCTATGATTTCACTGCAATGACCAAACAGCATGAAAGATAGTTTTATTACTTTATGGCAGCTTAATTTTGCTTTGATGTTTTTCTGCATGAATTTTCCAGAGGAAAAGAAAGAAAGAAAGAAAAAAAGCCTAACTACAGCAAAACCATAGATGAATAATTCAGTATAAATTAATGAGCATCGTTAATAACAATTTGAAACACAATCTCCAATAAATATTAATACAGAGTACCACAAATACAATAATAGAATAGCTGTCTTAGCCCACCCACCATGAAAATAAGTTAATCCCTTTGTTAACATTAAACTTCTTTCTCAGGAACATTTTCTGGAGTAAATCATGAAATATTATTGATGTAACTTACGTCAGAATAATTAATGACTTAGTAGAACTCTAACAGCGATTCCAAATCCTTTGTAAGTATATTGAAGTCAATTCTAATTTAAATGTAAGACACAAACATGGAGGGTCATTGCTCCTATTTGAAATAAAACCATGCATTAACATCTCTCTTCTTCAATGGCACCTTCACAAACCAACTCAATCTTCAATTTTTACTCTATTTTTTTGATATAATAAAGTATATATGGTATTACTGTCAATCTGTTTCTTTACATCGATATTATTTATATTGTAAATGAACCAAGTGCATATTTAAAATATCAAGATTTTCATACTGTCTGACTCTGAGAGTGAGGCAAAAATATAGAACGTGCAGAAGTCAGAGCCAATTGCCAAAATGAAATCTAATGAGGGCCAGAATCCAAATACTAGAAATAGGTCAGGAACATGGAACTATGTTAGAAGAGATTTTTCATTAGGACACTGAGCAAGCATATTTCTGTGGAACCATTTTGTCTTCACATTCTTTCTCTCCAATTGACCAGTGATGTGATTGGAGTCTGTGGAGGCCAGGTCCGGCTGAGAGTTAGTATAATACAAGAGTCCGCTCCTACTCGATGAAGACACAAAGGGCGACATCAGAAGCCAGGCAGAACCTGACGAGAGTCTCTGAAATGGTGTCTCAGTTTTCGACCTTAGCCATGTAAGCCGATCACTAGTCAGGTACCTTTGGCCTGTTTTATATCTTGTAAATAACTAAAGAATTCAGTTGAGCCGGAGACGGAGGGGCCTTCACAGCTAAAGTGATAAATAATCATTAGTCTTTAAAGATGTTAGATTATTAAAATTTTGAATTTCTTTTTTCCTATTCTTGTCTGGATTTTAAGCTCTGAAGTTAATCTATCTCTTCTCCAGGTAGAATTTAGACAAGGACATTAAATTCAAATGATTGTTTTCTATAAGGATATTCTTCATATTTTTTTCATATATCTCTCATCTTCTGTAGGATCAAGATGCCATATATATATATATATATATATATATGAATTATTACATATGCATATATACAAATTATTTTTCAAGGGCTTAATACACTATATAACCCAGCGTTAGTGTTTTGACATCAGCACATCATCTCAATTAACACTACTTGTTTGCATGTTCCTGACTGAACTTTTTAAATGCCTTTAAATAGGTGGATAATGGATAACAAGTCATTTATATCTTGCTATTTCTTACCAAATACATCAAATGTCTTAGGGAAAATAATTTTGTGGCACCTAATAATGTCCCAGTCATTTTCAATTAATTAGGGAGGTGTAGTCATTGCCCAAAATAATCCTGTGAGCTCTGACATCAGTCAAGGGTTCAAAGTCATTAGCTAACTGCTTAAAGTCTGTGCTACAGTTTAACTCTGTAGACCCAGCCAGTAGGAACTGAATTAAGAAGCTTAGATTCCAAGCAGTGGAAAGAATTCAAGCTAGCTCTAAGTCAAAAGGGGAAAATATTGGGTAATGGTGATAAAATGTCAAAGTATGGGCTTTCCTCTTCCTCCTTTTCCAAGAAAGAATGATACATGCCTACTTGAGACCCAAGTCTCTGTTATTTTCCTTGAATAATAGAAATAAATTAATTTTTAAAAATTAATCAGTTAATTTTTTATGGTAACATTGTTTAATGAAATCCAATAAGTTTCAGCTGTATACTTTAACAGTAAAGCATATATATATTTACACTGTGTGTTCACCTCCCATAGTTAGATTTCTTTTTGTCACCATATATTTGACCCCCTTTACTCCGTCTACCTCCCTCTTCCCCCCTCTTCCCTCCCCTCTGGTTACCACTAGTCTATTGTCCATGTCCATGAGTCTCTGTTTGTCCTGTTCATTTGTTGCTTTTAGGTTTACATCCCACATATAAGTGATATCATGTGATTTTCAACTTTTTCTGTCTAAATTTATTTTTTTTAATCTACATAATTATGTTGGAGAAAAGAGAGTGAACAAAGAGATCAATGAGGAGAAAGGCTGTGCCGGATGGTGTTTTGGTGAGCTAGAAGGAGTAACTTAAGGAGTGAAGAGGTTTATAAAAACAGAATTTGGCAGAAATTTCATTGTGTGTTGAAAAGGGCTAATTATGCCTTTGCTAACATTTTGTCTCCAACCTGCCTTCCCTCAAAAATAAAAAAAAAGACTGTTAAAAATTTTAAACTATTCCTCAATGCTTTTCGAGTCAGACCTGTAGTTGGAGGAAGTGTTTTCATTTGTTTCTTTACGTGTTTGCATAATACCTAAGCATTCTCTCAAAGAGTCCATTTTTGCCCCGGTTCCCTGCCATGCCCAGCTCAATCTCCTGTAGCTGGGGTTGGGTCCAATCGCCTAGTTGGCAGCTGGGGCATTTAACGGTGAAGGAAGGGGGAGCCACTGGCAACCAAACAAAGTCGGATTTAAAGAAAAAAATACATGAAGTTTCTATTACAAGAAGAGTCAAACTCGAGAGTGTTCCTTCAATTTCATGGATCTGGAGTGAAAAGTCACAAAACTCCTTGACCACTGTTCCCCATCAAATGGTTTGCAATTCAGGTTTTCAGCAAAAATATACTTGAAACTACTCATCTAATCTCCAACTGGCCACTTTGGCTGACTGTTCAGAGAATGTTGCTCTGTACTCTGCATTTTCTTTGATCCCGGACTCTGTCTTTCAATTACCAAATCACTTAAAATATTCACAGTATCCATTAGTCCCAGGAGCTTGAATTGATATCAGGGCACATGTTTCTGACTAGATATTTTCAAAGTTGACATGAGACTCTAGTTTTTCTGGGGTTTTTGTTGTTGTTGTTTTAGTTTTGCTCTCCATCCCCCACCATGAACCATATTCTATAGAATTAAGGGCTTTTCACCAACAAATGTTTTGAAATGTTGTTTCAATAGCTTATAAACAGCAAAATATCCTACTAAAATCTGCCCAATAGCTAAAATTTCCCTTAATTAAAAACTCTGAGTACACCTGGCACATTGCTCATTTTGCTCTCGGCACAACACATGTATAGATTTACCGATAAATCATGTAACTGGAAAATGTTAAATACCACTTTGTGGGTGGTATCTTTGCTTTTTATAGCTTGCTATGAATATAGTTGAAAGTTCTTTCCCTTAAATGACACAAGCTCTTCTAAAATTGGCTGTTGACTGACCAACTACACAGGACTGAGAGAAGGTTCTAGAAACAAACATTTCAAAATACTGAACTGAAAAAGATAAATTAGGTATAACCAGTTTAGCTAACCATGCATTCCATATTTAGATTCAAAGTAAACTTTCTGCTTCTGCAATATATGGAACACAAGGTTATAAATAATTATGGCTTTATATCTTAAAGATAAATACAGCCCTGTTTCCATACTTTGTCCAAGAGAAATATTTTAGTTCCAGTCATGACATTGTTTGAACTCCACAATACTAAACACCACCATCACAACTCCTCAAAAAATAAGAAAAAGAAAAAGACACCTATTTTTTTTTTTTTTACTGTTTTTCTTTTAAACACTATATTCAATAATGATAGAGGACAAGAATGCTATCTGGTTATGATTTAGCAGTGTAATGGAGTTTTAGTGTGAAACTAATCTGTGATCATTTAGGAGTGCACCACGACTGTCCTTGATTAGAAGAACTATGGATGAGGCTAACAGAAAGCAGTATGTATTCTAAAGAAACAGAGACGCTGGAGAGAGATGTCCATGGATAACAGGATAACACGAAAGAGAAGAGCAGCCTTTAGTATGTTACTCCTATATTCCATGGTCTCTCTTCCACTCTTGGTTTTAGGTAGGAAATTAAAACAATACTAACAAGTATATATATATATTTTTTCAAATTATCTGTGAGAGATTGAGAGTATAAAATTACATGCAATAGAAAAAGATTATAGCCTAAAGAAGGACTTTGATACTGATCTTTTATTACCAAATCAATTTAGTTTTGATTTATTCAGGCTTCTGAGACCACCAAGGGACTTCCAGCCCACGGACAAGACAGCAACTGGTACAACGGGCCATGGCAGCAACAGTTTCAGCAGCAGCCAGAGGAGAAACAGGCATAGCATGAACCTTGGTCTCTGACACTGGGCATGGCACCTTAACACAGACAATGACAGGCACAGCAGTAGCAGCTTTTGCCCCTTGGAGCTCCAGTGGCAGAGCACCTTTAGTGGGCATGACCAGTGGAGTACTTCAGCAGGTGACCACAGGGCACCAGAGCAGAAGTGAAGCAAGTGCTGGCCATGTTATCAAGAGAGGACTGCATTCATGAGCAGATAGGATGGACCCTCTAAGACAAAGAGGGCATTTGAGGGCATCGCTATGATTAAGAATGCTATAGAAATTTAATAGATGAGTGTCATAAATGCCAGATTTCTGCTTGGTGTAGTATAAAGCTGGTGTTAATTTGGAATTCATTAGTGAGATGGAAAGTCCAGCATCTGTTTGAATAGTTCGGTGCCCATTCTCATTGGTCATCGCGCACACCACAACAGCTGTTACTAAGCTAAATATCATTCTGGGCACAACGACAAATTCTTCCTCATCCCACATCACTTTCGAATGTCTCACTGGACATTGATGGAGATGAAAAGCCTGTTGGTAATTATTAGAACCTAGGACTTGACTTCATTTTAGATATAAGCTCCAAGCATTTTACTCAGTTTTAATATACACTGAATTTTGCAGGAATGCAATTCCATGGTTAGGCAAGGAAACACTACACTTTGTTTTGTTTGTGACTTTTTCAAGAGTTGTTTAACATTTTGGAAAGGAACATTGCCAACAGCAATAAGACCCATAGAATCTTAGTTTTCTAACAATACAACCACACCAATCTGAATTTGAATGTGTCACATTCGTAGTGATTCTAAATATAAGTGGAAGTATTTGACTATTTAATTACCCATATGGTGTCATTATGTCCAAAGTCTTTCATGTTGAATTACAAATTTTAATAAAATTCTTTTCTTTTATTTGTCCTTTATATTAGAATTAGGGCATTATACTAGTTTGTTGACATAATGTATTTAGGTAAGTTATAGATATTTCCTTCCAGATCAACCAGAGATCAATAAATATATTTGTTATCAAAAGAGACGATGGGGTCTTTTAGGAATAAGAAGTTTGTTTAAGGATGACCCCAAAGTGTTTGGAAGTAGATTTGGAAAGGAAAGGGTCTGAAGATAGTGAGTGTAGCTGAAGACAAAGAAATATTTTTGTGACCATTTAAGATCCCGGTTTTATTCCTAGGATAGTGATTTTTGAAAAAATGGGTCTCATCAAACTAGATAAAAGTAGTAGTTAATAATTATCAACTAATATTTATAGAAATACTTATTGAAGTAATCATCATAATACTTAACATTTTGGATTGCACGCTCTGTGTAAGACATTGCTCTACTTTATTTTTTTAAATAATTGTTGTTTTGAATTTTTAAAACAAATTTATTTAATACACGATTGACCACATAATTATTTTGGTGATATTGATCTTATTGTAATTTTTTTAAATTACATTTATTAGGGTGACATTGATTAATAAAATTACATGTTTCAAGTGTACAATTCAATAATACGTTATATGTATATGCATTGTGTGTTCACCACCCAAAGTTAAATTTCCTTCCGTTATCATATATTGTTTCAAATACTTTAAATGTATTAATTAAACTTACCATCTCAGCAATCTTAGGAGACAGAGTCATTATCATCCTTAAATTGCAGACAGAAAACTGAAGCACAGAGAATGTAAGAAACCTGCCCTAGGACACTGGGCTATTAAATGGCCAAGATGGGATTCCCACATATGTAGCGTGGCCTGGTTTGCACCTAGCCACTATCCAACAGCAGATGTGCGACCAGATCAAAGCAATTACTCATTCTGAAAACAATTTTCGAGAACCATTAATTCCAAAGAAATCATGTATTTCCCACAACACATAATTTGGTTCTACTTACATTTATTAATGTATATCCCCAAATTGGGGCTTTATAAACCACTTTGGCTGCACGATCAGTGAATTCTAAAACCCCTCCATGAAGGTCAGAAGAGCAGCTTCAAAATGCCAAGACAACTAATTCTTGGACCTTGCTAGTGGCCCAAAGTGGTCACTATCATTACAGACACCCAGACCTAAGGCTGGTGGCTACACCCACAACTGAGTCCCCCTCACCTCAGGCATATGGCAGCAGCGTGAGTTTTGTCATGCGAGTTTTCTACTTCGCCTAGAAAGGTCGTAGATAGTTTGGGGAGCAGAGGCAGGAGTGGGCACATCAGAAAAGGTGTAACAGAGGGAAAGAAAGAGAGAGTACCAGTGAGCACTGAGGGAGGGCCTGAGCTCCGGCTGCCCAGGACTGCTAGTTCCCTTCTGCTACCAAGTTCCCTGAAAGCCTAGAACAAAACGAAACAAAGACAAACAATCTTCTGCCTGAGGCAAATTCACTTAACATCTGCTTATATGTAAATATTGTGATAAATAAGAAATTATAAGGATTATTTTAGTAGATGAAATAACAACAGTAACAACAATAATAAATTTAAAATGAGTAAACAAGTTCAATTTCTCATCAGGGGCCTAGCTATTTGGTTTTCTTAAATAGCCCCTTTCTTATTTTCTTGCATTGTACGATGGATTTAAATACAGTACAGTGGCGTGTAGTACACTACTTGAGATATGGATCAGCTTCCATTTAGCTATTTAGCCCAGAGGTTCTTGGAGCTTCCATTTCTTTATCTAAGAAGACATGACAGTGTCCGCCCCATAGATGGTTACAGAGGGTTGAAGAATAAGTGTGTAAATGCAGGACACAGTGTCTAACATATAATAAGCAAAAATTAACATTACCTCTTATTATTTAGGGGAAATTATCTATAAAATAACCTGTGACATAAAACATGAAGCCTCACTCTAATTATCTATAAAACGAATCCAAAACTCATACTAATTCTGTTTGATGACTGTCTGTACTCAACCTCTAACTCTAAGCAATATTTGCCTATTTGTTTCCATATCGGAATGTCTCCAAAAAGAATAATATATTGTTGTGACAGCTTTACTTCAATGTGGAAAGCAGAAAACCTCATTCGATTTTTTTCTCCAAATCTATTCATGGATATCTTGAGTAATATGGAAGCAATGCCTTATTTGTTACTTTTATAGATGTATAATACATGTTTTTATAAAGTATTTTTATGAAAACTCTATGAGGAAGAAATAGTCAGTACAATTGTTCCTATTTTACACGTCTTGAAAGGAGGCACAAATGGGCTAAATATAACGTAACTACAATTAGTAGTTGTGCGGAACTAGAATTCAGGTCTCCTTATACCTGGACCATAGGATTCCTCATTCTTGCCTTCACTAGGTGAAAAGTTAGATTTCTTCTAACCTCTTAAATTAGAAATCTTACTTTTCTACAGGTGCTTAGAAATGAGTGAGGCAAGATGGACTTTCGAAAGGCCCTCTCAGCTAATGTGGACGAATTATCTACTTTTGTCTTTTGGGGAGTAAGCTGACCCTTTTATACCCTACAC
This sequence comes from Pteropus medius, assembly GCF_902729225.1. NCBI lineage: Eukaryota > Metazoa > Chordata > Mammalia > Chiroptera > Pteropodidae > Pteropus > Pteropus medius. The sequence continues at coordinate 15,770,018 of NW_024356249.1, forward strand.
ATTTTCTTGTGAAATGACTATCAACATTGGGATCGTTGCTGCTATCATTCCATGATGTCATGAACTAAAATGACTCAAGAAAAGAGAAAGTTCCATATTTTACCATTAGATGGTGCTAAGAGAAGTTTAAAGAAAATAGTCTAGAAAGTTATTGATGGAATGAATTACAAGATTTGATTGAAGTTTACTATAAAAGAGTCTGTTTCTTTCCCACACAGAAGCACACCCAATCCATCATCAAAGAGTAAAACATCTTCCAAAGTTACCCTATTCATTCAGTTAATTATACTTCTGCCAAGATATGTAACTTTTCTAATCACAACTTCAATTGCAAATGAAGGATTCTAAGATTCTATTTAGAGAAATTAATGTATTTCACATTGTTTATAGTTCACTCCAACTCTCGTTTGGAGTCTTTATCAATATATTTTTCAACAGAATGTGTCAGACCGGAAGACCCAGCTAATGTGTTAGTCTTAATAAACTATATTATTAATTGTTATAGTTACAATGAGAAGTTCAAAAGACTGGTCATAGCAAGCATCATCTTTCCATCAATAATATGTTATATAACATACACTTTATGTATTTGTGTACGTTAGAATTAATGCATCATTCTAGTGGGCTTTTATTTTCTAATATTGATGATACTTTGCAAATCAAAAGTCATTTCACGGCCCTGAACTTCCATGAAAATGAATGAACAAAGCCTTGAGCACCACAAACTTATGAACACTTTCTGTCATAACATTTTTAAGTTTTTTGTTGTTGTTGTTCAATATCTCTACCACTTGAAGGAAACTGGGATAGAGATTATCTTCAAGTTCAACACTGTGTAAGACTCAACACTGAACAGTCTCTGTATAATATATATGTACACATGTACATAAATATTAGATTTTTTTAAATGCATAAACAAACTAATCAAAATTAGAATACAGTTCTCATTAGCTTATTGGGTTTACTCACAAAACATAACAACTATGTAAGTTTCAGGATGAATTTTCACCACTTCAGCAGCTAAAACCTAGAAACTGATTTTGTTCCATGCCCTTCTTGACTCAGCTCTTATAATCTTTAAGTAATGCAGCCCTCAAGTTCTTAAAAATACAAAAAGTTTGGCAACTTCTGTAAGAACTTTTCATCTGTTTTGAAGCAAGTTATGCTTTTTAGGTATCTTATCAAGACTTCAAACTCACTGTTAATATTTCTGTTGTAAAAACAGTGGCTTAGGAAAAATTGGTGTGGGGAAAATATCACAATCAGTGCTTGGATGATGTATTTGTTGAAGAAAATGCAAACAAATATAGCATAGTTTATTTTAGCAGGCTACATTCTGAGTCATGGAATGTGTCTACATATAGCTAGAAATAAAATATTGATTAATAGATGTAGTCCAAGTAAACAGGATAACCAAATCATGAAGTACAAATATAGTTTACTGAATTTTTATTATGTAATGCAAATAAAAGTTTTTATTATGTAATCCAGTTTCATTGTTGTAACAAGTTGTTTTGGCATTATTTAGATGCAATGCTACCTGCCTACTGGAAAGAGTTAGACAACAAAAGTGAATATCACTCTTTCTTTATGGTCTATTGAAAATCAGAATTAATAGTCAGAATCGAATTATTATAAGTTTGCTGAGCACCGTTGCCCCTAGTGTGTAACAGTGTTTGGCACAAGATACAAATTCTCTAAGTGAAATAAATAAATATATCTATATGATGGCATATGATGGCATGAGGGACAGAGGTCATAAACCAGAAATGTAAAGTTTTACCAAACCAGTTCAACTTTCAAGGGTCAAGACCTTTTAAACTTGCCCTACAAAGAACAGATGGATAAATGAGCTCCCAGTTAGTTAGTCTTTAGTACACCTTCAGAGACGTCAACAAGCTACCAAATGTTTACTGGAAAATGAACATGCTGTCCCTTTAAAATTGGTCTGATGCCAAATGTGCAAAGTATGAAGCCCTGAGCAACACAAGAGTAAGAGACACCTTTGGGTCAGTGAGCTTAGTCTAGCTTCTCCCAAAGACAAATACAAAGTGAGTCCCCTGAAGCTCACACTCACCCACACATCCCAGGGCTACCAGCTACCCCTGACATTCTTTCTCATCTTGCCAGTGGCCACCCAGGCACATTGACGAGATTGCTTAAGTTTTAAGAACTATCAAGTAGAAGAAAGAATTATGTAGTTTACAATTGACAGGTTATAATAGGCAGCAGATTTTTTTTTTCCGTTTTCAAAGCAATGAAGCAAAGCTATTATATTCCCAAAATCTTCATTCGATTTTGGCTGTGATTAGTTACCTTTGGGATTCATAGTTCACAGACAGTGGGCTGAATTTTATGAATAGGTCGGGCTGTATAGATGAGTGCTGCATTTGCAGAATTCAACAGTTTCCATGAGGTTCTGACTGGTGTACAACGGTGTTTAATTTCTTATCAATAGAATTACTCATTTGGACTTAAGTATATCCTTTGGCAGAAAAAAAATGTATATTTGAGCAAAGAAAGTATAGCAGCACTAATTGACTTATCATATTAGCTAGCTCTGGAGTGCAGAGGCAAGTTCTGAGAACATGTGAGAATTGGAGTTCAAGGTAGAAAGTTAAGAATTAAGCATGGCACAGAAAGGCAAATCCACATATAGACAGCAGAAGGGCACTTTGGTAGCCAGTGAACAGTATTGAACTCTTGGTGCTGAAGAGAAGGAAACATAAATATTTTCTAACTTTAAAATGAAATTTTGGCGAGGAGGACTAGTTCTTCCTGAAGAATTCCACAGGCTTTCATCATATAACCAATCAAATATTTATCAAACATCTATAATAAAACATCTGTTATTTTTGTCTGTCAACAGCTTTTTCTTCTTTCGGGGATTTGTTCTCCTCTCTCCATATGGGTCTGAAAGAACTGCTAATTACAGTTCCCTGCCTCCTCCACCCACCCCGGACTGTTATGGGTGGAATTATGCCCCCTCAGAATCCATATGTTGAAGTCCTAACTACCCAGTAACTCAGGATGTGACTGTATTTGGAGAAAAGGCCTTTATAGAAATGATTAACTTGAGGTCATCAGGTTTTAAATGAGATTAAAATGAGGTTATTAGGTGAAAGGCAGGAAGAGGCGAGGGCAATGAAGTGTACTGTTGAAGGGACAGTGAAAGGAGCTTGGCTTGAACAGCATTAGGTTGGGGGAATAATGAGCGGCCAGAAAGAAGTGTAGACTGCCTCAGCCTGTGGGAGGTCTTGAATGTCACCCTGAGGAGTTGGACAGAGTGAAGTGGTTAAGTAGGCTCCAGAGTCATACCGCTTATGTGCAGATACCACTTGTTAGACGTGATTCTGGAAAATTCACCTAACTTGGCTGCTACATCTGAGTAAAATAGAAATAATATTGATATTTCCTTCATGTAGATATTATAAATGCTAAGTGAATTAACATATATGTGTATGTATGTAAATATATATCTTTAAAACATATTTTTTTAATGTATGACCCTACTATTGACTTTTTAAATATTTTTTATTTTTATTATTTTTTTAACATTTTACTTTTTTATTTTCCTTCTTTCCTTCCCCCTCTCCCTTCTGGTAACCACTAGTCCATTGTCCATGTCCATGAGACTCTGTTTGTTTGTCCTGTTCATTTGTTGCTTTTAGGTTTATATCCCACAAATGTGATATCATGTGATTTTTAACCTTTTCTGTCAGGCTTATTTTGCTTAGTATAATTATCTCAAGGTCCATCCATGTTGTTGCAAATGGCAGTATTTCATCTCTTCTTATGGCTGAGAAATATTCCATTGTACATATGAACCATAGCTTCTTTAGTCAACCATCTATTGTAGGACACTTCGGTTGCTCCCATGTCCTGGCCACCGTGAATAATGCTGCTATGAACATGGTTGTGCAAATATCTTTTTAGATATGAGTTTTCAAATCTATGGGGGTAAATACCCAGTAGAGGGATTGCTGCATCATATGGTAGGCCAATTCTTAGTTTTTTGAGGAACCTCCATACTGTTTTTCATAGTGGCTGTACCAATTTACAGTCCCACAGCAGCAATATATGAGGGTTTCTATTTCTCCACACCCCTTCAACATTTGGTATTACTTGTCTTGTTCATTATAGCCATTCTAACAGGTGCGAGATGGTATCTCATTGTGATTTTGATTGGCATTTCTCTAATAACTAGCGATGTTGAGCATCTTTCCCTATATTTGTTGGCCATTTGTATGTCCTCTAGGGAGAAGTGTCTGTTCGGGTCCTCTGCTGATTTTATGATTGGATTGTTTGGTTTTTTGTTGTTGTTATTGAGTCATATGAGTTCTTAGTATATTTTGAATATTAGGCCCTTATCGGAGGTGTTGCTCGCAAATATATTTTCCCATTCAGACAGTTGTCTCTTTACCTTGTTGAAGGTTTCTTTTGCTGAGCAGAATCTTTTTAGTTTGATGTAGTCTCATTCATTTATTTTTGCTCTTACTTCCCTTGCCTTTGAGGTCAAATTCATAAAATCTTCTTTAAGCCCAAGGTCCTTGAGTTTTGTTCCTATGTTTTCTTTTATGCATTTTATTGTTTCAGGTCTTATATTCAGGACCTTAATCTATTTTGAGTTAATTTTGGTGTGTGGTAATAGACAATAGTCTAGTTTCATTCTTTTGCAAGTGGCTTTCCAGTTTTCCCTGCACCATTTATTGAAGAGGCTTTCCTTTCTTCACTGTATGTTTTTGGCTTATTTGCTCATATAAATATAGGTTTACTTTTGGACTCTCGATTCTGTTCCACTGGTCCGTGTGTCTATTTTCCTGCCAATACCATGCCATTTTGATTACTGTCGCTTTATAGTATAATTTGAAGTCAGACAGAGTGATGCCTCCAGCCTCATTTTTTTTCCTCAGGATAGCTTTGGCAATTCGGGGTCTTCTGTGCTTCTATACAAATCTGATGATTGTTTTGTTCTATTTCTTTAAAAAATGCCAATGAGATTTTGATGGAGATTGCATTAAATCTGTATAATGCTTTAGGTAATATGGTCATTTTAACTATGTTGATTCTTGCAATCCAAGAACACGGAATATTTTTCCATTTCTTTGTATCTTCTTCGGTTTCTTTTAATAGGGTCTTATAGTTTTCATTATATAGTCCTTCACATGTTTCGTTAGATTTATTCCCTAGGTATTTTATTTTTTTGTTGTTGCAATTGCAAAAGGAATTATTCTTTTCTGTTTCTTTTTCTGATGCTTCATTATTAGAATATAGGAACACTATGGATTTTTGAACTTTGATTTTGTATCCAGAGACTTTACTGTATTTGCTTATTGTTTCTAGTAGTGTTCTTGTGGAGTTTTTAGGGTTCTCTATATAGAGAATCATGACATCCACAAATAGTGATAGTTTGAATTCTTCGTTTCCTATTTGGGTTCCTTTTATATCTTTCTCTTGCCTGACTGCACTCGCTAGGACCTCCAATGTTATATTGAATAACAGTGGCGATAGTGGACAGCCTTGCCTTGTTCCTGATCTTAGAGGGAAAGTTTTTAGTTTTTTCACCACTAAATATAATGTTGGCTAAGAGCTTGTCATATATAGCCTTTATTATGTTAAGGTACTTCCTTCTATACAAATTGTGTTAAGAGTTTTGATCATAAATGTGTGCTGTATCTTGTCGAAGGCTTTTTCTGCATCTATGGATATGATCATATGATTCTTATTTTTTAATTTATTTTTCTGGTGTATCACATTAATTGATTTGCATATGTTGAACCATCCCTGTGCCCCTGGGTTGAAGCCCACTTGATTGTGGTGTACAATCTTTTTAATATGTTGCTGTATTTGGTTCGCTACTATCTTATTTAGGATTTTGCATCTGTGTTCATGAGAGATATTGGTCTGTAGTTTTCTTTTTTTGTGTTATCTTTACCAAGTTTTGGTATCAGAGTATTATAAAATGAGTTAGGAAGTATTACTTCCTCTTCGATTTTTTGGAAGAGTTTGAGGAGAATAGGTATTAAATGTTCTTTGAATGTTTGGTAGAATCCACTGGTGAAGCCATCTGGTCCTGGACTTTTACTTTTTTGTAAGTTTTTGATGATTGTTTCAAATTGCTGATTGGTCTATTTAGATTTTCCAGATCTTCTTGATTCATTCTCGGAAGGTTGTATTTTTCTAAGTACTGGTCCATTTCTTCTAGGTTATTGAATTTGGCGTTATATATTTTTTCATGGTATTCTTGTATGATCCTTTGTATTTCTGCGGTGTCTGTCATAATTTCCTCTCTTTCAGCCCTGATTTTGTTTATTTGTGTCCTTTCTTTTTTTCTTTAGTGAGTCCAGCTAGGGGATTGTCAATTTTATTAACCTTCTCAAAGAACCAGCTCTTTGTTGTATTCATTTTTTCTATTTTTTTTTGTTTGTTTTCAATTTCATTTATTTCTGCTCTAATTTTATTTCTTTCCTTTTGCTGACTTTAGGCTTCATTTGTTCTTCCTTTTCTAGTTTTTTAAGATGAAGTGTTAGGTTGTTTATTTGGACTTGTTCTTGTTTTTGGAGATAGGCCTGTAATGATATGAACTTTCCTCTTATGACCACTGTTGTCATGTCCAAAAAATTTTGATATGTTGTACTATCATTATCATTAGTTTCTATGTATCTCTTGATCTCTCTTTTTTTTTCTTTTGTGACCCAGTTATTCTTCAGTAGCATGTTGTCTAATCTCCATATGTTTGTGGTTCTTCCCTCTTTCTTCTTACAGTTGATCTCTAGTTTCAAAGCATTATGATCAGAGAATATGGTTGGTATGATTTCAACCCTCTTATATTTGTTGAGGCTGTCTCTGTGTCCCAGTATGTGGTCAATTCTTGAGAATGTTCTATGTGTACTAGAGAAGAATATATAAGCAGCTGTTTTGGGATGGAAGGCTCTGTAAATGTCAATTATGTGTCATTTAAGGATATTATTTCCTTATTGATTTTCTGTTTGGATGATCTGTCCATATCTGACAGTGGGGTATTTAGGTCCCCTACTATTATAGTGTTTTGGTCTGTTTCTCCCTTTAGTTCTGTTAAGTAATTGCTTTACATATTTTGGGGCTCCCTGATTGGGAGCATGGATATTAATAAGTGTTATGTCTTCTTGGTGCATGATTTCCTTTATCATTATGAAGTGTCCCTCAGTATCTTTCTTTACTTTTTTTATTTTGAAGTCTAGTTTGTCAGACATTAGTACCACTCCTCTTGATTTTCTCTGAATGCTATTTGCTTGAAATATCATTTTCTGCCCTTTCACTTTGAATCTGTATTTGTTTTTGGAGCTGAGATGTGTCTCCTGGAGACAGCATATGGTGGATTTTGCTTTTTGGTCCATTCTGCAACTCTGTGCCTTTTTATTGGTGAGTTCAGTCCATTTACATTTAGAATGAGTGATTATTGAATATGAGGTCTTCTGATAGCCATTTTATCTTTTGCTTTCTGGTAGGTCAGTGTTTCCATTGCTCCCTTGTCCTTGTGTTTTTGTTTTCTTTATTTTGGTTGGCTGCTGTGAATTTTCTCTCTGGTCCTTCTTGTTTTATGTTATAAACTTCAGTTCTAAATCTTTGGCCTGCGGTTACCATTATGAATATGAAAAGAATAGTTGTGTATATACAGTCATCTCCTTTCTTCTGCATGTGCCTTATCTCCATTCCCTTTTGCGAATTTGGATCTTTGAATCCGCCTCTTTTCAGTCATTGTTGTCTCAATTTGTCCCTATGTATTCTGAATGTTCATTACTATCTTGCTATAGCAAATCTCTTCTTATTTTAAGCTTACAATTCCCTGTTCCTAGTAAGGGTTGCACTCCTCTGCTTCTATCAGCCTTGCTAGAACCTTACTCCTACTTCTTCTTTTTTTTTTTTGGTCATTTCGTTTTAGGTGAGCTGACCTCTTTCATAATTTTCTGTAGTGCAGGCTATGTAGTAGAGAATTCCCTCAATATTTGTATGTCTGGAAAGGTCTTTATTTCTCCTTCATATTTAAAGGAGAGCTTAGCTGGATACTTTATTCTTGGCTGGTAGTTCCCTTCATTTAATAGTTTGAATATTTGATTCCACTCCTTTCTGGCTTGTAAGGTTTGTGCTGAGAAGTCCAATGATAATCTAATGGGTTTTCCTTTGTAGGTTACTGTCTTCTTTTCCTTGGCTGCCCTGAGAATCCTCTTTGTCATTGATTTTTGATAATTTCAATACAATGTGTCTTTGTGAAGGTCTTTTTGGGTTGAGATAATTGGATGTTCTATTGACTTCTTGAACTCCAAGCTGTAGTTCATTCCTTAGGTTTGGGAAATTCTTGTCAACTATTTGTCTGAAAATGCTTTCTAATCCCTGCTCCTTTTCCTCCCCTTTGAGGATTCCCATTATTCTTATGTTTCCTCTCCTGATGGTATCAGCTAATTCTCGTATTTCTCTTTCATCGTTTTTCATTCTTTGGTTTCTCTCTTCTTCCTTCTGATTTATTTCTAGATTTCTGTCTCCGATATCACTGATCCTTTCCTCTATTTGTTTGATTCTATTTCCCAAGCTTGCTATTTCATTTTTTATCTCTTGCAGTGTGTCCTTTATCTCCAGAAGGTCTATTCAGTTCTTTTTGAGGGTTTCAATCTCCTTGCTAAAGAACTCATTCTGCTCATCTAGTTGTTTTTTCAGTTCCTGAAATTGTTGATATGATTCCCTTTGGATCTCACTGAGTTTTTTCAGAAGTACCATCCTGAATTCTCTGTCATTTAAGTTACATATTTCTATGTCTGTAAGCTTATTTTCTGGAGATTTTTCTCTTTCTTTCTGAGCTGCCTTGTCACCTTGGTTGTTCATGGTGTTTAATGGACTATTTCTCCACCTGGGAATTAATGGAAGTGTGTTCTGCATTCCCCCTCCAGAAAGAAGGTTTATTATATAATGGTTCCTAGTCTGTTGCAAAGGTGTTTTTCTTTTGATTTCCAGTAGGTGGCATCTAAGCCTCTTGGATCTCTGCTTTATATGAAGTTTTAATAATGTCTTTTTTTCCCTTATAGATGT
>NW_024356249.1:15779088-15990415 GCF_902729225.1 Pteropus medius
CCCCAGAAATAAGATTTTTTTATAACGGTCTCTAGCCTGTTGCAGATAAGGTGTTTTCCTTTTGGTTTCCAGTAAGTGGCATCTAAGACTCTTGGATCTCTGCTTTATATAAAGTGTTAATAATGTCTTTTTTTCCCTTATAGATGTTTAATAATGCTCGCTACCCTCATTCTCAGTTACTGTCAGTGTTAATGACAGTTTCAGTAGCATTTGCTCCAATTTCCCTGGGGTTTCGTCTCGGAGGGTATGGGGAGAGAGGCCCTCTGAGTTGGGAGTTGGAGGTTGCAGCTCAGCCTCAGTTTTGCAACCATGGCTGGTAAAAATCAACTGTTGTTTCTCGCTGTTCCCGTTTTTCTGCCTTCCCTGTTTCCCTGCCTTCTGCCCTGATGATTGGACACTGCCATCGGCCGCGTGAAGCTCACAGTACTCTCAGGCAGGGCTGTTCAGGGAAGTCTCTGTACCTTCTCCCCTCGCCCTCCTCCTACAGGGAGCTCCGGCTTGGAGAGGCAGCTTCTTTATTTCTCCCAGTCCACGGCCTGACACCCGGGATTCTGACCTGTGGTAGCTCTTATGCGCAGATCCCACACTCAGACGTGCTGGTGTGCAGTCTGGGTGTTTTTTGTTGTTTTAGGTGTTCAGCTTACTGTTGTTTCAAGGGAGAGATCGTGGAACATCTCTCACACCGCCATGTTTAATCCAATCTCTAAACATATTGTTAATATAGAGTCTACATAGATATTGTATAAATAGGCAAGATATATAATAATATAAAATATATTTTTATTTTTAACTCAACAATATGATATGAATATTTTTCTATGTCAATAAATGTAGATAGATCTCTATCATTTTTTAATGTCTTCATAGCTTTCTATTGATAAACATATCATAATTTTTTCACTCTTGAACAGCATAGTACTCTAGAATGTAAAAATGGTCCATGAATAAGGAAGGTATGGAAAATTGTGTAATTTCACAAAATTTACATTTTTTTCTTTCTTTTTGTTTATCTGTATTTTCTGTTCTTTTCATAATGAATGTATATTACTAGTATAATAAAAGAATAAAAGGAAAGACAAAAGGAATTTTTTAAATGAATGTTTGATCATTTAAAAATTTTGATTTCTATTTTCATTAATTTTCTTCTTGTGAGTGGCCAAAAGCCTAAACAGGATACAAGAAAGAAAGAAAATAACATTTCTGCTAACTTTAATGCTTGATAAATAGAAAGAATCACAAAAGTATTTCCCATCTTCACTGACAGTTGTTAACTATCTCTATTCTAGAGTTCCTTCTCTAGAGTTGAGATTCGCAGACTGAACTCTCTGGAGCTTCTTGGGGGTTGGGCAGGTATCGGGCATCAAAAGTTGCCTCCATGGGCTACCAGGAGGAAGAAAAGAAAGGGCAAATGAGAGGATGAATAGGGGAAGATCTTACCCATTATTGATCAAAGCAATTCCATTTCTTCATTAAATAAGACTTCTGAGATTTTTTTAAGGTTTAGAGTTTAAAAAAGAAAAATAATCCACCTGGACATCCACTGTAAACTAGATCAATGCTATTTCTTTCTGATTTAGGTTTTCTGGCTGTCTCTCAGATACTCTCACTTTCACAATAGTCAGCAAGAAATATTGGATTTATTTCCTCTGCCCTTAATGTAAAACCATTAAGATGAAGAAAACTACCTAGAAAGTTAATCTCTAAGAAGTACCAAAATACTATTGGATCAGTAAAGAGAGAGAACGCTCATCATGGTCTTCCTACTCCATCTTCTGGAAGTCAGCACTTAACTTCTCCTCTAAAGAAATGGTGAACAAATATTTAAAGCATTTTGGGTTGAAATGGTACAAAATATGAGTTTGCCTAAGTCCAGCCTCTATGAATGAGGATCAACCAACAATGTGAGAAAGTGTTAAGTTTAACCTTTTAGACAGCAATAAGGTGATAAGTCTCTTGGCAGCAATGGTAATCACCTAGAAGTTAGTACATCATGTAATTTATTGATACCTATCTGCATTGTGTATGTGTAATATTATAGCAATTCTTAAGTTCTTTCATAGATGCAAATACCTTATTGCTCAAAATGGGTAATTATATCTTAGAAAAATGAGACAGTATTTTCTATTTCGCTTGCCCCTGTTCTCTGCCCATAGCACCAACTCAATATTGAGCTCATAATGGGTAAATGGATAAGCTCGTTCAAACATTGCCAAGGCACTGGCAATGATGGGCAGGGCTCCGCTTCCACCACTCTAACCTGCTCCATTAGTGTCCCCTCAAGACTTTCATTTAAGAATATTATAGGGACTACTATATACCAGAAACTATGATCATTCACTGAACTTAAGATGTGAAAAATAAGGCCCTGCCATCAAGAAGTATCAGTCCTTGGGAGACTAACACATACAAATACAACTATGATACATACGACTTGGCTATAACGGAGGCTTTCACAATGTACAATAAGAATCCAGAGGAAAGAAAGTATAAATCTAGCTCAGCAAATCGAACAGACTTCACTTGGAAAGACACTCTTGAATAATAATAGTTTAGATTCTCCTTTTTAAAAACTATTTATTTATTTATTTATTTATTTATTTATTTATTGTTATGGTGACATCGGTTAATGAAATCCAATAAGTTTTAGCTGTGCATTTTAATAGTAAGGCACATATATATTTACACTGTGTGCTCACCTCCCATAGTTAGATTTCTTTCTGTCACCACATATTTGACCCCCTTTACCCTGTTTACCTCTCCTACTCCTCTCCCCTCTGGTAATTACTAGTCTATATTTCATATCCATGAGTCACTGTTTGCTTGTCCTGTTCATGTGTTGCTTTTAGGTTTATATCTCACGTATAAGTGATATCATGTGATTTTTCTGTCTGGCTTATTTCACTTAGCATGATTATCTCGAGGTCCATGCATGTGGTCACAAATGGCAGTTTGATTTTCAATATGAAATACATACACAAATGTTTCTAGTAATTATCTCTGGGTAGATACATTCAGGATATTTATTTTCTTCTTTATGTTTTTTCATTTTTAAAACAAAATGCTCAATTCAGAAGGAATGTGTTCTTGGCCCACCACTTGACTTTTCTGAGGCTTATGGTTGAATGACAGATTAAATTCCATTTTCTGGTGTCTAACTTGTCTATCCCAATTGATGGTGGCTAAAATCGTTGGGAGAGAGCATTTTACAAACCACAACAAAACCATCAGCACACTCTTCTGTCTTCTCTTGTGAAATCCATCCTACAGGTAAGAGAGGGTCTTCTCTATCCATACTGAATTGAACAGAGCACTAAGAACTATAATTTACTTCTATGAGCCTTAGAATACTTGGGAAATTCTCCTATATTCTTCTATGATGTGAATGCTAGGAGTCGTTCTTAAATTTTTTTATGTGTTTTCCTAAGTATTTTAGAGGGAAATTAGGAGAGGTTGCTTCAGATGTCACTGGCCAATTGTGTTGGTTGTGGTGGTTGAGCTGACAGTTGCAGGAAGGATGACTCTCCATTTTAGCAATTGCAGAAGACATCCTTGGGAGAAAGAACAGAAAACTTGTGTGACTTTCTCCAGTGTTTGTTGTGTGGAGCAGAGAAATGAGATTGTAGGATATTTTTTTCTATTGCAACATTGCTGAGGTATATCTGGGTGATGCCTTGTACTTTTCTATGTCTTCAACTCTTCTTCTTTTAGAGACCAAATAGCTTATGTTAAAGAGCCTATAAATTTGACGATAGGCCAAATACTGAAAATGTGCAGGTTCTCTAGCCTCTCAAGCTTCTAAATTAATTATTAATTTGTTATGTCACATGCTGAACTCCTGTAAACATTAGGGTGTGTAACTTCTGTTCTAGATAAAATCTATCACTGGATCAGGTCGGAGCACCAGAGAGCTAATTACCTTAGCCTCACTGTTTTAGTCCCCAACAGACTGTGAGAAAGCCTAATTCACTTGTTTCCTTTGTGAAGGGGTGGGGGAAAGGTCACTCTGGCTGCAGTCTCAATAATAAACTGTATGTTTCAGGGACAAGAAGGAGGTGGGAAGGGTATGAGATAATGTAGACTTAGAAGTTTGCTGGTCACAGTACAGATGGAGACTAGTCAATGGATACACCAAGCTTTAGGGGTGGATGGCTTGGTGATGAACTAAACAGGAATTTGAATGCACTTCCAGAATTCTACCCATCAGTAATTCATTGGGTTGGCAAGCTTCTTTTGTAAAAATGCAAATACATTTAAGAGGCTTCTGAGAACTGTGAGGGTGTAATTTAGTCTGCATTAGTTCCATCAGCTTACTTTCTGCTATCACCTAAAGAGATGAATTTTGCTTGGAGAAATAATTTTTTGCATAAAAGACATAATCATGTGCCAGGCAGGAGGTGGAAGTCTTTGGAAAGATGGAAACATGAAGGAGCATACAGGAGACACAGAGATGGGTGGCAGCATTTGAGAACACAGAGAACAAGCAAACTTTGGCCTTCTCTGAAAGTTTTCCCTGATTACCTTGTAAAAATAAATCCCCTATCTTTAATACTAGGAATGTCCTTTTTCTCGTAATCTTGTTTGAAAGAAGACATTCCTCCAAGTTATAGCAAAGGGGAGGTAAAAAATTAAAGCAATAAAAATCTTCAAATGGTATTAAGCATTGACAATTTTCATGTTGCTTTATTTAAATTCAAGCTAGGCCACCTGATTCCCTGACAACATTTCACTGCTTTCGTATGATAAATAGGAATTTATAGACATGGAATATTAAAAACAATCATCAATGCCATGTAAGATAAATAGCTATTATTGGTCAATGTTTAAAAATAAGTTTAATTATGTTATTTCAAAGATAGATTTTATATTTGGTAGTAAAGATCTATAATTTTTTTAAGTCATCTTGTTTAGATACAAAAAAAGGCATTAAATTTTATTTATTGTTTTCTATTTTCCATATGTACTCACATGTTACTAAGAAAATGATGACATAGATCCTAAAATGTTCAAAATGCTACCTTTGAGTACAAGTTTGGGTACATTTCAAACTTCATGTGAAAATCAGTGCTCAGAGCTAACACTACTGGAAAAAATGAGTAATAGCCAAAAATTTGACTTACTCCTAACCCTGACTTCTTGGATGATGATGCTGCATAAAAGAGAACAAAAACAACAACTTACAACCCAAATAAAACAGTTCTCTGATGTTTTGTTTTATACTTATATTTCAAATATGGAAAAGATATCCTTTTTATGAAAAAACCAGACTTAGTAAAAAAAGAAAAAAAAACAACACAAAACATTAGCAAAAAGTTTGAGCCAACTAAAAATTTATAAAACTTTTTTTTTTAAAGCAAAGCATTAAATGGCAAGATAAAAATAAATTTTTGTGTAAGCCCGTAAAAATTCCATGGATTTGTTTTTGCCTTTCAGTGTGAGTTACAAGACTGATGGCAGGTACACTCTGTTTTGCTTTGGAGTGGAACGGACTGTGTTAGTCTTACGTGTTGTCTTCAAGCATTCCTCCTTCCCTGGCCCAAACTCTGTCCTGCCACACTTGCAGGGTCCCAACCACGTTTACCAGTGTGATCATCCCTCACTTCTCAGCATCTCTGTCTCTGCCTGCTGCTTAAGATAAAACCTGGGATAGGACGTCTGTATGAGAAAAATGCAGTGAATCATGGAATCTCAGCATTATTGATCATTGCCAAACATTGTATTTTTGTAGGTAAGAAAACTGAAGCACAACAAGGCTTTAAATCTTGCTCAGAAGTATACCTTGATTAAGCTTCAGAGCTACAACTTGTGAGGTATTCTTCTCTGAAACTATTTGGAGACATTTCTCCATGAATCTTTTACATTTCTGCATATTTTGCAAAGAGAGGCACTAACAATCTTTGTTCTGAACTAATTTTTCAAAGACATTTATAAAGCAGATAGCTTTGAAGTATAAAGATAGTGTCTCACTCCAAAGCAAAGAAGAGGTTTCATCCAGTATTACACAAATAATGTCTACCTCTGGGGCAAAAGGCAGGCATGCTCACTGCCCATTATAAAACAGTCAAACTCCCCAAGCTCAGTTCCTCTTGAACCACAAACCACTAAGTATACAAGTGTCACCTACTCTCTTCACATCGCCCTGTGGAAACTGAAATTCAGTGAACCAAGGCAAATTCTGATAGTCTGCCTACTACTGTTGCTGTAAATAATAGAGTCTCGGACCCAGGAGCCTCATGTCTTCTGCCAGCATCCATGAAGCTATGGCAGGCTGACTTGTGAACTTGGAGGTGGGAAGAAATCTCAGACCCTTCATAGTTTTTGACAGAAACATAAATTTATAGTAAACATCAATCATCTGAAGAGAGAAAATACTAAGTATTGAGAGGCCTGTTGCTTGATTTTTAAAATCTAGGATGATTCAGTTGCCAGTTTTTGAGCATTATGTGTTAGGTATAATATATAATACTATTTATTCTTCAAATCAAATTATACACACACATATACACATACCTATGGAATCTACTTTTTAAAAAAATTTAATCTATGAAATGGTCTCATTCTCATTTTAAGATTAAAAAAACAAAAACAAAAAACTAACACCCTGAAATTATGTCACACAGCTAATAGTTGGCAGAGCTAAAAACTCTGGC
This sequence comes from Pteropus medius, assembly GCF_902729225.1. Taxonomy (NCBI): domain Eukaryota; kingdom Metazoa; phylum Chordata; class Mammalia; order Chiroptera; family Pteropodidae; genus Pteropus; species Pteropus medius. Next base: position 15,785,736 of record NW_024356249.1, read on the forward strand.
TTCAAAATTAGTGTTTTGCTTACTTCCAAATAAAACACAGCTTAAAATGGCATGGGCCATTTTGGTTTTAAATAAAACGACTGTATTATAACATATTGTGTTTAGGTTTACTACTTTACCTTTGCAGTAGTACTGACTGACGTTACAAAGAGGAATGACATGTCGCTACTAACCTCTATCCAATATGAAATATTCAGTATTCATAACAAATAAAATGTTTTTAATTTTGTGAATACTGACTTTACATTATATGCTGTATATTCATAGAAAATGTCTACAAGTTATTACTTAAAAAGATTAAATCATAAAATAATGCTGTAGACATATTCTTTTAAAGCTACGCATCTAAGAAAACATGACAGGAGCAATAATTCCATTTAAAAGGCTATATATTCTATAAAACTATCTCGTTAGTCACGGAGATAAGTAGAAAATGACACACTAGACAGAGTGGAGAAAGGACTACATATATTTGAAACTTATAGATGTTCCTAAGAATAAAAAAATGTTTAAAGCAAAAGAAAACAGAAAAAATGTCTTAATTTTGTGGAAGCAAAATATAAAATATCAACTTAAGAGTTGTTTGGGAAATTTTTTTAACCAGTAATCCTTTCTGGCTATAAATGGGCATTCATTCTTGTGATTCTATTCTAACTCCAGTGCTAAAGAAACTGAATGTTCTGGGTCAACCATTTTGAAATGTAAATGGCAGCAACAACAATAAAAAACTTAGAAATATGTAGGCACTCTTCATAATGTAAACAATTTTTTTTCAAATTACCTTAACTGTTTTTTTTAGGCATGTATTAGTAGTGTATTAATGGAAATAATTATTTTACTTGCTCCTCACGAAAACCTTTTTTTCATTAAATAAAAAACTATCTAGCTGACGTTTACAAAAGCAAAACAAGTTTAGAATTATGGAGTCAGTTACAATTGTGATGTAAAACAATAACTACAGAACCAATTTACGCAGTTGTCATTTTCGATGAGTATCTTTAATTTAAAAAGTTTAATTCCTGATTCATTTTTATTTTATTTTAAACCTTGGTAAACAACAGCAGAAGACTGTAATCTTTATAATGAAATGTACCAGTGTGGTTAATGTTTGGTGTGGAAGCAGAAACCCTACAGAAAGGCTGATGGGTTAAGATATCAGTTTTCTGATTTTACTGGCACACAAACTAATAAAAAGGTAATAAAGCTATGTGGATCTAACTTTCCATTATATAGTAAAATACTTTCTAGGGGCATAGCTGTTGTTAAATATTAAATGGGTTTTAAACTAGAAATCTGAGGAAACATTTCACTGATGGGTTTTAAAATAGGCTATAATTGTATCTATGAGGACTTATATAACATCTGATGTTTTTTTCCACTCCAAGAATTTATGAGAAAACAAGATGGTAATTTTTACCTCAAATTTCTAATGTTGTCAAGACACAATTTAGCCATTCAGTATCCTGTCTTAACCACACAGACAAATTGAAAGGATTTCAGAAAGAAGAAACACATTTGTTATAATGAGAATCACTCGATCATGAGGAAATATGCTTTTTAAAAACTTTGTTTTACATAATTAAGAAATACTATAATAATTGCTTTTAAAATAAAACAGCAGTTATTTTAAAGGCAAACACATAGGAAGGAAAGGAATAGTCATCTGGAAAGTCAGAAGGCAAAACTAAAAGAAATAATATTAATGTTATTCCTGTATTCCTTATTATCAAGTTCTTCCCAATGGCAAAACCTTGTGGATGCTGGTAGATTTGTGATAGTGGAATTGAGAGACAAAGGACCTTAATATGCTGATGTGAGATCTCATCTTGCCAGTTGGTGTCTGCTAAGGAAGCCTACATAGCTCTCATGTTTATGCATAAGGAGACAAAGGAAAGATTACCTGGAAATCTTCTAATTATTTGACATAATCCTTCCTTTCTGCAAAGCTGATGCTGTATTTCTGGTAATATGTTTACCTGAGAAGAATGAAAAAGATTCTAGTAAGTTGGGCATTCATAAATGCTAACGCAAAGGAATGCAAAAATCCAGAGGGTATGTAGGTGCGAAGTATTGTCTACACCATCCACACCCTACCCTGCAAGTCAGATCTGGAATAACAAAGTGGTTTATAAATAACCAAAAATAAAAATAAAAAAAATTGCCCTTAGAAATCTTCAAAATATTTGAGAATACTTTTGTAAACCCTGATGTATTTCAAAGCCATAACATTTGCTAGAAATAAAAGGCAATACTTATGTCCTTATTGAAAATAGAGTAACACGAATAGTTACAAATTTAGCTTTGGCAAAAAATAGTACCAAACATATCTCAAAGGCAACTAAACTCCCAAGTTCCAAAGGCCCTCAGTGTCTTGAATCATTGACATTAAGTAGAAATTCAGTGCTAAACCCGTTTCAAAAATTCGCAGTCTTCGCTTCATACTGATGGGCATTCTTGCTTCCAAATATAAAGCCTGGTCACCACAAAACTCTATTTTTACAAAAACTTGACCTTAAAAAACTTCATAAATATTATCATAAATTCAAATATATACTTTAACTTGCAAAAAAAAGATATAAACAAGCTAATCCCTCTTCTGAACTTACAGATTGGTTAACTATTAGCAAAAAAATATCAAAAATAATGCCAACTACAGTAAAACCTTGTTAAACCCAACAGAAAGAGATCAATGTAAATTAACTTAAATATCAGATTCACTTTTGAACCACTATTGATCACTTTCACTCTAAATTAATAAAATTTTGTAATTTCTCTACTGTGTCCTGCTGGCGTGACAAGAAAAAAGAAGCCAGCTGCAGTTGGAGAAAAGAGAGGGAACCAGAAACACGGGTTGTAGACCACTTCGGGCACTTAACACCAGCAGCCTTGAGCATATCACAGCACATCGCTCAGCTTCTCTTTCTCAGGTTCTCCATTTGTAAAGTACAGCATTTAGAGCCTTTTGGTCTAAGTTCCACTTCTGCTCTAAGATTTTGTCAATTCAATAATTCAATCATACTTGCAGTTTTTAAAAAATTATTTTATTTAAAATGCTTTGAAACAATGCATCAATTAAACATTCTCCAACCCTTGCAATCCTGTTAACTACTATTCATTTACTCAGTAAACTGTAAACTGCAGCCTGGGTCACGCAGGAATGAAGCCCGGGCTTCAGGAGAACCCACTCTGTGACTCTGCACTAGCAACATTCCTAAATACTTCATTTTGAAAATCTAGAAAGATTCCAAAGTCTGAGTCATTTACATTCTTACTGCCCTGGGAATTGAAAAAAAATGCTATAAGATGTTAGAGGTGTCTACATTTCTTAAATAAAAAGGTTCAGAGACTAAATGCAAGTAAAGAAGAAGGGTTTTCATCAAGTCCTGAAGTTTTTCATTCAGAATTCGTGACAGGCTGGAGGAAGGGACAGAGCAGCACAAAAGTCTGGGGAATTCGTAACAGAGGTTTGGGGTTCTTTTCTTAAATTAACACACAAAGATTTTTTTTTTTTAATTAGATGTGAAAAGCTTCAAAAGTCCATAAACTTGAAACATTTTCTCCCACATCAGGCAAAATCATTCAGCTGCTGTTGCTTAAATAGAATCTTTAATAATATAAAGACCCAGAAAGAGAAGCAGCATTAGGTAAGTAACATTAAAGACTATATGTACTGGCACAGGTCCAGCTCAAAACCTTCTCCCACTTCATGAAGGGCTCAGAGCAAATGTGCTGACACTGCAGATGCTTAGAGCATCTCAGGTCCCATCGTCCGCTACAAACTGAACTAATGGGCCAGGAGAATTTGTGTAGATGCTGCAAAGATGGTGTATGGCGTGTACAGGTTTCAGAGTGAAGGGTAGGTTTCTATGTCTTATCAGAGAGGTGACTTTTCATGTGAGACCTTTGGTCAGAAGGATGAACTGACTCAGGGTCAATGAAGCATTTACTTAAAAAACCAAAGCCAACCAAGAGAAGCAACTGCTTTCCTGCTTCTGCCTCCCATTTTTCTATCCCCATACAGTGACCTCTTCCTGCGCTCTTTCCTCTAAAAACTTTGGAATTCAGAGTCAAAGCAGATGACATAACCATAGTAACACATGACACTAGAAATATCATCTCCATTCTATTCTGGAGCCGAGCACCAAACTGAGCAGTTCAGCCAAATAACTCAGCACAAAGAAACACATTCAAGGTCTATGGGTCATACAAGTGTGGTAAATCAACGATTAATTACACATATTTTAACTTTTAATTGTTAAACCTAATAATGCTCTATCTTACTGGTTTTAATTCTTATTTTTATGTACTTAATAAAATTTCTAAGATTTACATCATTATCAAGTGGAACATCATCAAAGAACTTTTCATCTGTATTAGCTGACTTTTATATGATGAGACTCTCCAGCTTAATATTGCGATACTCATTTTTTAGTAGGCTTTATTTTGGGGGCTCATTTGAGGTTCACAGCAAAATTGAGAAGATACAGAGATTTCCCACACACCCATCGCCCCCACACACGTACAGCCTCCCCCATTACTAACACCCTCCACCAGAGTGGTGCATTTATTACAGCTGATGAATCTACATTGACACATTGTAATCACCGAAATGGTCATATTGGATTTAAAAGCTTTATAACACGCTCCCACGTGTGTGTGTGTGCGTGTGTGTGTGTTTAGTAGACTGCTGTTCTGATGTTTTTCTTGGCATAAAATCTTTTGTATCTTTGAAAAGATTAGAGCACATATAAAAAATAACAATGATGTTTGAGCCTGGGATATTTCTGAGATCAAATTAAGAGGAAGAAAATGTGCATTTAAAAAGATTTCAATCCCAAGGTAACTTCTACAATTCTAATCTTTGGTAATCTGTACCTAGATTGTTTTTATTACATATTGTCAGAAGCAAAAGTAAAAGAATCATTTTTATTTTGAGACACATTTTGTTAATAAAAGCAACAGTATGATATTAATTAAAAGCACTTTGAAAGTTTGTAAATCAAAAAGTAAAACTACAGTAATACTATTAAAGAGAATAGACTTTCGAATTTGGACTATTTATAAAGCATAAGAAAAAACTGAGGGGAAAATTTTTTTTTTAGTCACTCATGAACATTGAGAGTGATAGACACTTCAGAATGCATCTTAGGGGACTGCTTTTTTTCTTTATTAGATTCGTACAGATATTCATATCTTTTATTTTATCAAAAACAGGCCCTCTGTAAGCTGTTCAGTATAGTGTACAAGGAAAAGAATTAATAACAAAAAGAGGACCAGCTAATCAAAGAAAAAAAATCTTTTTATCCCCCATGTCTAACGTGCCATTATCATTCCAGCAATTTACCTGAAAATGTCTTTGCATGCTTTAAAATAAGAGTCATTTCAGTAGTCCCCAGTGCCCTTACTACTAAAAACAGCATCCGGGATGTAGAGGCTGTTAATCCTACAAACATTTAGAGTTAGAAATGAATCTCTCTGCTCTTGCAACACTAGATCCTGTCTGTTAGAGGTGAGATGTAGCCCCAGTTACTAAATTTAGTGCTATCCCAAACAGGGGACCTCACTTTGCTTTCAGCATCACAGAGACCAATACAGTTTTAAATTTATGTTTCTCCCCTCTGACTAGGGAGACTCCTGACTATTCATTTTCTACAACAGATCTTGTGATCATTTTCACTAAGCACTTAAATTCCAAAGCTCTGATATGATTAATAATGTTCATTTGAGCCTGTGCCCTTTCTTTGTTTACTCTATAATCCCTGACAATCCTACAATATCCCCACGAAATCTGAAGCAACTTCTGTTTTGATTATTTATATTTACCTGATAAGTCATGGCTTCAAATTCTTCAAGCTCCAAAGTGACAATTATCTAACAGGTATCATTTAGAATTTATTTTTCTTTAAGAATATTCATTAGAATAGGCTGTAAATTTAGTGACTAATATTTACTTAGAAATGTTCTACAGTAATATGGTTAAGAAAACAGAATTTGAAGTTGGACTGTCTGAATTTGAATCCTGGTTGCTTCATTTATTAGCTATGAGGTCTTAGGCAATTTTCTTAACCTCTCTGTGATTCAGTCTTCTCATATGCAAAGATGGACATAGATAAACATGTCAGCACTTAGAATGGTGCCTGGTACTACAGGAGGCCTTGGTAAGAGATGGGAGGTGGGGAGTAGAGAGAGGCTGAGAGCTTATCTTCCCAGCTTCCTCTCTGCCCGGCTAGGATTTGGCGATGACTAACCCTCCTGACTTTTATAGCTCCTTTTTACTGACCTCTTTTCTTGGCTCTAGCTCTCATTAGGTTCTGCTACATGATTCCTTCTACATACCCTTCTTCAGATCAGAGGTGGGTAAAATTTTACGATGTTGCTGGTTTCTGGGGGTATCTAACAATTTTCTGTTTCTCTTATCCTGCCAAAACCTCTGTAAATAGTTCCTTCATTAGTTTCTCTTCAGTTAAACCCTTTTGAGTATGGCATTGTCTCCTGCTGGGAGATTGACTGATAGACACAAAAAGTATTATAGACTTCATCCTATAGTTGATGAGAAGCCATTCAAGATTTTAAGCACAGAAGTAACCAGGTTAATTCAGCATTTTATATTTTTCACTGTGATTACTGGGAGCAGGATAGATTTTGGGGCAAAATGTTTGTTTTAGAAAAATCAATAAGGAGGATTTGGCAATACTTTTGGTAAGAAATGGTGATTGTTTGACCAGAATAAATAGTTAATATGGATATTTGAGAAATCTTGAGTAGTTTGGAGGATATTTAGGAAATATTTATGAGTTAAATTTCTTTGTATTGGTGATTGATAGAATGCAGATGACAAGGGAGAGGAAGAGCGCAAAGGTCAAGGGCAGATTTCTATCTTAGATAGTGACAGTGGTCGATCATGCTTGTGACCAATAGAAAGGAAGATCTGCAGAGCCTCCAGATGCAAGAGCAGAAGCAAATTTACTGGAGAAAACAATGAGTTAGTTGTTTCCGTGTCGTGTTTGAGATGTCTGTGTGACATATAAGTGGAGATGTTCAACTGGTCTACAAGCCGGAAGCCTGGGAAAGTGCTTTAAACTTCAGATGGAGATTTGGGAACCATCGACTACAAATGGTAGTTGAAACCTTGCAAGTGGGGTAAGGGAACACAGACATTTGAGAATGGCAGAGGAAAGGTAGCTAAAAAAAAAAAAAAAAAGAAAAACAAAACAAAACAAAAAAACAGAAGGAATGGCTAGAAGGTACAAGAAGAACCAAAGCAATGTGTTCAGCCCAAAGGCCAAGGGATTAAAGAGTTAAAAGGAAGAAGGAGGTATCAAGACTGTCAATTGCAGAAATATCAGGTGATGGGGGTTGCTACTATAGTAATATTTTAAAACTGAAAAATAGGTATTGATTTCAACACTTTTCTAATTGATTTGTTATAGGTATCAAAACCAGAGCATATGTAAATTTTCTAGTACATTGACTAGCACACTGTAGGCATTTGATAACATGTAGCTAACAAAAGCATTTATAGAAGTTCACACGAGACAGACAGTAAATATTGGATTTCAATTTTGAAAGTTAAGAAGAAATTGAATAAATTTTATTATAATTCAGGATACCAATTTTAGTTTGAAGAAGTCAAAACAGTGATCTAGAGAATAAAGACATTGCTACTTTGTATGAACATGTGGACAGGGTAAGTAATACTCCATAGACAATAGACTTCTAGATCAAGTTTTGGGTCCTACTAGGTAAAACTGGGTCCTTATTGATAGCTGAAGTTGAAGGAGATCCTATCAGACAAAAAATAGTGACCATTTTATGGTAAAGTGGATAAGACACGGTTGTTGGAATTTTCTCCAAAGACGTAATGGATCTAATTTTTCAAGTCTTTTTTTTTTTTTTTTAACATTATAGAATAAGAAATACAAGTAGTAAAATTCATAGGATTGATTCGATGTGCACATTTGAAAAATAATATTTACCTTTTGATGTAAACCTAACTGGCACATGTCTTCCTTTGATATGCAGGGTTTTCCACCAGCTTTCGTAGAAGGCAGGCAAATGAGCAGATCCCAAGAGCCCAAATTACCTAATAGCAAAAGAATATTGAAAACAAATAATTTTTATTGGATTTTTTAAAAGGCAGTATTTACTTCTTCGGATTAAAGAATATAATTATTTCAATACTAAAACAGAAGCAACAATGATTCTGAACATATTTAAAAGTCAATATTCAAAATAACAATAATTGAACTTTTCTAATTTAGCAGATCTAACATTTTTTATATTTAGTATTGTGCCCTAGGGAAAATTCAATTATCTGAAGTAATATCATAAAATTCCTCTAAAAAACTAAGACACTAATTTTATAAATTTATAAAGTATTATTTGGAGATAGAGAGGAAAGATTATAAAGCCTTTTTTAAATCTTTTCATTATATTCATTTTTTTTTCATTTTTTCATGGTGACATTGGTTAACAAAATCCAATAAGTTTCAGCTGTACACTTTAACAAAAAGGCATATATAGATTTACACTGTGTTCACCTCCCATAGTTAGATTTCTTTCTGTCACCACATATTTGACCCCCTTTACCCAGTCTTCGTCTCCCCTCCCCTATAAAGCCTTTTAAGATAGAAGATAGTTCAGAAATCAAATAATGATAAAAAATCAAAACACTGAATATTTTGTTCTGGACTTCGTCATCACCATTACTTTTCACAGATCTTAAACATCAACTATGCATTTTTAAAAGATTTTTTACAAGGAAGAAATTGCAGCAGGCAGAAAATAAAACCCAATAAAAATTTAAAGAACATGTTTTGTCCAAAAAACATTTGTGGTTTAGTTATAGACAGTATAGAGTTAGTTCAAAATACAGAGTATAACATTGACCAAAGCAAATGATATTTCAGCTATTTCACCAAGGACAAAGCTCTTTGCCAACAAATCCTAGTAACTTGCCAAAATAATCTCAGAAGAATACATTCTTGTATAATACTCGAACATTTAAAAATTAATGTTTGTGTGTATTTTCCCTTATTCTTTGATTTATTTATAAAAATTGTTTTATCAACATGCCTTCCATATAACTGGTGCTTTAAAAAGATTTTTTTTTAAATGAATAAATAAATAGCCCATGATAGTGTGGTAAACACATGACTTCAGAGAGGATATAGATATGAGTATCTCAAAAATAACCAAAAAAAAGTAATGTATAAAAGAATTGATATTACTATAAAAACTTTCCTCATTTTGGATGGAAATCCAGTTTAAAAAAATTAAGTAATTTCTGTACACATGGCATCTTTTCTTGACCAATTGCGAGATAATGTTCCTTCAAGCAACTATTTATGCCAGACCTCACAGTCATCTTCCACATTAGGTATTAGTGGCTTCTAAAAAGTAGAAAATAAATGACATCTCCAAATCCTATCTTTTAAAAATTTCCCAGGAGCATTTCTGACTTGAGAGTAAAATGCTTTCAAAGAAGGGCTTTACAGAAGAGAGAGGAGAAAGAAGGAAGAGTGAACTGCAACAATTAGAAATGAAATTTCACTCTCCATTAATTAAGTCCTTTACAATTCGACAAACTCTGTGCTGTCTGGGCTATTGGTTGGTTCTTCAGTTTGTAATTGTTCTGTTGCTACGACAGAAACCTCTCTGCCAAACAAAAGGATGCAGACAGTTGAACTTAATATCTGAGCTCCTGTTCTAGAGCTTCTCTGTTTGCTTGTTGTATCCCAAGATGCTGGAGGACAGTACAATAGTTCAAAGGGACAAGAGGAACTGGTGCAGGCGATGTGGGCATGGGAGAAAATCTCTCCACGTAATTGCCATCATGCCTTCAACTTGAAGGGTCTACCCTGTTGCATACACCCACACTTTGAAGGAAACTACAAACAGATTCCATTAGCCCAATCTAAATGCTCTATGATGATTCGAATACTTCATTTTATATGTGTACCTGGCATTTTCAGCCAAAACCTTTTGATATGGATTCAAAAGGGAAAACACAAAGACTATTTCATGCAATATTATTTCTAGGCCAGGAAACACTATAACCCTGGAAGAAACTTCCTGTCATAATATTTTCAACTAAATATTTTAAGAAGAGAGGGTTTCAGTTCATGGACGGTATTGTTTTGGCGTTAAAAACAGAGCACATTTTATATTTCTCCAAGTCCAAAGCATGGCCCCCTTCACTATCCAAGACACACATGAAATTTCTGGATTTGATAGAAAAAATATATATATTTAAGCCATAAATGTTTAAAACTGGAAGACATTTAAATAATTCAAAGATTTGATTTATTAAGAAACTTCTATGAACAGAACATTGTATTAGAAATATAAAAGTAAATAGCAAAAAAAATAAAAAGAGTAGTCATTGCCCTCAGCAATCTATTCGAGGGATCTAAACATTAAAAAGAATTGAGTTATTTATGAAGCATCAGTTTTTGACATCCATAAGGGTTACCCTTCATCTCTCAAAAATATTTAACTAATATTTTAAAATCAAAATCAATCTTTTAAAAATACTCTAGCATGTAAATTTCCCTATAAAATGAAGTAAAGTATAACTAAAAATTTCAAGTGATCTCTTTATATTTCTTGCCTAATTCTTGCTACCACGGTCTGAAAAATGCTATTTCCACTCACAGTTTCTATTGTTAGCTTCATTGAATTCTGCTTCAAACTATTTCCTAGTTCAATATTTAGTAAACTTTTTAACTTTCTCTTCATTTCTTTCTCCAGCTTTAGAAGTCGACTACCTCTCCCGACTCCTACATCCCTTTTGAAAAGAAAAAGCTTTATTTGTTTCATGAGTGATACTGTGTATTCAAACTTGATTTAAAAAACCCCAGAAGCCACATTGAAATGTAGAATCTAGGCAGAGAACAAAGCACATTCACTAGCTAAGTAAATAACATTCAGAAGTCAACCATGGAGCATTTGGGATACAAATTTATGCCTCACCAAATTACGAATTACCATACAATGTAGTGTTTTGGGTCCCGTTCACCCAGCTGAAAGCAGGAAATTGGGTACGCGCATGCCCAGTGTGTATGGCCGAGACTGCAGGCCGCAGGGCCACAAGCTGAGTCGAGCCTACATATGGGGTGCATTTGGCTCGCGCAGTGTTTGTTTTGATTTTGTTTTTAATTTTACGTGTTTGACAAAATGCAAATGTCAGCACGATTCACATAAAAATCATGATTTCAGCCTGCATTTGAAAACCTGGATGCTCTGTAACACCTGGTCCATGCCCTACATGGCAGCCGCTGGCTGGAGCTGAGCACAGCTTCCCGCACGCTCTCCAATTTACCCCAGTGGCCCCACCTGGTCCTCACGCTGCCTGGGCTCTGCCTCCAGTAGCAGCAGACACCGCTAGGCCTGGTATAAAACACTGGCCTGTCAGTTCCCCATGAATTAATTGCTCATTCAGCAAGTTGATGTTCCATGTTTTAGCTTCTAACGAATTAGACTTTTTCATTACATAAGTTGGTTTTGATGAGATGACTGTAGGCAAATTGATATTTGGTCAGTTGGTCTTAAAAGTGTATCTGAATATACCCTTTGATTTACAGATTTGGCCATGGTCTCCCACAAGTGAGTAAGGTCACTTCAGCTCCAAAGACATTTTATTGGCTATGTTAAAGTTGGCAATGACTGAAGCGTGACCTCTTAGAGTCTATTCCTTTTCTCAAGAGCCTGCAAAACTCAAGTGGCCTGTGACCATCTTTTCCACTTATGTCTCTTCTCTCCAGTCGGATTGTTCAGCCGCCCAGGTCCCACTTCTAGGTGGGCCTTCCTTCATCTTTTTCTCGTTCACACTCTCTCTCTAAACTCTTCCACATTCAGCCACAGTTATAAGTGGCCTAGGACATGCTCTTTCCAGGCATTGGGACATACATTCTTGGTGTTGGTCTAACTTGGTGTGTTTCTTCTGCCCCTAGAAGACTAACATTAGAGTATAAGAGCTGAGAAGTCAGATGTGGGTTTGAAGAAAAAGAGGCAAAGCAGACCCTGGCCAGTTAAGATGGTGGCTTCTGGGTTTTCCTGCCATAGGGAAAAGGAGACCTTTATGTGATTCAGCCTAGTTCTTTGGAATATCACATTCAGATTTGGGGGCCAAAGCCACACTATAAATAAGTAGTAGCAGTAGCTACGATATCAACAACAAGTAGTTTTTGAGCACTTATAATATGTCAGGCTCTGTTCTAAGTATTTGTGTTAATTCATTTGTTCCACACAGAAATCTGCTGTGTATTCTTCTTCTTCATTTTATTTTAATCGCAGAAAGGTTAAATAACTTGCCAAGGTCATCTATCTAATTAGTGGTGGGAAGAGCATTTGAATACAGGAAATCTAACTCTAGAGGCCATGTTTGAGACCATTACATCATTAGTCCTTCAATAAACAAGGAGGCAACAGAGAAATTTAGCTTCTTATGCCTTTTATGTAGTAAGTTATGCATAACTTCCAACAACACAGTGGGGTAGAAACAATTATTACACATACTTTACAAGAGAGGAAATGGAAAAAAAAAAAAAAGAATTATTTAGCTTTGGTGTTTTTCTTACTGTCCAGTGCATTTATATTCCTTTGGGAACTTGGAGGAAAAAATTACTATTACAGGGATAACTCAGGTATTCCTAGACTCTCACCCGGCAATAGCCCCCAAAGCATTATTAGCAATAGTACTGCTAACTTTTCATATGTAAAAGGAGGTAGTACTCAACTGTACCTGTACTCAGGAACTATAAATAATAACTCGTCTACATCTACTTTTGAAAAGAAATCTCTAAAAGTTTCTTATATATTTTTTGATGGTTAAAATGATTTCTTTCCCTCTCATAAAGAAACCAGAACAGGACTAGCTCCCAGATCAAGTCGGTCAAGCCCTTAGATAGGGAGGCCATGAGGCATCGTTCTAGGAAAACAGGACGTGGATGTTCCATTCTCCATCTCTAAATTACCAAAACATGAAAATCTATAGGTGTCTCTCCATAAACTGTGAAACAAAATGTCTGATGACACCACTCACTGTCATGTCTCCAAAATGTTGGCTCTGGAAGCAGTGATACTCCACAGACAATTTTAAGAGTTTTCAAGGTCCAGATTTATTAATTCAAATATGAAATAGCACTGATTTTTGTTTTTATACTTCTCTAAGTATTCTCAGAAATCATCCAACATCTTATTGTTAAAAGTAAGGACTATTTGTCAAGGTTTTGCCCTTATTTTTGTTTTAATCATGCATCTGCCCTAAGGAGTGAAGCCGCCTTTAGAATATTTCTATGTTTTCGTAGGCAGGCTGCCATGTAAAGCAAACAGTCATTTCCTGGTTCTCAAATGACCTCCCTCATTGATAACGTTGCTGATCAGTAATACGATCCTGAGAACAACAGAGATTTCAGATAGTGGCATTCATATAAATGCTGTTTATTCTCAAGGGATGACAACTTCAATTTTCTGGCACACTGTATAAAATCTCAGAATATTAAGTCTACTCCTGCTTTATTTTTCTCCATAGGATTTATCATCATCTGACAGCTTATATATTTTTTGTCTATTTGTTTATTGCCTGTCTCTCCCCATTTGAATGTGAGCTCAATGAGGGTGGGACTGTTTCTACTTCTTCAGTGCTATATTCTCAGTATCTACAGTAGCCGCTGGAATATAAGTATTTGCTACATATTTGTTAAATGCATAAGTAAATGAATAATTGAATGTGAGCAGCAGGCCAACAAATAAAAATCAAAAGCCAATACATTGAAATACTTTTGTAAAAATTAAAAATGAAAGATAGTAGGAAAAGATATTAAAGTCGTTTTTTAAAAAAAGGACATAGAGATACATTTTAGTTCTTAGTAAGAATGAAGGAGAAGTGAATATAAAAGAAACAAAGTTACCTATTCATTGAAATAATTATAAAAACAAATAGGAGATTCCAAGTGCTTTACTTATTGAAAACTTTTCTGTGAACACATACATTAGATTGAAGCAAAAAAGATTTATAGAATATGACCCAGAAGAAAATAAATTTGTCCAAGAGCTTCCCATATACATAGCTACAAAACTCAAGTCTCATTTACTTATTCACAGTATTAGACTATTATATTCAATAAGGATACAACGAGGGAGAATTACTGAAATTTGTTTCTTTTAGCATCAATATTAAAGATATTTAATTTTTAAATAATAATTTTTCTTTGTAATATACTTTCTATTTCATGCTTCATCTGTATACCCTTCTCTTCACAACTAGATTATAAGATTCTCATTGAATAACAAAGTCTTTTTCTTCAAATCCTTTACCAGGATTAGTACAAGATATTACATTCATGAATTCATTATTAACTTATGGATGATAAATTAGGTTCTGTGCTTGATACCACCACTAGACTGTTTGGATATAAAGGACAAAAAACATTTACCTTCTCATATCTAACACTGATTATAGTAGACACTTAGCAGATGTTTATTGGATTGAATATTTCAATTTTCAGAATTCGCTTAAAGAAGAATCATATACATAGAACCTCAAGATCTTCAATGAATTATATACAACATGGCTAAAAAATCTAATTAAACTGGCTCATTACCATAAGAGTTTGGTCATAGGTTTTTGCTTGGTATTCCTCTGGTTTTTTACCCTTTAAGAGCTGATGATGAAAACTTTGTGCTTTAACACAGAGAAATTCTAAACCATTCTCTCCCTTGATGTTCTAAATCCACACTAGGAATTAAGCTTTCCTGTCCTAATGTATACCCTCTTTCTGACCTATGAGAAGTTGTGAAGGTCAATGAGATCATTTCTGTGAAGAGTTTTGAGCTCCGGAAATTCTTCTAATCTGTGAATAAGCTCAAGAAAGTAATATTATGCTTAAGCTTTTGCAAAAGTTTAATAGATTCCTTCTTTGAAGAAATTTTCCATTAAGAAGAGCATGAAAGGAAATAAATCAATTTATTCTTATGAAATAAACTCAAGAAATGTTTACTTTCGAAAGCTTGCTGAAAAGTTCCTTCCATAGATTTTTTTAAATGACTTTTTAAAAGATTTTTATACCACTTCTGTTGTTTTCTATTGAAATGAACTGATTGGGTGTGTGTGCGTGTGTGTGTGCTTTCAAGACAATTGTCTGTCTGGGAGAAAATTCCCATTATTGTATTTTTGCCAATTATCTGATGGAAATCTTACCAGATTAAAGGAAAAAAACACTGTAGCAATTTAAAAATCAGACTATATACCTAGTGCCTAGATACTGGTTTCTAATGCTTTTCTTCAATAAAAGGAGAATTGGCTGATTCAAGGGCTGAAGTAGTAAATATACAAGATGAGCCTGGAGTGTCACAGTGCCATAAAGTAATAAAGAGCTCAAAAACAAACAAGCAAACAGACAAAGAAAGCAATGATGGAGTTATGTCGAAGGGACACAGAAGCCAATGGTCGAAACTGGGATAATTTGAGCAACAAAATAAATAATGTTGGATTATAACCCAAAGTATAAAATAAATACTGATGAAATTTCAAATAATATATGGAGTATAACTTTCCTACTCCTTCAGCATAAGCCACTCATAATGACATTCGTCCAAAGAGTACAATATTGAAAGGAGAAGTAAAATAATAACTGTACAGTAGAAAAACCTGATGAACACTACCTCAGTCAGGTGATCAAGGTGAATATCAACAGCAATAAGTCATATTGACAGTGTACACCCTTGATATGATGTGATGAGAACCTCTGTGGTCTTGCTTCCCCAAACCAGAGATTTCTTAAGAATCCCACTTGAGGGACATTCAAAATACCTGACTACTTTTCTCAAAACTGCCAAGGTTATCAAAAACAAGAAAAATCCGAGAAACTGTCACAGCCAAGAGAAGCCTAAGGAAACATGACAACTAAATGTAATGTGGCATCCTGGATGGGATCTTGGAAAATAAAAAGGATATGAGGCAAAACTAAGAAAACTTGAATAAAGCATGGACTTTCATTTTTAAAAATTAGAATAAATAAATTCTCCAGAGGAAGTAAGATGATGATTGTTAAGTATATGGCTGTAGCTAGACATAAACTCTCACATACTAATTGTCTCCCCACACTAGGAGTGTTGTATTACAAAACCAATCAGTGCTACAATGCAAAAAATGAAAGATAATTGTTTTTTTATGGAAAATGCATTCTTCTAATAAAAATTCCAGTGGTATTTAAAATACAAAGGACTGAGAAATAGAGTTTGGAGTTTGACACCCTCCTCTTAATACATGCAGCCCCCATATTTCTATCCTCTTTATGTTTGTTACTATTTCTCTCCAAATTAAACTTGATTTTATTTGCATCCATTGCTTTATCCATTATCGCTTTTTTGCCACTGGCTCCCGATTTTACCTTTCTCAATCTCTCTCTTGTTTCAGAGCAGCATTTCCAGTTACATTCTAGAACAGCTGCCCTGCTGAACACGTACAAATTTGAACCTGTTATCTTCTGCCATCTCTCCCTCAAACCAGAAAGCATAACCTCATCTTTAAGTTGTCCCTCATTCCACTTCCCATTGATTTCCGATTCTCACCAATCCTAAATTAGACTTTTTAAAACACTTCCTGACCTTTCTAAATGCTATCATATCCTCTAAATCTAAGGTCTCACCATCTCTGCAAAGTCTCCTAATGAGTTTCCTTGCTTCTCATTCATTTTCCTTCGCTAATCCATCTTCCTCCCTATAGTCGGTCATCTTCCAAAAAGATAGCTCTTACAATCGCCAGCACAATACAGATCACATTCCTTAGCCAAAGCAACCAAGGCCCTTCACATCTGCCCCACCCTACTCATCTACTCTCCTTTCTGTCACAGCAGCCCCGCTTCTTCCTCCTCAGCTACACCGACTCCTTGTTGGTCCCTGAAACTCCAATTTATAGACCTGTTTGCCTCCAGCATGCAGCTTATGCTGCCGAATGCTCTTCCTTCCAAAATTTGGATGAGAAAGTATTATTATATCCCAAATATTCTCCTTGTGACACCATCCTAGATACATTCAGAATTGGTCACTTCCTTTCCTGTTCTCCCAGGACATTTTATTTCTGCCCTTCATACTGTTTTTTAATGTATCTAATATTACAGTTAAACGCATACATCCTTGCTACTCAAAAATGATTCTTGGACCTGCAACATTTCCATCAACTGAAAGCTTGTTAGAAATGAAAAATTTCAGCCCCCAACTTTGACCTTACCAAATTAGAATTTTTCAGCAACAAGATCCCCAGGTGATCTGCATGCACATGTAAGTTTGAGAAGCATGGATACACATTGCTGCCCTAGAGTTACTTGAAAGGTCTCACTCATCTTTGCAATGCTATCTCTCCCACCAACACCAACTAGCTCTTGTTCAAGAACCATGTTGAATAAAATTTAAATGTTTAGTGTTAGTTATAAAATATCCTGATTCCTGGCTGTAATGTTCTTCTCATAATCCTTGTTATGAGGTTGGTGCTTTAAATTGGGTTCTTTTATTACTTAAGTACTTGACATGAGTTTTTGACAGACACTCCTTATACCAAATTCCACAGAATGGCACAGGAGGTTTTAGTATATAATTAACATTGTGATACTTCATTTAACTAAATATTATTCCCTCTTCCTGTTTTATTAAAAGTCATTTTGCATGACTTCTTTAAAATGCAATGAATAAAACCCAGTCATATCTGGTTTAACATTGTATAATAATGCACTGGGGACTGTGAGCAATCTGAGAGGGAAGAGAGAGTCATTGATTTAAAATTTATTCTAAGAATAATTCCACACTAATTCAGATGAGAATCAAGTCTTAAGAAAATATAATTCACTGACATGGGAAAAAGAATCAACTCTCTCAATGGCTTATTACTTAATGCCACAAGTATTTTAGAATTACACATCTCTTATTCATAAAGCATTATTTTTATAATCTTTGGAGATATATTTAATCCAATCATAATATTTCTGTAAGATTTTTATGAGGCCAGTCTTATGTTCCATTTTCAAATCAAGCAGTTGATAATCTAATGCGCTTATTCAAGGTCATTCAAAAAAAAATTATGGTTATAAAACTCAGACTTCCCAGTAATAACAATACCAACATTAGGTGGATGTTAGGAGAAATCAATGAGTTAATACTTTTTAAGAAACAAAATGTGACCTCTTCTATGTGTCTTAAAGCCTACAATTTAAGACTTCTGAATAGAATGACATAAGGTAATTTTGAAAACACAGGAAATAATCTTCTCTCCCAACTCAATGCTACCATCTCATGTTTCTTCAAAAGGCATTCTTACCATAGAGAAGGATATGTTAACAATCACTCATTGGTAGCTTCAATCTAAGGAAAAGAAAAGGCCTCATTAGTAGTAAATTCACGTACACTGTCTAGACCTGAGCTCCACAGTTTTCTCTTACTGGCACTACAAGTGCATTTGCTAAAGCAAGTGAAATCTTAAACCCACAAACTAATGACAAAGTAATATACATTTTCATGAGTGATTAGCAACAGCCCCCAAGTGGTAGACATGACCTGGCCAGCTAGGGTCTCTTGTGAGACCCTAAACTGGGTGTTTTAGGTAAGGAGGGACCTGGGTAGTGGGTGAATAGGGCTATCACTTAAGACAAATTTCATCCACTTCACAATTTTCTTAAAATTGGCCCTGCTCCCAGAGCCAAGGGGAAATCAGAAATGCCTCCTGAGCCTAAGAATTCTGTTATCCATGAGGTGAAGAATATTTAGGTCAATGTGAAGCTGTGCCAGGTACTATTTAAAGCGTACCATACTTTTAAAGTGTGTTGTTTCTACATATTTAAGAGCATATTATATTCCACACAATTTAATACAATTCTATAAAATCATAGTTTCCTCTATACTCATACGTAACACTAATTTTTCACCTCTCCAGAGATGTTTGGAACATAATTTGCTATATTTCTCTCTAACTATTTACTACTCAAACTTTGTATAGTAATCTCATTTCCCTTATTTTGATCGTCCTTACTTAAAATAATTTTCTCTACTTCATTGACATTGTTAATTTTAAGGTTTATATATATATATATATATATATATATATATATATATATATATATATATATATTTTTTTTATTATGTTTCGATGCTTTAGCTTCTACCAAATCAATTACCAAGAATAACATTGCTAGCTTAAAAAGTGTATTTTAAATTTTATGCTTTTTTTTCCAGATTGTTTTCCCCCTCAGAAGGCAACATTTCACATTTCCACAGGTAATAAACATATGAGAACTTTGCTTCCCAGAATTCCTTCCAGTAATAGGTGATATCACCAATTTTGGGTTTTGTCAGTCTTATGAATGTAAAATGATACGCTATACTTTAAATTGTCCTTCTATAATTTTTTCTGAATTTCATGATCTTATTTTCTTAGTTTTGCCATTTGGATTTTCTTTCTATAAACAGCTTATTTAAATTCTTAGCATAAAAAAGATTTACAAATAAAATATTAGTTAAAAAAACAGTATCATAATGAAAACAATTTAAATTACTGTGCAAGAAAACTTCTTTTCTATCAAAAAATCAAACCGATGTATCATTTTTAACCTTGTCATAGTAAAAACTATTTTAACATTGATTACTAAAGATCCGTAGAGAGCTAGTACTATTGATGAAAGTAAAAAAAAAAAAAAAATAGTAAACATCCTTTTGTAAAGGTATTTGGCAGGGAGAACCAGTTTTAATATTTTTACCCACTGACCTAGTAATTCATCATTACACTCAAATATCTAAAATGTAAAGTAACAGAAACGAATATTGTAGCAAAGTTTTATTTTATAGCAACTAGTTGAAATAATTCTAGTTATGTATCAAGAATGACATAGTTAAAAATTATGGTATGCGATATAGTAAAATACTAAAAAGAATGAAGCAAATATTCTTCATACACTTTCAGGACACTAGATACGGTGGATAAAGGCTCAGGCTTGGAGAGTGACAGTCCTTGAAACAAACCTCAGCTCCACCGTTTATGAGATGTTCCTCACTTGTGAAACATAAATACCTATTTTACGGATTAGCAGTGAGAATTCAATGAGTTAATGTATATAAGGCAGAGAGCACAGTGCATTTGGTTAATAATAAAAGAAGGCTAACTTAAAACTATTGATAGGAAAAGTTATTAAAAATTTTTAAACTATGTTGATATGGCAAAACTTTTATCATAATTTCAAATTTTCACCTATAAAAACACGTGAGATAAACTGTTGTATAAAGAGGCAGGAGGCAAAAGTACAGGCGATAAGTGTGTGAGCATGCATATGTGTGTGTGCACGCGTGCATGTATAGATGATTGGATAAAGAAGCTGTGGTACAATACACAATGGAATATTACTTAGCCATAAGAAGAGATAAAATACTGACATTTTGCGACAACATGAATGGACCTCGAGATAATCATGCTAAGTGAAATAAGCCAGAGAGAAAAAAATTGAAAATCACATTATATCACTTATATGTGGGATGTAAATCTAAAAGGAACAAATGAACAGGACAAACAGAGACTCATGGTCATGGACAATAGACTAGTGGTTACCACCAGAGGGTAGGGGTAGGGGTGGGGGGGAGGGGGAGGTGGAGGGGGTAAAGGGGGTCAAATATGTGGTGACAGAAAGAAATCTAACTATGGGAGATGAGCAGACAGTGTAAACATATATATACCTTAGTTGTAAAGTGTATAGCTGAAACTTATTGGATTTCGTTAACCAATGTCACCACATAAACAAACAAACAAACAAACAAACAAATAAATAAATAAATAAAGTGGTTAGAATATGTTTCTAAGTAAAGAGATATTATTCTCTGAGAAAAATAACTTTGAGTCGTTTTCACATTGTGTATCTTTCAAGGTACTGTAAAATATCAATTAACTCTTATATAGACTGAAAATGTATAGAAAATTAACCTGGATTTTGATCATTTTAAAATTTTGATCATTTAAAACTTCATTAACCAATGTCACCATAATAAAATTAATAAAATGAAATAAAATTCAAAATGTCTCTGATATAACAGAGGATGCCTTAAAAATACTCTATGTGAAAAGTAATAGAATTTCTTTCCGAAAGACAAGAACAAAAATCAGTCTCAGCATACTACAGTCATGCTGTACAGTTACGAATTAGAAATTTCAGGCACCACGCAAAATAAGGTCTAGCTGATAAACCTTAATATGCTATTACCCAAATAGGAACCTTTGAGCAAACAAACTAGTGCAAGTGCAAACACTCACTGTTCCTGATACTTGGTTATCTGATGAGTCTTTAGATTAACACGGAATGTGCCTGCCATTCTGGCATTCCCAGCATTCCTTCTATGATGCAAGTACCAATTTCCAGCAGAAACGTAATCTGTTTTATACTACAGCTGTGACTTTGGATTTCCATGCTATACTTCCACAGAGTAACAGGTAAAGTTCTCATTCCTAAAACAAGCTCACTTAAAATGGCAGCGTTTTGATTTTGGTGAGGTATGATGAGATAGAAAACTTCTTGCATGTCTAATGGGAAATGCCTTAATCTTTTTCATAGAATTTTGACAACACGAATAAGGAGCTTCAGAAATAATTCTTACTCTTCTTTCCAGTAATATTAATTTTAAAAACATATGTTAAAGAAATCATTAGAAAGCTAGAAAAATATTTATACACAAATTTTCTGTGAGTTTTTCTATTGCAACATTTGCTACAGCAAAAAATTAGAAATATAAAAATCTAGATTAAGAAAATTAAATTTAAAAAACATTGAATACATCCAATAGTATAATTTTATGTAGTCATTGAAATAATATTTACAAAGGTTTTATGGCATGTGTTTCTGATATACAGTATGCTAAAAAAAGGAAGCTAGAAAATTATATAACATGTATAAAAAAATTGTGAAGAAATATGTTCAAAATCAATTGTTTTGTTAGTGGCATTATAGGTATTCTCCCTCATTCTTTATTATACATTTATGTATTTTCCAATTGGAATAGATCTTAAAGATCATCTAAATCTAAAAATCTTCATTTTCTGTAAAATGAAAGGCGACTGAAGAAATTAAGTAATTTAGTCACAGTTTTATATAGACAGTGTAATCCAAGCCAGTATCCCTCTTTTCCACAGTACCATCTTGCTCTTTAGAGAGATAGGTAACTATTATTTGGCATAAATCATGTGTCCATATTTTTACCTTGATCCCACTATCTTCAAGCAAGCCCAACTCATCCAAAGACAATTTATATTCAGCTGCTTATTGCTATTGTTTTCAAATGGAATCATTGGCCTTGATTGTAAAGAATTAAGCTAACATGTACCAAGACTTTGTACGTCAATTCATAATTAATGGGCTTGGTGTGTGTGTAAATTTAGAAATGCAGCTTTCCACCAATATGGAAGGTTGATTCAGGGACCTGGTGAGGCAAATAGGGAATCGTTTAGCAACTAACTGCTTGTATAGAAAACAGGCAGAATTTCTCTGTGTTTCTAGAAACCTGTAATAAAGAGATACCTAGCACAGCAGTTCTCAACACATGGCGTATGACCAGCACAGAATCATCTGGAAACTTATTTCTTAACCAGCCTCCCCACTGTTACTGAATCAAATATACTGAGAGCACAGAGCCCAGTAATCTATGATTTTAACAAGTCTTCCAGACAATTTTGGTGCATACTCAGTTTGAGCATCCAAGTCCTAGCAAATCAGTAGGCACTGTGGTAGAACTTTGCCCAAACCATGTTCTTTAAGCAAACATTCAGATAGGGATTTCCTTTACTTTCTGATCATTATAAAATGTAAAGTGAGCTATTAGGAAAGCAAGGCCCCTTGAAAGTCATCTCTGCCCTCTACATCCCTTAATCACTTGTTTGGTTACTCTGATAATGAGGTGGAATGCTAAACAAGATTTTTTAAATTCCAAGAGTTCCCCTGTTCTAAATGGACCATTTTGTTGCATAGAAGATGAGAGTCACATATGACTTTCCTATTTTTCCTTAGAAAAAGAGTTGAAATGAGTTATTATGATCATTAAAAGGTTATTATTATTTAGTTGGTGGAATTCTTCCTTCTTTGAAAACAGAGACATCACTGATTTGACTGACTAAAACAAAGCGGCAGAGAACGCAGCGGGTATGGGCTTCTGTTCTTCAGTTGGTTTTGCTCAGACACAGCCCAGAGCTCATTCCATTTTGCTCTACCATACAGCTGTTTCCGATCATACACACTATTTTTCCTCTAAACTTCAAAAGAAGCAAATGGTACTTGAATATCTGAAGGAAAGTTTCAGCTATGTTAGTGTATTGTCGGGTTTATTTTTTCAATTGCTAATTCATTTAGTTGTGTACCTACTGGATGTATGCAAGGCACTGTCCTATGCAGAATAGTGTATAAACAGATGAATAAAACACTCTCTGCTTTACAAGTTTATAATATAGAAGGGGAGATGAGATGAACCCACAAAAAATATAAAAAATATAGCACAAACATACTCTGGGCACCAGATATGTATGAACAATATGTGATGAGGTTTCAGATAATTTATTCATTAATTCTAGTTTGAGAGGAATTTATGGGTAAATTTATATATTAATTTGGACTTTAAGAAATGGCAGAAAGGTGAGAATTCTAGGAGACAAAAACTTCAATAGCAATGCAAAGGAGAAAGCTTTCAAAAGTGATCAGGCAAAGGTGAGTAGGACAATTGAAGTAGTTCTCCATCCTGCTCACACATTAATATCACCTGGGGAGTTTTTTGTTGTTGTTGTTGTTCGTTTGTTTGTTTGTTTTTAAAGAAATAGCAGTGGCTAGGTCCATCCTCCTTCCTCAAAATTCTGGTATAATTTTCTGAGGTGAGGCCCGAGAACCATGCTACAGCGGGGACGTGGAGATGGCCAACACCACGGCATGGCAAACTTTGAACGCTGGGCTAAGAACTACGAGTTCCATTCAGGAGGAAATGAGATGTCATTGAAGATCTATGCGCAAGGAAGGGAAGTGTGTCGAGCGGTGTTTGTGGAATATTAAACTAGCCATCGTGGTGGGGTGTACTGTAGAAGGGGCCAGCAGCCGGGGCAAGTATTAAACAGCTACTATGATAGGCACAGTGACTGTAAGTAAGGAATGTGGAGCCATGGCCAAGAAGAGGCACAATTTACGGAGTTTGGTGGCTAATGTATGTTGTGGTTGAAGGAGAGAGAGGACTGTCTATGAACTTTAGAGCCTAAAGAAATGTCATACGAACAGAAACATGGTGGGTAAGAACCACGGGTAACACTGGGGTGGAAGATAATGCTGACTGAGGTAGTGAGACCCACAAATCAAAACATCTAACAGCTACCTTGAAATTCTGGACTCTCTCAAAATTCTGCCTATAGAGTACAGATTAGGATTTGACATTATTTAAAGGTTATATCCCCTTAAGAGATTATTAATTCTGCAGAGTAAAAACGTTTCTGGATGAAATATTAAGAGAAGGGGCAAAAAGATGATTTGGGGTAAATGTCTTGGAGAACACCTGGGCTTGCAGGAAGAGCAGGTGTCAGAAAGGTTGGAGAAGCAGGACCGGGCAGTATTAAGGAAGTTAAGAGAGAAAAGGGTTTCTAAGAAAATTCTAGACCCCGTAGCATCTACTCTCTGCTAGGACAGGTGTTTGTTTCACTCTGGTTCACATATTTCACCAAGTTTGAGACACACCGCTAGAGTAAGATCAAAGACGCTGGGAAATTAAGTCAGTGAATTCATATTAAAGCTTAATTTATAGTTTTGTTCAATTTCGTATAGTTTGAGAAAGACTGATATTCTACTCATGCTCAGATCTGCTCTTGTACCAAAAATAATGCAATCATAAATATAGTGACTATATTTTGTAACGAAAAGGAGTTTCTTGGTAAATTTTGAAAGGACGCTTTTGGGAGGCGGCGAGGGAAGAGGGTGAAAGTCAGATTATTGAGGGTTAATTAGGGAAACATTGCTAAGGAAAAAATATCTACTTTTCCTTAAGTTTCCCCGCCCCCCCAAACTGTAATTTGGACATCCAGGAAGAGATACTGTTAGGAGGAAGCAATTTCAGCCAGAAATAAAACAAAAAATCATAGAGGATATCCAGAGGGAAATATTATTTAACTGGGGAAAGTCAAGTCTCAAAAGGAAGTGGTTCAAGAGGTTTCAACAATATTTGTAACCAGGGCAAGTGGAAAGTGAAAGTGGTACAAAAATTAAGAGACAGTCTTGCAAATATGATTAGATGCTCCCAAATGCCTCCCAAATTGGAGAAAATGTCTAAAATATTTCAAGCAGCTAAATCTGAAAATAAACTAGTATAATAAACATACCATATCTGGAGTCCCTAAATGCCCTTTTAGTTAATCCACACACTGTCACTTAAAAGGTCCCATATGATGGAGTTTGTTATTCTTTCCTAGAGTCTTTCTTCATTGAAATATAATATGAATATGATTTGTTTCCACAAATTAAATCTGTCATTCAAAGTCCAGTTTAGTCTTTGGAAAATTAAACAAAAACGTCTCATTTCTTTTTAAAAAAGACTTTTTTTCCAATTCTAAAGAAATATGAAAAGAATAATGACCTGAAATAAATTACTTATAAGAATTTCAATTCTGCATCTTTTTAAAAGGTAAAAGTAACAGAAAGTGAATTTAAAGAAATAGTACATAGAAAGTATCTTCAAAGCTGTATTAAACATTTCCCATTTCCCTGCTTTGGGAAATTCACATATCCAATCTGGTTTCTATGAAACTTAAAAAGATCAAACAATTAGAAGCTGGGCTTGCAGGAGAAATGCTAGGGATTTCAGTTAACATCTGGTTACCATTTTCAATCGTAAGAACTAACCCACTTAAGGAAGCAGTTTAGTTTCTTTGGAGTAAAACTGAGACACTAGCTTTTTGTTCTCTTTGCACAGTGGAGGGTAGAGAAAACATCAGAAGAGGGAGGTCACTAGAAGCTCAACTTTTATAAATAAGAAGGTTTTTTTCAAAAGCTAAAGTAAATTGAACTCAGATCCCTATAGTATAAACAATTCAACTGAGTTAAGGTTAAACAAACATTCCTTAAGCTCTAGTGTGCCAATTAGAAGATTCATTCTGCTTGGTCGTAAATGCATCGGTAATTCTATAAGCACTGAGGAAAATAACAACAAACCTGCACACACAATTACTGGGTGTCATAATACAATAAAATAGAATGATGCAGGCTTATAAGTTTTTTTTATTTAATTTCTTCTTCTTTTTTTTCCCCCCAGTTTGATTAACTAAAGGCACAGAAGCACTTCAGATACCTTCCAAAACCTATTACTTGCATAATAAAAAACGTATGTCCAATGAGTTCGAGGCAAAATACTGAAAAGGCAAAACACACTGTGCCTTTTAAATGTGACCTTTACTCTTTTGTCTTCCTGCTAAATAGTCATATAGCATATTAAACTCAGGAAAGCAGCAGGGGTGTTGGTGTGGGGCTGGCGGCGGGGCGGTGGGTGGGGGGCGGCGGAGTAGGGAGGAAGGGAATGAGAAGAGAAGTTTATTAGGCTCTCAAGTTTTAAATTATCAGTAGAAGCATCTGCTATAAACGTGCACTACTAGCCAAATGGGGCCACTGCCAATTTTGCCTCCAGGTCCACATTTTTCCACTCCTTTGCTTCCCATTCCTCTTTTCTGCCCACAGGACACAAGACTGAAACAAAAGCAAAGATTTAAAAAAAGGAATTCCTAGGATGATGAAGGTTTAAAATCTTGTCTTGCTTTCTCTCTCTCATTCTGTGTGTATAAACGTTACAGTGCATCACAGAACTGCAAATTTG
This sequence comes from Pteropus medius, assembly GCF_902729225.1. Classification (NCBI taxonomy): domain Eukaryota; kingdom Metazoa; phylum Chordata; class Mammalia; order Chiroptera; family Pteropodidae; genus Pteropus; species Pteropus medius. The sequence continues at coordinate 15,812,580 of NW_024356249.1, forward strand.
AAAAAGACTTTGGTGGTTGGTTTACTTATTCTCCTGAGTAATAAAGCAAAGCAAGTCACTCAGCAGCATCCCTGACATGCTTCTGTTCTAACAAAACTTGCTACTTTTTGAGATGGGCTGTTCCATCTCTGGATAACTCTGATTGATACAATGTTCATCCTTAAATTGATCCTAGTTATGCCTTCTAGAGTTACCACAAATAAATTTTGTAATCAAGAATCCCATTAAACTGTGGGAATACAAAAATATTGGTCCATCTACTTGTAAGGCCTCCCAGAAACATTCTTTTCAATCGGAACAGTCTGTTTTCTCCTTCCCGCTGCTGTTCTGGTTTCTGCTGCAACTATAGAGATATGCCCTCTTCGAGGATAGGTAAATAATTCTGATCCAATGATAACAGATACTCCATGTCACAGTCTCTTAAATTACATATCACTTACACTCTACCCTGAAAGCAAGTTAAAAACTTTTGGAAAACATTCTCTCTTAGGCCACTATTCCATTCTACGAACTAAAACAATGATTTGCTTGGATGATATGAAAGACAATAATTTGATAGTGCCTCTATCTTTCTTCAGAGAAGTATATGTTATAAAAATTCTGGATCATAGGATATATTTTTCCAAAGCAGGGTACTGGAAGAGCATAAAAGTGAATGTCTTACACTATGGTAAGAAAAGAACTAGAGAGCATAACGTAGAGGACACAAAGGACCTAAATGACATGGCGGGGGAGTGGGGGTGGCCCTCAATGCTTTCTATGTTCAAAAGCTCTATGCTTTACTTTTACGTGTATTTTACCAGAGAACAGTTTTAGATAACACTAGGTATTTCATTGTTTTAAGGAATATTAAACCTTCAGTTAATCATCACTTCTAAGCAGATAACCCACAAATCTTCATCTCCTGCCCTGGCCTCTCTGTTTACTCCAGGTTCTGCTAAATACATTCAAATGAAAAAACTCATAGGACCTGAGACTGAATATGTATAGAACTAAATTTATCCACAGTTCCCCCAAACAGCAGGCTGAGTAACACTAGTAAATGTGACAAGAAGTCATGAAAGCAAAAGAAGAAAAGAACTCTGGAAAATGAACACAAGCACTTAAAAGCCTCAATGGTCTAGAATTATTATATTCCTGTATTTGTGGTTGCATTATTTTTATTGTAAGAACAAATCTGAGCATGAGTAGAGTATTAGTGTTTCTCTAAAGTGATGTGAAAATAAATGGTTTCTCAATTAAGTTGTAATGTGAATTCTCTGAGGTAGTTCACTATTTAAGGGGCCAAATATTGGTGCACCATTTTAGCTTCATTTATTCATTGACATCCATTCATTTGCAATACAAATATTGATTGCGTGCTCCATGTGAAGGGCATGATTTTAAGTTATAAGCAAAACAGACATGGTCCCTGACCTCAATGAGCTTACAGATTTTGGGGAAGTGTGTTTTTTTCCCCCAAATGGAATAATCCAGGAAACTGTGTGTTGGTATTTCAGGAGTGTATACAACCTAGACCTTTCTATGAGAATATGTAAGCTGAGAAAGAGTGCCTAGAAAACAGCTAGAATTTTCATGTATCCCAAATACCCAGCAGTGGCATCCTTAGCTTACTTCATAGAGAACCTGTTTTAAATGTACCTCCATGCCAAGAAATCATCACAATCTCCTTTCTGTAATGAGTCCTTGACAGTAGTAACAATATTATCTCCAATTTTTGTAGTGCCTGCAGTGTGCCATTCACGATCAAAAGCAATTAATTTGCAGAAGAGAAAACCAAGGCTTTGAGAGGATAAGTAGCTTTCCTGAGGTTACGTAACCAAAAAAGGTAATTCTGGGGACTCCAACCCAGGTTCGCTTACTCCAGTTTTTTTCTTTTTAATTACCACCGTCTACTATTTTCCGAAAAAAGCAGATATTGTGGTTAAACTCTTCTTACTTCTGGTAATTTAAGCCTCTACTTCCTTATAGCTTCTTTTTGACCACAAATAAACTAAAGAAAATTTTAAATAGGTTTTTCATTACAAAAGTTAAGATTGGCCTGTAGTAGATGTCTCCCCCGCCGCCCCCCATACAAACTTCAGAAACAGCTTTTAGCAAGTAGTCATTATAAATAAACCTTCAAAGTTAGACTAAATTTCAAATGATACACAAATGTGTTGGACATTTTTTAAGAGTTCAGGTGAATGTAAATGAAAATACAAGGGGAGAGAAATCTATTAAATTATAAACAGGAAAGGGTATAGGTTTTTTTTTCTTTTTTAATATATCTTCCGCAACATTAAGTAGTGATCTGTATCTCTCACTCTATTATCTTTAATAGTATTTCCTGAGGACACCATTGGGCAAATTATAGTGTCCTTATTTGGGGTGGTGGGGGGAAGCTGTGAAGCAACATTATTTAAAATACCATTCTCCAGAATATAATACATCATGTAATGTCAATACAAATATCAATAAATGCTATTTGTTAGGTTTTGACTCTAGCCCTTCCTAGGTATGCCTTCACTATGCCATGCTGTAATGTTATACTCTCAGCTCGTGTTGGAAAGTCACTATATTAATCAAAATATGACATTCCATTCATTTGCAATACAAATGTTGCTCTGGTCCTTGACCCATTATATAATATAGTGTTGTCTACTTCATAATCACTTTGAGAAAGTTGTTTTAAATATATACCTGGGCATGTGAGAGATTAGGAAAAGGAAATGCAATGTTCCCTTCCTCCTGAAAGAAAAGCTTACATTCTTTCCCTGTTGCTCTAGGTTCTCCAAATCTCAAAGCCAAACTTAAGCCTAAATTGTGGTAGCTAAGATACCCATATTCAGTTTGAGCCCTATTTTTATATCTCCATTTCAGTAATTTTACAATTATATGCTTTCTTTTAAACCTTCAAATCCTTCTTGAATGAGGTTTGGTATAATGGAAAAAAAAACTGAACTATCTCAGTCCCAGAATTTAATCATCAGCGTGGTAAGGGATCAAGTGACATAGAATTAGACTAGATACGAGGGTCAGCAAACTTTTTCCGTACAGGGTCCAATAACAAATATTTTTGGTATTAAGAACCATATACAGTTTCTGTTGTGACTACTCGACTCTGTCATAGTAGAACAAAAACAACCAAAGACAGCACGAAAACAAATGTGTGGCTGGGTTCCAATAAAACTTTGTTTACAAAAACAGGCGTTGCACCGGATTTAGCCAGTGGACCATCAATTGCCAATCTTTGGCAATAAAATCGATATGGTCTTTCACTTTTTGTATTTCTACACAAAAACATTCCATGTAAAACCCACAAGTTATAAAAGCAAGAGCAATTTCGAACCGTAAGAGCAACTCCAATTCTGTAGCTTTGATAACAGGTTGGCCTTTGTTTTTCATGTGGACCATATATTTAATTTAAAAGTTCAAGATGCATTCAGAAGTGGATAGAAAATTGCTAAATATGCACTACCCTTCAAGTGTACATAAATAATTCTATCCAATGATAAAATCTACTGAGTCAGTCTCTTATACATGCTACTTAGATGTTACCATGGGAATAAGTTAAGAACTTTTGAAAAGCATCTACTATACTATTCATGTACTAAATAACACCTACATCTAGGAAAGGGAATAATTGGTTGGTTCTTCTATCTACTCCTTTAGAGAATTATATGTTCTTATAAATGCAAAGACATAGGATATATTTTTCCAAAGCAAGGGATTGAAAGATCATAAAAATACATTTCACATTTTACTAAGTTTTGTATGCCTAAGTCTAAAGACAATTGTCCTTTTATTGTTCTCAAAATCAGCTTAATAAGAAAATGCTTGTAAATACATATACAGCTAAATCTTCAATTGTGCAAAAGTATTAAAGCAAGCTGAACTACACGTCATTTTATTCTCCAAATTAGCTCTAAAGATTGTTATTTCTTGAACCAATAGTATATCACTTAGGACAGTCCACCCTAAACTGGGCTCCATAACAAAATCACTCGTTTCCATTTTTAGCGTATAAATTTCTGGGCCCCAATCCCAGATTACTGAATGAGAAAAGTATTGTATAGGCTGGGTTTTATTCTCTCTCCTCCCAGAACTCTGATGGGGATGGACAAAGTGATTAAACACCACATACTATTGTGAATTAAATATCATTACTGTCTTTAACGAATAAGAGAATTAGGGTTCAGAGAACTTTAGTTGCTTAAGGTCATACAGCCACAGGCCCATAGTCTTTCTAGATAGGGCCACCAACTTCTGTTATGTCACTAGAATGAAATTAATCATATTCTAACTTAGAAACTGAGACTTCTTACTTTTCTTTTCAATAGATGTTTACTAAATAAAATATAAAGCTCAAATGTTACTCTATAAGAACAGGTTACTTAATAGTGTAATGTTGCTTGGCTAGCCTATGATTCTTTCATTTTTTATAATTTTTATCCATTTCTGCCCTTAAAAGGTTGTGTTTTGTTGTTGTTGTTGTTTGTTTGTTTGTTTGTTTTAAAGTGGAAAGAGGCCACCTGTGTTTCAAAAGATGGTACAAAAAGAGGTCAGCAGAAGTATCTGGGGTCAAGTTGGGAGAGGAGAGGAAGGCAGGTGCAATGGTTAGGTAGAACAGGAAAATACATTTTATATTTAATTTCCTATGACTAAGAATGTATATAATGTGTCAAGTTTGTACCTTGGTACTTAGTAACTCTTATGGAAGTCCCTTTTTTGTCTCTCATGTAATGTTTCCAATTTCAGGTTAGCAAACACCGGAAACTGAAATGGTAAAGTAAAAGATAGGTGGGGTGGGTTTCCAGATCATTCTCAATTGCTTCCACTTCCCCCAGGCTGCTCCACCTGAGGAGAGTCAGTTTAAATAGACCAAGATAGCATCATAGTTTCTGCTGTCACACATATCATAAAATAAGCATGCAGCGAACATGTGAAACTAAAGCAAGACACATTATACCAGAATCAAATCTCTAGAAAACATTTCTTTAGTAAGTGCCTTGATTCAAACATCATTCATAGATTAAACTTGTAGCCATTGCAAATTAGCGGCAATGAAAAAGTGGGTATATTTCTATATGTTAGATAATCAAGGAAATGATATCATCACAGAACTTTTTTATTTCAGGTATTCAATACACATTTTTTTCAGTGAAAACTACAAAATGAAGTGGAAAAAAAAATCAACTTTCCACACTCATGAAATTACTACCCTTTCTTGAGGCCTATCCAAGAATAATACCTTATTATACAAAGTAAGAGAATACCAAGAACAAGTTAGGAACTGGATGTTTTAAAAGCTGAGGGAATGTGGGGAAGAGAAGACGAGTCAGCATTTACGTTAACAAATTCTGTGACAATGTCTAGTTATCTTGTGCTACTGGGCCCAACAGCTCCTTTGGCTGCCAGATTCCATTGCTTTCAGGCTGTCTTTGCACTTTCTAGGTATTTAGAAGCTGCAAAGTAATCTTCCTTTTTCTCGTAAAATCAACCCAAGGACATCGAGAGAGAGAGGAAACATTCCCTCTGTTTTGCCTCTATAGAAAACTGAAAATTGAAATTAAACTGAAGTTAAAATGCACAGGTAATCCATGTGGCACCTGTACACAGTCCACAGCTGCACCAAAGAGGCAGAGGAACCCAGGACTTCACACAGTAATGGAGTGTCACCAGGGCAACCCAGGACTTCACGCAGTAGTGGAGTGGCACCAGGGCCAGGGCTCTGCTGGCCTCAGGAGCACATTTCACAGGGCGGGAGGGCAGTGGTTACACACATCATCAACCACCTGGTTCAGTGATGGGCTAAAACAGTTTGTGGGGTGAGAGATAAAACGTTTTATATTTTTTCTTAACACCCAGCTGATAAACGGTTTTCTGACAATATCACTTATGGATATTCTAGAACTTTAGATTGGTCCTTCTTAATAGAACCTACCTCGATGAGGTTTGTAAAGTTTGTTTTCAGCCCTCCTCGATATGCTAGAGCGTTCATCTTCCCTTATGTTTTTCTCATTTGCCTCCTGAGCCCAGTGCTCCGCTCTAGATTTCCATACTACCCCTGGGGGACCAGCAAATGGCATTCCTGAAGACCTTTCCTCAGGGCTCTCCTCTGGACACTTTAAAGACCTCTCTTTTCATCAAAGTGGATCTCTTTGGGCTCTACATCCTGGAAGCTAAATAGCTTACAACTCTACTGCAAATTTTACTGCCAATGTGGTAAAAGGTGAATGTGGTAAAGGGTGATGATCATGGCTAAATGTCCCCAACCTCTTTCATTCACCAGCGTAAATCTAGCACTATAAAGAGAAAGAGGGCATCTAATAAAGAAGTGTGATGATGACTGCAAGACTGTTAAAATTTAAATGAAAAATGGATATTATCGTGGCACCAGGATCTGACTATTCTCTCCCAAAGGAAACCACTGCTGAGATCAGCAGTTGATTCAAATTGCTTTTTCTTCCCTCCCTTTTGATAAATAGGAAAATTGACATATTGCATCATTATGAAGAGAAAAATCTGATTTGTTCATGCTGAATGAGTGTTCTACTTCCTTGTAGATCTAATAATGATAAAGTTGTGCAGGATAATGGGCCAAAATAGACAGGCAGCAAGCAAGTGAATAGGACAAGCACGGAATCGAGAGCTGGAACACGGAGGTTCAAATCCTGCCCTCCCCTCACCCCAGGTTTAAAATACAAGATGAGTTACTTCACCTCCTGAAACCTCAGTTTCCTCTTGTGGAATATTGGGGAGGAGATTTCTTAATCTTAGGGTTCTCAGGGGGTTTCAGTGAGGATTAAATGAGATCCTGAATACAGACTACAACATGATATCTGTCACAGGGTTAGTTGTTAAGAAATGTTAGCTGTTGTTGTTATTGCCCTTTTGACCCTCGTCATCTATTCAACTCTTTTCAAATAACTGGCTTAAAAACTTGTCTCTTATTTTTCATTTCAGATGACAGAAATAAGAGTACTCGGCTAGTAATTGCACGTGTAATAAATATCCACACTTCTTTCATCTTTAGAGACAATCTGTGAATCACATTTAAGCTGGCTTCTTGAAACAGTTTCCAGTACATTCTACTTACAGCCAGATGAAGTGGCAATTTTCTTAAAATATGGAGCAGTTTGGTGCTGGGCAGAACATGTATTTAAGCTCATAAACATAAACAGTTTTTTATGTAGCATTCAAATATAAACTATGCAACTTTGAAATGCTACAAACATATAAACAAAATAATTTCAGGAATAAAGACATAATTAAAGAAAAGTTGAGAGCGAGTAGAAAAGAAGCCAAGTTTTCTACAATGCAAAATTTGTTTTTGTATATTTTTTAGAGGAAGATAGTAGCACAGTACAGAAACTATTTAACACTCTATGACTGAAGAGGAATTTTCACTCAAAAGGCTGGCTAATCGGCTCTTTGTTCTGCTTCTGTAGATATGCTTGCTTCATAGGCCGTACTCAAAATTAACTAAAAACTCATCTTTCCTTTTGCTTGTTGCCTCTAAGCAACAAATGTAACCACCTGTACCTCCGAGCAACTCTCGCACTTTGTAACTCTTTGTAACTGCCTGCAACCCATAGCAACTCCCTGCGCTTTGTAACCATCTGAGGACAAATTAACCAATCAGCCCAAGCCAAATAAGTTCTATATAAGGAATGTTGCAACTGAGCTCCGGGCCCAGATCTTCAGAGCCCTGGCTCCTCTGGGACCACCGGTGTAATACACTTGAGTTCTCCAACTCACTGAGTGCTGTTTGATTTCTTGCCAGTCCGATTTTTGCGACTTTTCTGCAATATGACAAGCAACTTTGGTAATTACTTATTCTGACCTTTTTCTAGTAGCCCCAGTCCGAGGTCAGCACTGAGCCATTCTTCAGCGATGACGACGGTGTAGTGAAGCTGGGTGAGAATGTGCTGGTGGAGCCGAAGCTCCACTTTGCTGTAGGAAGGAGGCCTGTAGAGTATGGCCCTTCTGCTATGGCTGCCAAAGTGCGTCTCAATCGATTCTTCGATCTGAAAAAGAAAGAAGGCATAAAAACTCAAGAGGGAAAAGTAGCACTTTTCTTTTGAAGGACATCATCAATACAAGTTAAGGGCCATTCAGAATGTTGTCCTTTAAATTTTTCTGTAGACATGAAAGACAGATTCTATGAAATGCTGACAAGGACAAAGACACCTCATATGCAAGAACTGAAGGTGAACTAAGTTTTTCTCATTATTACAGAAAGATGAAAATTTTAGGCCATTAAAATGTAGAACTCCTAGAGGAATACTGCGGCATAGAAAACAGGTCAACTCTAACTGAAAATATAAATTAATAGCAATGCCTTTCATCTGCAGTGTGCTTTTATAAAGTAGTTCCAGCTGCATTATCTTATAACAGTTCTTTTAGGTAAACATGGTAGAGGAAACTGACTCAGAGGATGGATTTTATGCTGGAAGGACATGTTCGGGAAGGAGTAAGGAGAGCTGAGAAGCAATCTCAGAGCTCTCTGGAGACATGCAATGCTGCTGCTTATCTCAATTAGGACACAGCAAAATGTGAATGCATCTCGGTGAGACAGGAGGAGATCTCTGTGTGAGAAGGCGAAAGCTACTGAAGTATCATAATTTTGAGTTCTCCCCTCGATAGTTTATTGCTTCCCAAGTAAATATTCCTCTTTCTCACCATGTTTGAAATTTCATTAACAAAAGGGAATTTTCTAATTGACAAGTAGAAAGAATGATGACATTCATTATAAGGTTTAATGGCAGATACTGGGTGTTTTCCTGAAAACATGAGATTAAATCTTGATAAAGTAGACACTTTTTATTACTGGGAGGCATGATAAGATAGATTGGAGGTTAAGAAAAACAAATAGAAGAGGTCGGAGAAGAGAGGACAAAGGAGTTGGAGGAAGAAGATGAGGAGAAAGAAATGAACAACAAAACTGGGAATCCAAATTACTTCAGTGGCAGCCTGAATTAAACTATCCATTTTATGGATCGAAAACACAATATGCACCATTTCTTTTCACTACTTAAGTTTCTTCATTATTTCCCATTACTGATAGAATCAATTCCACATCATTATCAAGGAACATATAAAAGGCCATTCAAACTTCAACCCTATTTTCTGAGTCTCTGGTCATAGCTCACTCTTAATTATCTCCATTCCTGACCCTGCCCTGCTCCTTCACGTGCATACCACTGTGCCTTCCACCTGCAATCCCTTCTCCTCTCTCCATTCATTCATCTAGCAAACTCCAAATCAAACATCATCTCTCTTGAAAAATTTTAATTTAAATACATCCGTTCATTAGCACTTATGAAATCGCATCTCTCCCTGATGTGAGCTCCATAACAGGCAGGCTGCATTGTTTGTGTCTCCAGTACACATCATAAATAATAAATGAAGATATCTAGTAAATTAATGAGCTGTAGCGCTCTGCCTAGATCTTTGAAGATAATTATGGAAAGAATAATGAAACAGATTTAGATTGTAAACTCTCTGAGGATACGAACTATATCCTATTTTTCATTGCATACAAATAATTGCTATCTGGAAATTAATAAACAAGGCACAGTGTAGTGCAGCGGCACACAAACTCTGGATCCAGGCTGCTGGGTTTGAACCCCTGGCTCCACCAGCACCATGGATTTGACTTTGGAAAATACCTATCTCCTAAGGGTGCTGTGAGAATGAAAGGGTTAATATTTGTAAAGTGCTTAGAACTGTGCCTGGCAAGTATGAAGTACTTGTCTGTGTTTTTAAAATAATAATATATTGTAAAGAGCAAAGAGCCAGGAAAACTGTTTCTGATTCTAAGCTCTGTCTGGCGCATATTAACATAGGTGTCTAATGCATGTGTGATGGATATAATGAAAAGGACAAGAACACTAGCTAATCACACTTTCTGTACATGGCACTTTGGCAAAACATGATTAGATATTTTCCCTTGTTAAAGGATATTACATTTTACTGGTAATAAAACTATTTAAACTCAAGAATTTAAGTGCAAATTGGGACATGATTCCCCAGCAAATGTGGTAATAGTTTGTAATGATAAATTTAAAGGAATATTTTATCCTGACTACAGGTTGACACAGTAGTTAGTGGAGACCAGCAGTCCATAGGAGGCCAAAATAAACAAACATGCGTCTAGGTGAAAGGGGAAGACAGATGCTTCCAAATATATCGGTGTCACTCAAGCAAAATGCACAGTGCCTGGAATTCCCTTCTCATATTATTTTCTTACGTAATCACAGGATGCGCCTCTTCATTACAGCTGGCTCAAGTACAGCAGTGATTTCACATTAGGAAAATTATTTTCAAATTTTAAGTTATTATTATTTAAGAAGATACCGTCTCTCCTTTCCCCTCAACCAGGATCAGTTTAAGCAAGAGAAATGTAGCTCTTACCAGTATATCATTCTAAATAAAGTATAATTACTGGCCGTATTTTGTAATAACCCTGATAATAAAGACTGACGTTAACTCATGTCTCAGACTACTCATGTTTACGTTTTAACTCATGTCTCAGGGACTAAATAGGAAATGAGTTTGTCAGTCAAATTATGTTGCATTATCTTGACATACAAACTGTCCTGTCCTTGTAATATTTATAACACTCTGTATCAGCAGAATGGCCCAATACCAAGGAGTGAGAACAGTTTTAGCTGGTCGGACAACAGGTGCACACAGTGCGTATGTGAAATAAAAACTTTTCGAACGGTTATGTCAACCGCACCAGCAAATGCGGGATTATCAAATGCCAAGAGAAGCACTTTTGGACATGCTCCTGCTTACTCCGACAGTTTTGAAAATATATTTTTAGTGAAAGGATACATTTAACTGGCCACCACTACAACTAAACTTGACACTTGCAAGCTTGCTGATGAAAATTTAGAAAAGAATGAGCATTGCTGGATGTAAACACTCTGAACTCGCACTTTCCTCCTTCTCTTCCTCTTGAGAGATCTGTAGAACATTCCCTCAGAAATCGCTTTGTTAGACTACATGAAAGTTGCTTTATTTATTGAATACTTATTATTTTTATTGGAAGAACTTCAATGTCTCTAAAACCTTTATACCACCTTCGATAAAGCAAAGGATAGAGTGTTGTAATTAACTACCTGGAGTGTTCTATGAAGCAATGTAGGACTGGAAATCAAAAATCTAGATTCGAATGCTGGTTCTGCCACTTGCTTGCTTCGTCCATTGGGGCGAATTACTGAATCTCTCCTCATCAGAGTTTTTTCATATGTGTAGTAACAAATCCTACCTCATGAGGTTGTATTGGGAATTACATACATTTTCTATGTGAAATTGTGCAATGTAGTATCCTACCAATAAATGATGTTAAAAATATAGAATAAAATTGAATAATAATCAATGTTATCTTGTAGCTCTGCTTTTATCTTAAGAATTCTATAAGCCATTATATTAACATAATTTGGTCTGTCATAAAAAAATTTCTACAATAAACTATATGCTTCCACATACCCTTATATATGTTTTTCTTTGTAGTACTCATTTCCTTTTAATGCAAAAATGTAATTTATTTATTATGTTTATTGTCTGTCTCCACACACCATAAAAGAAGGTAAATGAAAGCACATATATTTTGCATTTTGTTCACTTTTGTTTCCTCAGCCCAAGAATAGTATTTGGCACATAATGGGCACATGATAAATATCCTTTGAATGAATGAATGAATATGTCTTTTCCCTCAATATATAAAAGTCTTTGTTATTATAAATACTACTGTGGAATATTGGGAATAGAAAGGTGAAAATCTGTACTAAGAAATTTATTTCAGTAGAATTGTCAATAGTAAGAATGACAAAAATAGAGTTAAATATTTGAGCAAATTAATAAATTTTGGTAAAAAATTTTGAATAAAAAGCTGTTACAAAAGTCCTATATTTCTCGAGTTACTTACACTATCAAAAAGTCTTCACCAAGACTCACTTGAAAATCAAGAAATACAGCTCTTTAAAATATAGTGTTTTTTTCACACAACAGTTTTTGTTTTCTAGATTTATTAAAGTAGCCATGTATTTATGACATATTTTGATGCTCAAATACATATATATAGTAGACCTCATATGTGTGTCACATACAACTAAAAGTCACATTGCATTGCTGGTCTGGATTTTTGGCATTCTAGAAATACTGTAGAGACTATTATGTTTTAATTTTTCTGTTATAAAAATAAAATAGAGATTTTTTTCCCCATTGGTGAAATGTACACTTATTTTAGAGAATTCAAGAAATAAAATGGATGTAATTTACTAGGATGTATATATTACACATTTATTACTTGAAAGTTATTTATAACTGCAGGATAGTTTGGGGACCACAGGTTCCCCTGGTATGAAACAGAGCTTCTTGAGAACATTCCCTACCTAAATGAACCTTTAGTGAACCTCTGCCTTCATCTCACAGCTGACTCAACTGAATCTCAAGCCCATCATGGAACGATCACACATTTCTCAGAACTACTTCATAACTGTACTTTGGGGCTATCTCAACACTCATCATCTAATAAAAGGCAAATTTGCTCATCTGTGGCTCTATGTAAATTATAAAAATATAGTAGAGAAACAAATGCAATAAAGTTTCAATATAAATATATATAGATATAGATTAGATATAGATATAGATATAGATATAGGTATCCTCAATATAGTTTTGATGAAATGGCACTCACTTAAATAGCCATTGCCAAAACTCATTATCAACTATTCGTCAATCTAATTTTCCCTTTGACACTCATTACAATTTGTAATTATATGTAATATGTTTAATGTCTGTCTCTCTTACAAGTCTGAATATTTCAGGAGGGCCTAGGCTTGTTTGTTTTGGTTATTGTTGTACGTATAGCTTACCATCAATTTCCAAATAAGAAGGAATGAATGAACAAATGAATGAATGAATGAACAAGTGAATTAATACATGAATGCAAAATACAAGTTCATTATTTATAAACACATGCATACCCTTTAATTATTTTACTCACTAATCAGGTGAAAAAATCCACTAGAAAATCCTAGTGAAGTCTTCAACATCTGTATCTCAAGCCATAAAATATCCATGACAATCTCCTCTATGTCTTTGCAACTCCCCACTCCAATGGCTACATCTTGGACTGCTTCTGAACTTATAAAATGAGATATTCCAATCTCTAATCACAGTCATATATTTCCAGCTCTTCTTATTTATTTCCAAAACACCGGTTCTTCAACCACTTCTGCTTACCTCCCTTTTCACCTTCTTTCTCTGCGGTCCAACATCCCAAGAACTCTCTACCCAATACATTAAATTCCCTTTCTCCACCATACTTCCATCATGTTCACATAACAAAAACACAAGCATGTAAGAGCTGGAGATACAGCAGTAAACAAGACAGACAGGTCTCTGCCCTCACAGAGCTGACAGCCCATCAAAGAAAGCAGACATAAGCAACGAGTTTTAAGAAGTCAGGTAAATCAGGAGATATAGGATGTTGTGGAAACTGAGCGGCAAGACCTGAGGAAGATCTCAGCAGCCTGCCTTTCCTGCACCTGGGCTGGGGTTGCTGAGAGCTGCTGAAGAAAAGGACCCAGCTGGACAGATTCTGTTGGCAAAGCCAATTCAGTCTTCGGGCTTCCCAGACCATTCTGCCATGCTTCCCTGGTCAATTCCTTCTCACATCCTCCACAGTGACAAAACTTTTCCACTCTCAGATACCTCTGATTTCTACAGACAACTGCCTCTCAGTTCATAAAAGAAATTAGCACTATTAGAAGGAAACATACTAGTTACACAGGCTCTGTTTTGGCTATAAGCTATTGACACAACTAACATTTCCTCTTTTCTCCTGATTTCCTTAGAAAAATAACCTGTCTTCCTCTTCTCTGTGACTAATCACTCTGTTTATTCTCCAGATTCCACAATCCCCCTCTACCAAACAAACCTCCTCCCTATTTCCACGCTCAAGTCCCTTCATCCATCTTTAGCTCCTTCTCCTGGATCCTTAATGTTCCCTCCTCTTCTCTCCCACTGGCTCTTTCTCAATATTCATTCATTCCATCATTTACCTATTTAACAATTCTGAACACTGTCCATGTGAAAGGCATGGTTCTAGGCTCTGAGGCATATAACAGAGAAGAACCCTGACAAAGTTCTGTCCTTCACTGAGCTTATTTTTTAGTGGGAGGAGCAATAAACAATTAATGTAATCGTGCAATGTATGTTCCTGCAGAGATAAGAGTTCTGGTCAGTGTAGAGCTTTAAAGAATGACCCAGGAGCTCTTTTAGATGGCACCGTGCTGTTCTCACCTGTTATGAATATTATGTACGAAAGAGAAGGCAATTCTGAGAGGGAGAGAAAAGATGGGAAGAGAAATTAAAACAGAAAGTCCTCATAGGTCAGCACCATAGATACATTTTATTATGAGTGGTAAACATGGTTGGGTAGGCAACAAGAATTAACTGGCAATGGGGATAAACGTAGAGATAATGTAACATTATTTGTTATCTTGTTAGGTAGCTAGTAGGAAATGGAGACCTAGGGAGTAGTAGAGAATTTAAAAGTTTGTGAATTTACACTGATTTTCCCACCTAGGTCCAACTTGGTGAACTTCGATCCCTTTTAGTAAAAGCCATAGCAGAGAGGAGGCAGATGAGGAACACTGGACTTACAGTTAGAGGAAAGGTGTTTCTCCTGTTTTATTTTGTTTTCTAGATGGATGAGTATCATGATAGAATTTTAGAAGCCCAGGCGTTTACAACCTAAATTACAAGATTTCCTAGGAGCTATGCAGCATCATTCACATAATACAGAAAAGAGGGTTCTTAAAAACATTTTTAAAATGGAAGCACTCAGTGACCTGAGTGATCAGGACATAAGAGGGAGACCTGAGACCCAACCAAAAGAGGCATCTCAGCAGACTGTGGGACATGGGAGGGGGCGCGTAAGCACTGCACTGAGGAGCCTGGTCTCCTGTAGGAAGAGTGAGCAGCAGGACAGTCAAATCACAACGTATGTAACTGAGAGTAAGTACAGAGGACGGAAACATTCCCGGAGCAGAGAGAAAAGTCCCAAGAATGGATTTGCTGCAAAGATGTTAAGTAAAAAGAGAGGGAGTCAGTAAGCTGACTAGAAGAATAAGAGGGAAGCACAAAATGGGAAAACAGATGAGAACATCAGGACAGAGCCCGACCTGGCCAATCTAACCTAGAAAATATTTAATGATAAATGATGTCAAGTTGCCTTAGTCCACTGGGAACATCTGAAATATGGAGACTTAAGGGATATATTGTGCTTTTTTTTTTTTTTTACCATAAACGACTTTCCATCACATCTATCAATATTAAGCTTGAAATCCGAAGGTAAACCCTGAGAATTCCTGTCATCTCTATGTTCAATGCTCATTCTCCTCACTCACAACCTGGAACCATACTGTACCTTTCTAAAAGGGGCACAAAGTATAGAGCCTGTGTAACCAGAGGAAGGAGAAGAGGCCAGACTGAAAGACAGCAAGTAGCAAGACAGGAGGGGAAAAAATAGGCAGACTGAACAGCTTCCCTGCTCTTCAGACTCCAGCCAATGCACAGTCATGCTGGGCGTTGCTTCAGCTGTGAACTGCTCATTCCTTTCCCCGGCTAACTCTCACAACAGAGCAGGGATCTTGGAGACAGGGATAAATTAAAAACAAAACCACAAAAACAATGATTTCTCCCGAGTCCGTATCTAGAGTCTCCTGCTATGGCTTCTTGCCTTCCCAGGCCTGGCAGTAGTTGTTGGCTCCCTCTGTTAAGCCCACTGAAATGCTTATCCATTTCAACCAACATAGAGTAACTTATATTCCCTTCTCTGCTTCTCCCAAATTTTCTTTTTCTCTTCTCTAGCTGTTTTGAAAGTCATAAAAAGGATCTTTTCCAGCCTCCTCTGGAGGCTTTTTCTCCAACTAATTTTCCTTGAGGTGCCTGCCACCCACGATGCACAGCTGTGGGTCATCAGTTTACTATTTGCTATAACTTTACAGACAAAATAAAGACTAAAATGAGATTATAAACACAGGGGAAATAGCTGGGAGATGGTGGTCATGATAGCTTCCTTCTAGGTATCTTTACAAATAAGATAAAGCTTTAAATAAGATCAGAACAGAATGTAGATTGCCTTTTCTTCTTTGCTCAGTCGATTTTGCTTCCTATTTTGGAGCAAATAAAAACCACTCCAAGTGTCCTTTTGTATCTTCTCCTTTCTTCTGCCATCCTTTTTCTCTGCTTCTCCCCACTTTTCAGCCCTCTCTCAGATACTCACAGAGAGCTTAAGAGAAGTAGTTATTTTCTTTCTATACTCAAGCCCTGAGGGTATTTGCTGGTTTTAGAGTAATGCTCTCCAGCCCCTTGAATCTTATCACTGTGCCAGCAGTAGTTCAAAGGACATCTATAATGAAGAAAGTATAAAACTGACAACTAACAATTATGAAAAACCAAGCAGGGCACAAGGAGAGACCTTGTTCTTTTGAAAAATGTTAAAGCAATAGCAAGTCTCTGTCCCCTGATACCAAAACAACGAGTTAATTCAGCAATTCAGTCTTAAAATAGTAAGTCCATACAAAGGCAATGTAACGAAAAGGAGAGAACACTGGAGTCATTACAATATCAATACCTAAGCATCGTACAATCTACTGAACATCTTCATAGGTGCCAGAGACTCTGAATCTAAATTCCAAGCTTTGCCAGCAGCATTCCCAAGGCCTTCTGAATCCTGGGTCTCCTCTCGACTTCTCATTCTCATTGACTGTCTGCTGACATCACTTAAGCTCACTGGATGTACTTCACTTTTCTCATCTGTAAAGGAGCACCAACCTTCCATCTTACTTTTCATGCTACCGTAAAGATCAAAGGAGACTCAAACAGTGAAGATAAAAGCATTTGAAA
This sequence comes from Pteropus medius, assembly GCF_902729225.1. Lineage (NCBI taxonomy): Eukaryota > Metazoa > Chordata > Mammalia > Chiroptera > Pteropodidae > Pteropus > Pteropus medius. The sequence goes on from NW_024356249.1 coordinate 15,829,494, forward strand.
ATTTATTGCCCTTCATAAAAGTAAGGCACATTTAAATATCTCTTAAAGAAGTTATTGCATAAAAGAACTTCTTAACAAGTTAAAATATTTTAACTCATTAAAATATAAACTGAAGTATATTAAAATTTTTAAGTTTATTTGAGCAAAAATCTATTTGAATGGGGTTGGCACCAAACCAGAGGTGGTTAGGAGTGCTCACCCCACCACCCGCAATAGGAACCAGGGGAAAGATTTATAGAGAGAAAGTATGAAAGAAAAGAAAGAAAATTATTTGATTGGCTATCCCTTTGAGGCATTTATAGTATTCGATTTGGGTTTACTTACAGAGGCCACCACAACATCAGAGCCACTTTAGTCTTATGGCCTCCTCGTTTAATTAATTTAACAAAATAAAAACCTTAAAAGTTTTAATCATATGATTTTATAAGAGTTCTGTCAAATTATAAGTGAAATATTTAAAAAGTAGCATTTATGTAGTAGAGATATTAAAGCCTTTAAAAATAATGGATCACTATTTCTACCAATTTTCTCTGCTAAAAACCCAGTGTTAGAGCACACATATCATTATGAAAAAAAAATATGGCCATCAATACTACATATACAATGAACATATTTCTTAGATTTGGATGCTAGATAAAAATTACAGTCTGTTAATTGCATAATGAAATGTGATTTAATTTTGTACTCTGTTATAATGTTCTATAAATAAATTCACACTGAAGATATAAAAAGCCCTTTATCACATTACATTGCCTCTTTTGGCTTAGAAAATATAGTCGCCATTGTCTAGTCTTATGACCTTTAGTACTATTCACCTATTGTATTCCTAAACTCCCCATTTTCCTTTTCTGTTTCAATCTGCGTTCTCTTCTTTCCACTCTCCATACCACAAGGCTTACTGCTCATCCTCCCACCACGCTTTCTGCCTGGTTAAGACTTCAACCCTTCTCACCACACACACACACACACACGCACGCACACACACGCGCACACACAGGATGCCAGGCTTCTGCAGCAGGCTGTCATGGAAGAATCTGTGGTGGCCAGCCTAGACCAGAATCTCTTTCAGCACCATAGTGAACATGCCCTACTCTGGACAGTGTCCAGTCTAAAAAAAAAAAACTGCAGATATAAGAGTTGAATTCAGGCACTGAGTTGGGGATTAAGATTTTCCATCCACTGCCTATTCAGTTACCACATTGGCACCCGGTGGGGAAGAGGATAGGCTCCTAAACTCACTGATGTTGTTAATCCCATGCACATAGCATCTCTGGCTTCTTTCTTCTCCCCTCAGTACCCACATCCCTGCACTAACAAGTTCATCCGGATTCTCTCCAGAAATCCAGGGTCCCCAGGAACTGCACAGAAGGTTAAAGGTAAAAGCCAACATACCCCAGGCAGATGGCCCCGCATCTCCAGGGCAGCAAAGGTCAGCTCCAGTTCTTGGTTGAACAAAAGGCTGCAGGATAGAGACACAGACCTCACCAAACCAGAGGAACTCTGCCCCGTTCTACCCATGTGGGGTCAAAGTATCAAGAAGAATAGGAGAGCAAGTGTAAAATACTCAGGCACTACACTCTGCATAAAAGAAACATCCTGCCTGATATCGAATTTGTGCACCAAGTTTCCTTAAGTGCACAGTTACTCATTGGCACTTATTCTGCATTCTTGTTTACTCTGAGCGTCATTGTGGCTGGTCACTTTCCATGGCTTCCACATCTTGTCCCACTGGCCAGCACTAATATACAAACTTAAACTTGGCTCTCCTTGGTGACTACCCCAGTAACACTTATCCCAGCCTGGCTGAGTCCTAAGAACTCTCTTCCTCATACTTCCCTTCTAGAAGATTCCACCCAGTCTATTCTGATCCTGCTCATGTTGCCAGAGGCTGCACGATCACACCAACACATCATAACACAACTTCACATATTCTTTTCACACTCTATCCTAGAGCTTTCAAAATTACACTCAATCTAGAATGATTAAGATTGCAATGGCCAATTTTTTGCTTTAAAAATCAAAAATTGTCAGGATAACAATATCTGGTAATACCACAACATACCTGTAGAGGAAAGAATAAGACGTGACTTGATACTGTTATTAAATTTGCAACTCCTTAAACTATAATCCTTCTGTTAGAAAATTAATTGAGTTTGGCTTTCTTTTGTGACTGGTTAGCAGAATGAGTTCCCTTCCTAGAGCTCCAGTTTATTCTTAGAAGGTCCAGCACAGGGTCTCATAGGCCAGGCCTAAAGAAGAAACCACTTCTTCTAACATAACAGATTGTTTTGGTCTTCTCAGGAAAGCAGAAGGTAAGGACATCTTATAAATGGAGGAAGACCTGAATGGGGGAACCAGAGTTTAAGAATCCAAATGAAAGTACAAAAGAAGGATTTAAGGACTGCTGACCACCACAGTAAGTTCTACACACTGGACACACAGCATGATTTATGCTAGATCCCATTCATCCATTCCTTCAAACTGATATGTGCCAGGCATTGTATAAACTTGATCCAACTGCCAGTAATTAGAAGGTTTTAAATGCTAGACTTCTCAGGGAGCAGTTACATTATTATAAATGCCTGGTTACTTTGTTCAGGATTTTGCTAAGAATTATCCTAAGATCCTGTGCCCATCATTGGCTAATGAGACATCCTCCCATTTATATCACAGAAAAGAGGCTTCTATTTAAAATGTCATTATTTTATAGTAAAAAGAAGAGACAATTCTAGCTTCTAGAGGTTTATATTTCTGATAAAATATATTTTCACAAATATATCTTATCTGCTCTCTAGCAAATGGGTCTGTTTAAAGCAGAAATAGTATTAATTTAACCATTGCTTCTTTAAAAGAAAAATAACTAGCTTACCTTCTTTTCTCCTATTCTTATCTACTCTTCCACCGAAAGTAAAATTAACTCTGCCCCAAATCTATCTGCTTTTAAAATATCTTATGTGTAGCTTATGTATAGGAAGCTTCAGATGTGTTATTAATGTTTTCATTGTTTACTCAGGAAAAAAAAAGATAATAATTAAAGAAGGAGTGATGAAAAGCTCAATAGAAATCACTCTCCCCTCTGGGTGTGTCCAGTAGGGAAGGTTTACAGATCAATATAAAAGCCAACTTTCTGGTCGATACTTTCCCAAGGTCAGGTAGTTCCTGCAAGGCTACAGAAAAGTTAATTTCCCGTTCCATTTTTCCTGAAGTATTTGTGCATTTTGGCTAAATTAATGCTATATTTTCCACTGGGGAAGAACTAAGCTGAGGGCTGAAACTATTAGAATGCTATTACTCTTCCTACTGCTTGTTAAAGACACAGCAAAACATCAAGAGAAAACTCAATTGTGATGGCATGATTTTGGACTCTAGAGGCATTTTGAAACATAACTATTAACTTGACATTAGAATAGCACACTATACTATAACTTTTTAATGGAAATGGGGATTCCTGGTACTCACATTTATGTTGCTGATATGTATTCTCTTCCTTCGAGAGGTACCAAATACAGTGAGAATATTTTCATGATGTTATCCTTCGGGATGTGTTAAAGTAATTGAACAATGCATTAGACAGGGCTCTAATGCCCTGGTGACCTATGTAAGCAAACCAAAATCTAAGCCTATAAATGCCTCAAGGTTATGAAATAGAAACCTAAAAACAACCAACCACAAACAGTCAACTAGGCTTTAAGCTATAGCCAGTCAGTAATTTCCTAGCTTTGCTTCTGCCTTTTCTCTATAAGTCTCTCCCAGGCCTCCGGTCAGTGGAGAACTCATCACTATCATTTTGGTGCTGCCCGACTTGAATAGATTTTTGCTCAAATAAACTCTTAAAAATTTTAATATGCCTGCTTATTTTTTAACAGATGTAACAATGTTTTTTTTTTTTTTATAATCTCAGTGTCTTCCAAAGCACTCAGCCAGGTACTGTGTCTAATTCGATCCCATAATATCTCTATAACAGACCTTTCCATCCTGATGCCACAGTCTCGGAAAAGGAAACCCAAAGGAATCACGTGGTCACTCAGCTTTTCAGCACTGGAACTGGGGCCCTATCGGTGCTTTTCCTCTTTCACCTGGAAAAAGTGAGCAGGGCATGGCAGGCTCTGCCTCAGCTGCGTGGACCTTCGACAGGTGGTTCAGAAGGTTTCCGAAACTCTGTACCACACCCCGACAACAGCCGCTTCTTCTCATGTCAAAACAAATAAGAAACACCAGGACGCTGGAGCAATATTACTATTTAAATAAATTCCATCTTCTCCCCATAGGTTATTCACTATCATCTGACTTTCCCCTTTACCTGACTCTCTCATCCCAAATTGGCCACTTTTCCCCAGATCTCTCTCTTAGACATAGTCAGAATATACATAGGGCAGCAGATAACAGCTTCAATTTGTCAAGTCTGCTCTGAGGTGTGTTATAAGAAATTATATGAAGAGAATTAAAATATGAAGGGAATTAAAATATTTGTAAATGATTTACAGCTTGTAAATCAGGGAAGATGTGGCACATTCTCACTATTTTCAGTCGAATATTTTATTGATCAAGAGAAGAAAGAAATATCATGCACAGCCCTGGAAAAACCCGTGGAATGTGCCTGCATTTGATTGCATTTAGAGATTTCAAAGAGAAAAGTAACTAAAGACTGCTAGCATAGGACCCGCTGGCTTAAACATTTGCCTGGGCAAAATATATTGAAGAAAACATATAAGCTAAGGATCAAAAATACATGTGCATTCTTGAAACTAATATAATATAAGCCATTTAAATTAGCACTTGTTTTTGAAGCCAGAGCTTAAACTCAGCTTCTCAGGGGCAGAAAGGACACAAACATTATTGAATGCTAAGTCTATTCAGCCACCATGTTTGGTATTTTCAGATATATATTCAGCTCTCATAAGTAGGGCTCAGTTAACTCCATTTTTCCAGTGATAAAATTGAGAATTTAGAAATCCAAGTTAAATTTGCCTGTGTCCTATAGCTAGCCAGTAAATGACACAGCAGGAATTTGAGCCAATGTGTACTAAAGCCTGTGTTTGTTCTACAACATATCTATGCTCCATTAAACTTCTTAATCAATATACTTAACAGGTTTGAGGTTAGAAGCTTTGCTGGAGATAATTAGGTCTATTTTCACCAGTAATATGCAGAGTTGCCAAGCCTTCCCCTTGCAAGTTGCTCTCATTGGGATGCACTGTGAGCACACTGGTGGGCAGCACTATCGAGAGTCCCCAGATAAGAATTAGAGATAACAAACGTAGTTACATTTCAGAACACATGATCAGGCCCATTCTGCACTTCCAAGTCCATGTACTTGCCTTCATAATTATTTTGGTTCACCTATTATTTTGGATCTTAAGCACATTTAGCCTCCATTAGTGAATTTAGTTTTACAAATTCAGTAAGATCCTTACATATAGCAAAATTTCAATTCATCTTTTATCATTATATTCCTTTAACCTTGTACATGATAGGTCAAGATGTTTTGGTTTACAGCTTGAACAAGTCTCTGCAAAGTACAAAAGTTGACAAAAGTACTGTTTACTTTGCAAATCGTCAACTTTGGTACAGTTTCTGTTTGAGGACATAAATCCTATTTTAGAACATGAGCTCACCCTTCTAGTTAGAACAGCTCCCTTGAAAAAATACCCAAAAGAAACCAAAGGGAAAAATGAAACTAAAACATTTTTTTTTTTTTTTTTTTTTTTATCCTAAGAGGACACACACTCAAAGTTGATATCAGGAAGCACTTTTTATGTCAGTGCATTGAGTGGTTTACATTTTGGAGGGTTTATCTTATGTGAGTTTCTAATTCTACTAGAACAAGAAACAGAATTGGTTAGAGAAAGAAAGAAGCAGCAGCTATTGCCACTATTTTGAAAAAAACAAGAGAGAATGACACCCATAAACTGATTAATTGCTTGATTCATAGGAAATTTAACATAACTTGCTTAAATATGAGCTTTATCAGGCTTCATTAAAATTTATCTAATGTAAACAAATTTGAATTTGTTTAGAATTTTCTCAGTATAATTAATTTTCACCCATGTGCATATTTCATTATAAAAGTTTAACACAGCTCTAATCAACTATGTCAGAGAAACCCACAGACATTAAATGCTCATCAGTAAGCACAACTAATTTCATGAAAGTTGCATACCTGTTAGTATGCTGACAACATCTCCTGAGAACCTCTTATACATAGACCTCCTATATTTAGATGCTATCAACATGATTTAAAAACCTTACCTTCGAATCTTGCTAAAATATAAAAATAAGTAAAAAGAAATTTTTAGTAAAATCAGTCTGCTAAAAAATGGAAATCGCTTGATAGAGAGGTTAGATGATCGTGACAAAAAACGTCAAGAAAGATGAGAAATAGAAAACAGCTGGGAAAGGATGCTGTTTTTTGTTTGTTGGTTTGTTTGTTTGTTTGTTTGAATGTTATACTATGGAAGATCCTTGAGAATGCTTATAGGATAAAGACCCCAACATATCAGATGAGCTAAAGAGAACAAGAGAGATTGAACGATAATTGATGAAGCAGATTCATTACAGCAAAATGGCAAGATAATTGGCATTAACCAGAAGTGCAAGACAGGGTAAAGGAGGAGGTCAAAGCGTACTGGTACAGGAAGGAGATGGAGTGGAGAGCCTGAGAGTTCAGCAAAGAGGAAAATGAGAGGGAAGGTCGTTTGTTGCCTGGTTTTTTTTCCTGGTCTCTGCTCTAAAGTAGGCCTTCTGTAATCCTTAAATTCATGGTTCAATTATATATTCTTTCATTCACTAGATATTTATTCAGTGCTCACTATGTGTCAGATACTGTTTTGGTAGTAAGGATGTAGCAGTAAGTGAAATAAAGTCCTTGTTCTTAAAGAGATTACATTCTATGCGGGAGGCAGACAGTAAATATGTATGTATTTGTTCAGAGTTCAAGACCTTAACCTATTTCCCCTACTGCTCCCCTCCAACTCATCTCTCCACATCCCCAGATAGAGCATGCCATTAATCCCAACCTCTCAAAGAAAAAAAAAAAAATGGATTCAGCCCAGGCTGGAGATCTTGCCTACAGATAAACTGATCAGCCTCCCTAAGTTTTGTCTTGATTCTTAAGTACATTTTCCTGTGAAAAGGCGTCAGCTTAGAGGCTGGAGGACAGGAAGAGAAACCAGGCTTGTGCTAAGGTGAGATTTACTAGAGTTACTCATTATGCTAAAAGGTCAAATGCACATCATGGTCTCAGAAGTTCGAAGTCAGAACTAGAAAAGGAATGGCATGTCTAAAGGCAGTGTACAAACCATAAAGAGGAAACCTAGATCCAGGCCAGAAGCCAGGGAGGCGGAGAACAGACTGGGAAGTAACATACAAGTCGAGCTGGGTTGAAACGAATGGTTCTGAATAAGGGCAGGAATGTGTGGCCTTTACACAACAATGTAAATATAATTAGTACTTCTGAACTGTACTCTTAAAAATGGCAAAAGAGGGTAGATTTTATATTTTGTGTTTTTCACCTTGACTTAAAATTTTTAAATAGATAATATTTTTAAGGAAAAAAATCTGAAAAATGTTGCCTTTAGAGACAGGCCTACAGAGTTATGTTATGGGCAAGGAGAAAGAGCAATAAATATCAAATATAACTCTAAGTTTTAAAACCTATGCATCCAGGAGAATAGGGGAGGGGGGAGTTTTATTTATGGAAATAGAGAAGTAAAGAGGAATCCTTGATTTAGATGTGAAAATTTTGAGGGAAAACTATTTGAGTTTCCATAGTTCTTGTTACTCCTCATTAAAAGATAACAAGAAATTGGAGATGCAGGTCTGGGGGTTCAAGCGTGAAATCCAAGCTAGCAGTATACTCAACGGGTTACATGTAAAAGGATGAAAATGAACAATATGTAAACTTGATATAATCGCCAAAGGAAAGTATAAAACAATTAAAGGCCCAATAAGCTGAGCTGGGGAATGTCTCCTTTTAGCATCGGAGGAGACAAACCTTGGAAGGATTCCATCAGTTATTCACGTAGCTCGGGGAACAGCCCTGTTGTGTCATGGAATTCAAAAGGGGAGTTTCAAGAAAGAGCAACAGCTCCCCTTTTGAATTCCATGACAAAATCTTCAGAGAAGAAAGATGGGGATTGAAAATAAATTATTTTATTTGATAGCGGAGGAGTCACCAAGAGAGATGCTCCAGTAGAAATGACCAAATGAAAAGGGTATAGAAAGGGCAGGGCTGGCCGGAAGGGCACGGGAAGAGAACCAGCTACAGATTCTCTGCAGGGGAGGAGAGAGAAGGAGGTGGGCTGCCAGGTACAGAGAAAGCCTGTTAACATTTTGTCAGGTAGGAGCATGTTTACCAACAGGAAGGATGGTCAATGAAAAGGTTTGAAATGGCAATATCGTAATGAATAGAGATTAACTCTAGAATCAGTTCTGGAAAAGGTTGAAAGGGTAGGTTCAAAAACAAAGAGGAAAGTAAGATTTGTATTTGTTTTATAAAGAGGCATTTTGAAATTGTCTCCTAACTGGTCTGCCTATCCTCAATTCTACTGTCTCCCGTCCATTCTTCACTGTGTGTTCTGGAGGGTTCTCTCTACAACAAAAATCTATTCATGCCATTTTTGCTTACCATTCTTCGAGGGTTCCTGTTGGCTTCAGAATAGAAAACAGACTCCTTATCAGGCCCACATTTCCAACATCTAGATCCTGCTCAACTCTCTACCTCATCTATCTGCCTTCATGTTCTGCTCCATTTGACACATTACACATACCCCACAAAGCAAATACTTTGAATCTTCCAAATGTATTTGGCTATTTAATTTCTTTGCATATGTGGCATTTTCTGTTTGTAATACTTTTTCTTTCTCTACCCATTCTAGTGCCTTTCTATCTTTCAAAATGTTGTCTTAAAGTTATGGGTTCCCTACTAGTATATTTATTTACTTCTCTGTCTCTCGGTGCCTTTCATTTCTGTATTGCCAGTACCTGGTATAGTGTATGGCACATATAAACTGCTCAACAAATATTTATTTAATGAATGCAGAAAATGAATGAATGAATAAAAGGGACAAGGAGGAGAATGGGTAAAGATGATGTGAGAATATTTCTTCAATTGGAGAGGAGAGTTCCCAGAGAGATAATTACAAACATTTCGCTTAAAGAAAGCGATTTCATTTCTCAAGAGTAAGAGAACATGTCAACATTTTCTGTAGATTTTAGAGAGCAACATTAGCATAACTACTGTATTGGACACTAGATTACCTTGCCTTACATTCCCCTCCAACGAGCATTATTCATGCCATTGTTAGGGTAAGCTACCCGCACTGTTTTTACCACCTTGGCCACCACACACCTGGGAGTTCCTGTGCACAGTACTGATTGAAAAGGAGGCACCAGCTCACCTTTGCCCTGAGAGGACTGTACCCATTGATGCCCTGACAGCCCAGAGAGTCCCCCAGTAGCAGCCAGAGAGTAGAAGTAACACTACTTGAAAGTAGCAAGGGATAAACTCAAACCGATGAAAAGAAAGAAGAAGGGGAAAGCCAGGAGATAAACTGCTTGCCGTCTTGCCCCCTTCCCACAGTGCCTGCTCCGACCCAGCAGTTTAATGCAGCCTCTCGGGAGATGTCTCTCAATATAGCACCCATTTGTTTGCTCTTCTTCTTCCTTTTTTTCCCCTCAACTCTTGTGGATTGTATCATCCAATAAAGTGTTAATATTAAGTGTTTGCCTGGGATTCTGTTTCTAGAAAACCTGGGCTAACCAAGTAATTTTTAGAAATTTTTGGTGTGAAATATAGCATGCATTTTTAGAAACACAACAAATTAAATAAAACATATCTGAAATGAAAACATTCATTGGTTTGCATTGGGTTATGGTTGGATACTAGGTAGAGTAGTTGTAAAGAAAAGTCCCTGAAGGAGAATGAGCAGTCAAGCAACAAAGAAACAGTAATTCTTGTAAAGAATCAACAGGAGATAATCAGAAACACATGGCTATGGTGAGTACAAATGTAGTCCCTGAACAGCAAATTCTCCATTAAAGGAAGATATACTAAGGAGATTTTTTCTCCCATTGTGTTTGTTTATAATTTAATGTATTCCTATGTTATGAAATATTAAAATGCTAGATTCCAGAAAAATAAGTAAATCTACTGAGTGACCTACTTCAGTGAAGACAACCGAAATTGTCTTCGGTTTATATATTAAATTGAAATAATTTTAAGACAGGACAAATCATCAGCCAAAATTCAAGCAACTAATGTTGAGAGAAAACCCAGAAGAAATGACAGAAGTACATCTGCTTAGCAAGCCTCTTTGGAAAGTTAAAATGGAAAAAAAGAATTAAAATTTGGCCAGAAAGTGGGAGAGAACTTCCTCACTATGGAAAGTTGGCATATACTATACAATGATCTCAATCTATACTGAAAACAGTTTTAGACATTGAACCAGATCCCAATTGTAAAGGTGTAAAGGGCACAGTCAGTCACACACCTTTAAACATTTGCTACTACAGAACTCTCTGTTGTTAGGCTGATACAGTACAAAAGGTCTTCTCTTAGAAACAACTGAAACCAAAAGACTGGGACATACTTATTGCTCATTCATGAAAGTATGGAAACCATGACATGATAAACACTCTGTGAGTATAATTTGGCTTCTGAATGTTTATTCCTGCAAATTCTACAGCATTCATTGAATCACTTTTTAAAATGTCCTTGGGTAGATATTTTAAGGTTTTTTTTTTTTTCTCTTTTAGATTTATAAATCCAGCTATTACTTCCACTTCTTGGAGGGGCAGTTTGTTTAAAGTTTAAATATATTGCTTTTTACACACTTTTCATGTTTCTTGGTATTTCTTTGGGTCTGAATATTTGAAGGGAAGCATGATTTTTCCCAAAGAACTTCACATACACAAACACACAATATTTTGCATAAAATGCTTGGGTTTGGTAGACATATTATACATCCAAATACTTTCTGGATTCTATGAACCTTAGGTCAAAACCAGCTGTTTTAAGAAACTTTATAAATCACTAAAGATGAATGGACACAGGGGAAAGAGTAATAATATGTATGTTTTGGTATGCCAATAAAAGTAATAACAAAACCCCAAATTTATATATTGAAAAAATGCTTCTTCTATAAAATGTCTGAAAGTTATATTTTAGGTCTTAAGGAAAATCTATGTAGTATCTCATCAGTTATTTTTTAAATGATTTCATAAGTAGTTGTTTTTAATAATAATCTGTTTTGACCCTGAAGACATTTCTTCCTTCACTTAAGCTATCTGAAAAAATATTTAATCTTCAAAACTGGATGATTATTCAATTCTTGGATCATCTACTGCTGATTTTAACTAACTTCTGCATGACACTTTCCTTCTAGTTTCCTTTCTATCTCTAATAAAAACTGGCTCTAAACCAATGGTTGGCACAAGTTAAGTTAAAAATAGAGGCACATGGCAAATGTTTGGAAATTCAGTTTTCATATCTACTGGGCTTCTGGACTATAATTGTGAATTTAGAATCTTGCTTATGGTTAAAATATATAAGACTGTGAATAATTTGAAAAAAAAAGCATCATATGTTTGGCACTTTTTGTGAAGAGTAAATGTTTTACACAAGCAGGCAATAAGTTTCAGATGGTTTATAAGTAGCAGAAGATCCAAAGCTAAAATGGAATTTTCTGTGACAGCCTACAAATAACAGTTAACATATGCTTAAGTTACAGACAAAAGCAGGAATCACGTAAAGTCAAGTAGGGAACAAGAACTGTAAGTGAATGAATAAAAACCTTTTTATTCAAAATTCTTAGCAAAAATTTTAGATACTTAAAGAGCAAAGTCATCTCAACTGTTTTTAAAGAATATGTTTATTAATATTAGAAAGAAACAAGAAGTGACTTTCAAAGTCACAGTTTACACCCATCATAAATTTGATCTACTCAAAAAAACCCCACAAAAATGCAAATAAGAGGTTAATGCTAGTATAAATGAATAATAAATACACATTCTTTGATTACTTTAGAGCATTTAATAATTGATTCATACTTGCAGTTGAAGTTTCATCTAGAAGTGTTTCTAATTATACATATTATCTGCTATTTTCTGCATAAGATACTTCTTGGTCAAGATGTTTCTTGACATTATTGATAAAATAAGTCACTCAATTAAAAGTTTTCAAATTTTCTTTATTATAACCTACTATTATTTTGTATTTAAATAAGTTCTTAGAGTCATAATTTCACAAATTGTTATTAAAGCTTTGAATTCACTTTTATTTAGAGCATCAGTCCCGCAGTAGGAATCGGATAGATGTACCGTGTCATAATGCTGGCCTGTGGCCCACCTAAACATCTCTGAGTGTCAGTCATCTTATCTGTAAAATGATGACACTCATACCGACCTTGCTTATCTCACTGGGTTATGAGTCCGACATGAAATACATAAAAGAGTTTTTAAAACAAAATGGTAGTGGTGCTGGAGGTGTTAGTAATAATGATAGCAGTGGTGTTGGTGGCATTCAGTAAGAAATTCTGCTCCAAACAATAACCATAATAATAGGATTTATTGTAGATATAAGAGAGTACTTTATAGATTCCTAAATTTACTTGTTAGACTTCTTACTGTAGCATAAATATCTTTGGCTTTGCTACCATGAATATTGTGAATTTGTTTCTTTTTTTTTTTTAGGCTGGACTATTTTAAATGTCATCATTTCACTGACAAGCGAAAACAGAGTGGTATATTAAAATAGAAATTCTGAGTGTGTTTATGTGCTTTGTCTTTTCTCTAACATTTGACAAGTGAGATTAGTAAAGTTAATTAGTATGGTATAAATATAGAATAATCTACATTTTCCTAATTCCATAAACAATAAAATCCAGTGTGTCAATTCTTTTAAAGAACCCTATTATTTTTAAATGCTTCGCAAATAAATATTTGCTCTAGAAATATGTTCACCAATGAAAAATTGATTTAACCAATTACAAAATAAAATTTTGGAGTATCTTTAAGTCTGGAATGGTCTGGACACTCACACTGACTGCCTTGAGGAAGGAGATGCTCAATGTTTATCAAAGTTTAAGAATCTCTGATTTATGTTCCTGAACTTCAGATCTCTTAGAATCCTAATATTTTAGAAAATATTCACTCCCATTTCCTCCAAATTGTCTATTTCATTCCATTGTAATGAAGTGAAATTCCAAGAAATAAAATAATGGCCAGGACTTTCTGGAAGTAAAATAAGAAGTTGAAGTTAACATGTGTTTCACTGTCATAAGGTCACTCTCTGGGCTGCATATACCCTGGATCCCTTTCAGATCTCATGGAAGTTAATTTTAGTTTTATAGAAAGGATAGAGAGGCAGATCGCTCTCTTTGGAGAAAATGTCAAGGTTAAGCTTATGACCATCTTACCTTTCTAATTTCCTGAGCATTATCCGAGAGAAGGAAGCACTGTTTGTCCAGAGAGAATCCTTTCTTGCATCTGCTTGTCTGGGTTTCAGTGGGTGTGTTTGGGGCAGCCCCAGGGAGGGTGGCTGAGAGTTTCTTCGTCCCTCGGAGTGTCAGGGTCTGGTAGAAGAGACAGATTGCCACCACCAAGCCCACCAAGAAAGGCCGGGGGCAAAATCGCCGACGACGAAGGAACACTAGATGACAGACCATGACCAGTTCAGCTTCACTTGGCCCCTGTCCACGTTGCCGGAAAAGTCATAGCAGCTATTTTTCATCAGCATGAAAAGTACAAATCTGTCTTCTTTTTTCACAACTTAAATCAAGACTGCTCCATCCTGCTTAAGAACTTTCCGAAGAATCATGCCAAAGAATCTTAAGTCCCAAAAGTCTGAGACGGTTAATAAAAGCCCTTCCATGGATGACAGTAAAAAGTGGCTGGCCTGATTTAAAAAAAAAAAGAAATCAATAACAGTTGTAACTAATAACCTGAGCGTACCCAACTGTTGCTTCCGGTAATGCCTTATTTCCACAACATCCTTAAACTCACAGAAAAGAGAAGACAGCACCAAAGTAAATCTGAACTAAAAACAGCGTTGAAGAACGCAGTAGGTTAAAACCCAAAGTGCCTGTTGCGCAGCTGGATGAAGCCAGCCTGCCTTAGCAGTTCCTAATTTTTCCTCCGGTTTTAAAAGCAGTCCTGCTTTCAGCCTTTCATGTTTCTTAACTGCTTCCCTTCATTCAGTTTTAAATTGCCACTTTCCTGTAAGCATTCACGGCTTTTAACATAAAAGGGAATAAACGGTTTGAATGGACATGGTTACTGTTAGGGTTTTGCTTGTATTTGTTGCATTCCGTTTCAAGTTCAAAGTTCTATGTACTTACTCGGTTTTCATCCTTTTATCCAGAAAAAAGTTTCCATGATCCCCTAATGGATTGTTGATCAGAACCACTCGGAAGGAAACACCCAGTTGTGTGACTCCAGTTCATCTCCCACATACGGACACACACGCGCGCAGACACACGGAGCCACGCGCGCGCCTGCTGCCCTCTGGGCGGGGAGCGGGGGCCCGCGGGCATCGCAGCCACACCGGCCGGCGGAGCGGGGCGGAGCTACGGCCCTGGGCTCCTCGGGTCCCCGGGGACAGCTGGAGCGCCGCGGTCAGCTCTGCATCGGAAACGGTGGGCTTCCACAGACTGGGAACCGCATTTCTCATTTCCCTCGAAATGTGACTGCCTCCCCAGACCTGCAGAATTTTAAATTCACATTTGATGTTTGATCTCTTATGTAATTTCTTTTTCCTAACACAACATTGCGAAAACCAATAGCTTTTCGTCAACTGATAACAAAGGTCGAGGGTGACACTAAAGCAGACTTCATGCGTGAAGTGGGAAGATATTCACTTGAGGGGATTGTGGTCACTTTTATGGGAATAAGTGGGTCACGACTACTGTTTGGACCTCAGAACATGCAAGCTTGTATGCACCAGAATAACTGGAAGTGAGCTTTCTGCTTCAGTAACTAACTTATATCACAACTGTAATTATTACTCCTTTCCAGGACTAATGGCTGAGTCTTTCAAAGGCTAATTGCCTGACCCTGCTCTTAGAATGAGTTGGTCGTAGCAGGTATTGGGCAACTTTTGCTCAGTAGAAACGAAAATACAGCAGGCTTTGTCCAGAATTCAACTAAATCTAATGCTATACATACAGACCTCCATAAAGACACTCCTACCAGAGCAATTCTGCGAACCCCATCTATTTTTGCTGAGTCAGCTAAAGGACTACCAAGGAGAAAGGCAATCCATCTAGTGAATGGTGCTCACCTCTCCCAGCCCTTGCTTTGCGATCTCTGGATACCCAGGACACGTTTAGGTTCACAGACATTCTTCAAAGGCTCTGAATCTCAATAGGTTTTGTAACCTATTTCTAAACCAAACTTGTTCTTGTGCACTGTTCTCCTGTGAAGCCACACCCCTAAAGTGATCCCTTCTTTAGGCACGCTCCTGTCAGTCACTTATATTTTGTGAGACGGAGCGCCCCCTGGGGGTGTCCAGCTATTATAGACTCAGAAATGGGCATCTACTACAGTAAGTAGTTCCACGGTTCCAGGAAACTATTTTAACACCGTATAAACAGATTAATTAATGTTTTACAGAATAACTATTTACCTTAAACCTATATTTATCCCAATTCCTTTCATATTTTCCAGCGGCGTGTTTAATATTAATTTATTTATAGAATCGGGGTCCTCAAACCCTTGACAAATGAAGTAGAGAAAAATGAAGTGGCATTTTACTTTTAGAAGTCAGGAGAGTTTTAAGAAAAAATAGCTAAACTGTAGTGTTTTGGGAGATAGAGTTTGGGTGGATGCAATGTGATTTGAGACAGTAGGAATTACAAGATCTCTAAGTTGGAATCGCCCCTGTGTTGATGAGATCCAGGGTGTGACAAAGTTATTTACTAGGCGAAAAGGAATTGAGATGCCGTTCTTTTAAGGCAAGGAATCTGAAAAACTGCGAGTTTGAGAAACCTAGAGGGTCATTTTTATGCATTATTAAATTTTCGAGTATAAGATTCAAAAGAAAGAGTAAATCAGATACTAGAATCATTTTGCCTTTGGGCTGAGAGAAAAGACAACAGCATAGATAATTTTATAGCTAGACTTCAGAACAGGAATCGGAAAGAAAGTGGAAAATTAGTGTTCCAGAAATCATGCTGGCAGACTGAAGAACCCAATTCCCTATTTTAGCTACTGAGTCCAAGAGAATGAAAGAAGATAGCAGATAAGGATGTTTACAGAAGAGAGATGAGGATTAGTTAGAGTGGGAAAGTGGAAAGAAGAGGTAGAAAAGACGTTATAGCAAGAATAAGCATCAGACTCCATTAATAAACTTGACATTAGAGTTAATCCAATCTGGGTATGATCTTGGTGATGCTTTTTATCAACTGTTTTTAAGCACGTGATTTGTAAATGAGGATACTAATGCCTCCTTTGAAGTGTTGTTGGCATAACTGGATGAAATAGGTATGGGAAGCACCTAGATAGTCTGTGCACACTTGTTGGGAGAATGCATCCTGAATGCATGTCTGTTATGTTTTCCATCCTGAGACTGAGTTCAGTGTGTGTTGTCAGACGTAGGCACAGATAATTATCAACATAATGGGCTCTTGGAACATAGAAGCACCAAAAGCAAATGTGAGCACTTAGTATTATTTCTCTACCCTTTACTCTGTGAGCTGGAGATAGGTGGCAGATGCTAGTTTGGGTGGGATGAAAGTGAGTCACAGGTGAAGACTACAAGTGGGAGGTCTTTATGCCCAAGCGGTAATGGAAGGCCAAGCAGGAGATGTGTTAGAGTCTGAAGGCGTCAGAACAGGGAACAATGAAGACAGAGAGTAAGTTGGTTCAGTGAGGAAAGTGGGAGGATAAATAGGCAGTAGAACTAAGAATCTGTGGATTCAAGCAGTGTTTCAGATTGACTGTTTTTGTGTATATGGTTTCATAAAGTACCGATTCCACTAAATCATTTCCGTATCCATGGCCTGTATTCAAGCAGCATCAGCCTGGGACAATAGTGACAGACTTCTCCAACACAAAATTTACTCTTCTGTCACACATATGTTTCATTTGGGTTTTTGGTAGAGAATGGGGATGGAGGGAGAGGATGCATTTAATAATCATTGTTTGAAGAAGGTATTTTCAAAAACTTATTTTATTAATTAACTTAGAGGAATAAAAGTATCCATAACAGAGAAGATTTGTGTTACATCAGGAACTTTGGGAAAGTAAATTACCACTTAGAGTATTAGCTTCCTCATAAAATAGGGCTATCACTAGATAACCTCAAAGGTCACCTGAGGCTTCAGAGTTATGCTTCCACGGACACATTTTGACATGGATTTCCTCTCTGTTACAACCTGGCAGGAAGGCAAAGCCTTCAAATTCTCCACCCTCTTAGTTTCCTGCCGGGGAAAGGCTTCCTCTTTTAAGAAGACTCCTGACCATGATGATGTAAAACCCATCTGTAGCTACTAGTGGTGGTGTCATGAATTAAGGGTGCTGTCGGCAATGCCCTGGCACTCAACTTCCAGTACTTCTTCCCTAGAGAATTTGAGTGCCCTCTGCTCAGCTCCCATCTCTCATCTAATGTGGACTCTAGAACTTTCCACATTAGCTCTCAACATAAGATGTTTTAAATTGTGAATCACATATTGAATCTCTACTATGTCTAAATATCGTCCTAGGCACTGTGGAAAACAGAAGACATGACAAATACTATAAATAACTAAAATATAATAAACACACTGATAAATTGATCAATGTAGGATAACTTTCTGTAACAAACAACCTAGAAAGCTCAGTATCGATACAATTAAAGCACTCACAATTTTCCAGTGTTTGTCAGTTTCTATTAAAACATTTGGTACCCAGGGGCCTTGACTTTCCATACTCTGAAGTTTTGGATATCCACAGGGATTGTCTGAATCACATTAGCAGATGAGGAATGAGAAAACAGCATGGAAGTTTGTGTGGGAAGTCTTTTGGGGTCAAGCTTCAAACTGCATATATTCTTTGGCTCACATTCTATTGGCCAGAGCCCAGTCACATGGACCCCTCCTAACTTAAATTGGGCCGGGAAATGAGGATGAGCTCCATACCCAGGAGAAAAAGGCAATGAGGCTGATAAACATATAGCAGTTTCAGCCACAACTAAGAGGTAAGCGCCATGGAGGATCAAAATAGCGAGTTCGCATCTTTTGAGAGGTGATAAGGAAAGCTTCAGAAAAGTCATCATTTCTTAACTGGGCCTTGAAGAGCCACAAAGATTTTGACTGTCTCGAAAGGGAAAAGAGAGGTTTTCTGTCTTAGTGGAAGACCACAAAGGATAAAGCTGGAGAGTTAGGTCCAGTTCAAGGATGGCTATACTTCCAAGTTAAAGAGTTGATTTAGCCTTTATCTGCAGACAGTAGAATAAAAAAAGTTTCTTTCCCAGATTTGTTAATAAAGATATCATGGTAGCTCTCAGAGGATAGGGTGATCATTATTTACAATTATCTGAGAATACTATTATATTACCATTAATTGCAAACTCACAGAGCAAAATCTTTTCTTAGGTAGAATAAGAAAAACAACATGGGTCAAATTCATGCGGTTACTGTCAATGGTGCAACACACACACAAGATTTAATAGAAAAGTCTACGTAAGTGTCAGATTCTTGCCTTGGAGCCCTCCTTGTCCCTTAGGAGTAAAATGCTGTGTGTAGTTAAGGTTTATGCAGATATACGATTATGCATTGTTCTGTATTTTGTATAAACAGGGAGCATTAGTTTATATCAGGTTTAGGACCATGCATCCTTTCACCTATATTTGGAACTTTACATGTGCCACTCATTACAAATGGCACATCAAAGGTTCAGTCTACAATCAGGCTCATGTCTGCTTCTTGATATGCTGGAGGAGAGTGAAGAGACATCTTAAAGCAGTTCTGCAAACTTCCTCCAATTTCTAATGCAGTCAACATTTAAACGTGTTTAATTTCCTTTCAACTCAGTTGTGTGGCTTTTTTCTGAATCATTTCACTTAAGTAGAGTCATTTTTTATACAAATCTATGGGTTTCAGTTTAAGGTCACTGAAACTTTTATGATGCTTGCTACGCACTTAAAAAAAGTAAAAATGAAGATTTTTCTCTTCCTTTCTAGTGGTTTTAAAACTACACTAGGCTGTTAAATGATGAGCAGGATTCGGCAGAGTTTTGGAACTGTGCAAAAGGTAAAAAGGTAAAAGGGACAGTGTGCAGGACTTACCTTGGGTACAGAATTTGTTCAATTTACACATGGAAATAAGATGCTGCAATGAAAACCTTCATTTTTCTACTATCTTTTTCTTGTTTGATGTTTAAGTAGACACATTCTACGGCCTCTTTAAGTTTCTAGATGAACAGTCCAGATAGACCAAATGCTTCAAACTAATGCTTTTCATTTGAAATTGTCCACTAGACCAGTATTTCTGAGCATACAAATCACCTGGAGATCCCATATAACATTTGATTCTGCCTTTTTAAATGAAACATACAGTAAATCCTCCCTTAATGTTGTCAGTAGGTTCTTGGAAACTGCAATTTTAAGGTAAACAACAATAAATGAAACAAACTTTACCTCAAACATTTCTAATATTAAACATTGAAATAAATGTGAACTATAGGTACATTTAAGAAATATTAATAAAAATAAGTAAAACAATGATTTTTCAACCTGCTGATTCCAGTTGAGGGTCTCAGGTGGCCAGAGCCTTTCTCAGCCACTCAGGGTACAAAGCAAGCCCCCACTCTACACAGGGTGCCTTTCCATCACAGGGTACACTCAAACCCACACCTACACTCACTCAGACTGGGGCCATGTAGGCACACCAGTTCACCTCTCTTGCACATCTTTGGGATGTAGAAGCTGGAGCATAAGAAGAGAAAAACCCACGCGGATGTAGGGAGAATGTGCAAACTCCACATGAAAACAGTGGCCCCGGCTGGGAATCAATTTTATTTTATTTTTCTCTTCGGTGCTACAACCAAATGATGTTGAACAAAACAATGCTATTCGAGGACACGTTGTACGTGCTCCAGTGCTCCTTAATTCTCAACTGGTCACATTACTTATTTTTCACAACTTTCTCTGTTTATAAGCATTTTGAATTTGCTTGTACCAGCACCAAAAGTATTCTCTGTACTGTACTTAGCTACTAGTGTACTTACATATCTTTATAGTGTATACTGCTTTATGAAAGAAACTATTTTACTCATCTCCATACTCTTGGCATCTAGAAGTGCCTTCTTGCAATTTAAGAATTCATATTTGTTGAGGTCTACACATCATAAATTTAAATACTTTCCATATTATTCTCATTTTTCCCATGAGAAATATTTCACATCCTGGTAACAGTTAACCCAGTGGGACAATTTTATTCCCTGAAAGACATTTGGCATTGTATAGAGACATATTTGGTTGTCACAGTTGAGGATGGGGGTGGGGTGATACCCACATCTAGTGTGTAGGTGCGAGGGATGCTGCTAAACATCCTACAATGCACAGGACAGCTCCTCCACAACAAAGAATCATCCAGAACAAAATGTCAACACTGCTGAGGTTAGAAAACTGAAATTTAACCGAAGAAATTGTTGCAAAATTTTTACACATGGCTAAGATGGTCTGTTACTTAGGTTAGCATACTGATACTTGAGTAGCTTGTGGCAATGACATTGGGTTTTTAATCACTTAAGAACACTGTCCCCCCAAAACAAATGCAACTTTGTGCATTTAATCTCTTTTAAGTCTCTTGAATTTGCTTTTAAGATTTGCATCCTTCCTCCTTCTCTTCCTTCCCTCCTTCCCTCTCTCTCTATATATGTAAACTTTTAGTCTTTATATAGTCTTTTATATTTATATACATATACACACATCTAGACATATGTATACATATACACATACATATATTTACACACACATTCTAAAAGATAGCTAGGAAGAACCACTTCAAGCAGTGAGCATGCAGGTAGCATGTATGCAAATATTTAATCCAACGAATTATACTATTTGTTTTATTTTCTTTAGGACAAATTCATACCTTGGCATGAAGCCAGAATTCTTGTTTTTATCAACATATAAAACATGAAAAAATTTAGTTTTCTTTTGTTATATCATAGATCAAATTATGTTTGTTAACTCAATTAGAAATTGAAGACTTATTTGTCTTCTCTATAGACGTGCAATATAATATTCCTTGGAAACAACAATACATTTTAATAATTCTCGAGAAAGCCACCTAATTTAGCTTTTCTTTTTAAAATGTAATCACAATTCAATCGTCCATTTTTATTTTCAGAAAATAAAAGGTATTTTGAAATTGTTACAGCATCAAATTTGCTACCTAAAAAACTGATGTAACAAAGGCTGCCGTTCATTCAGCTAATTTGGGCAGTGAGAAGGAAACACTGACAGTATGACTCTTCGGTCACAGGTATACCACATAAAGTCAAAAGGTTACTCCTATATCTAAACCATATGATCTCTGATATATAAGCTTAACCTTTTCTGTTTTCAACTAGATAACTGGACTCTTTAAACGTTTACAAATGACAACAATTGGTGAAGTGAAAACACCTTTTGGCACGCATGGGAAACCCATTCAAGAAAATAATTTTTGTCATATTAAAGATACACATATAAATGCTTTATGGATACGAACATAAATTTTGATAAATTCTAATGAGACATACTGGGGAGGTCATAGTAAAACTCTACTTACTAGTTATACTATTAGTCAAATCATTTTAATGAACTGATTTATTTATGTTCAGAGTTACTTAGAAATATTTCTGGTTGGCCCCTTGTATTATATTTGATCTAGACAGCTTTCTAAAGTAACTTGGCACCTATTACAATTGTTTATATTTTAAAGTATCAGCATGGAAGTTCCCTCTACTGGAGTAGATTTAACAATGCAAAAAGCCTTTGCTTTTCCCTACAAGTCATGTTAAACTTGTGAATGTTTTAAATTAGTTCCTCACTGGAGACTAGCAGTTATACACTTTCCTAAGAAAAACTATTCTTATTCATTAACATAGGTAAGTAGAAACGAGGCATAAACAACAAGCATGCACCTTCTCCATCCTCACTTCCCACACTGGCTTCTGGATTTTAATAAGCAACAGAAAAAATGAATGATTATAATATCTCCTTTGCCAGCAGTGAAGGTAAAAAAACAGCTCTAGATTAATTAAAAACAGAATCATATGGCTTTGAAGAATTTATTAAGGTATTATTAAATTCCTTTTAAATAAACATTTTATTATGCTGAAGTCTCTAATAATTTATTAGTTAAGGTATTGACTTACAAGGTATACATGACTTACTACTTTAAAATGTAAATGACAAGAAGGGGACACACCTCTTCCTTGTTCAAACTTCGGTAAACAAAACAAACAATCCTGAAGTCAGTTCATCTTTAAATCACTTTAAACTTTATTTCACTGTAGCAGAATCAAATCATGAATACTAGGATCCTGGATCAGAAATTACAATTTGTTTGAATAATTTAAATTTTATCATCTAAAAGGAAATCTAAAGATCTTGACTAGCAACTCTAATTTGTAGTTTCAGAAACTAGGAGAAAAGATTCATCTTAAAATTATAATTTTTAGCAATTTCTAACTTATAAACTAACTTTGTGGTCCTTAGTTTATAATCTTAATAAGTACTATGATTTCATCAAACTGTTCACTAAAATAATAATTTAATTGACATAAATTAAATGTCACCACTACCATTAAAACAATGCCATGTCACAGTGTAAAATGTTCTTCCCGAACGGACTCTTGCTTCACTTTCTGGATTCATTCCCTGACCGCATCTCTCTGCCCCATGGCCGCTCATTCCAGACTGCTTCCAAGTTCCCAGAATGCAGCTCTTGAACAGTCTTTTCTTTGAAAACCCTCTCTGCTCCATCTGTTTTTAGGAATCAGTTCAAACGAAACCTATGTTAAGTCTCCCAGTGTTCCCCAGGGTGCTCTGTACACCCACCTACCCATTACAGCATTTATCAAAATATAGCAATTGTTCGTTAACATGTCTGTCCATCCCACTCCCCCATGAACACACACACACGGACTCACACACACCTCGATCTCCGTATTCTCAACTTTTATGTACTTAATGATTGTAAAATTATAAAATTAAACATTTTTGAGGATACTTTTTCTGTTAAAACCCGTCCGTTGACAGATTTCTTTCTAAATATGTGAGTTGAAAGAAAACATTGCAATGTCTGCACATTCAGAGTATCTTCCTACACGAGCATGTTAGACATTTATTTTTATGAGACTGAAATAACTAATTAGATTGAGAAGACCATTTTTGAGGTCTAAGGACAAAGAGCGCTATGTTGCACAAACCTAAGATTGTTAAAAATCTAAAATACGTGGAATTTGCTTTAAAGAAAAGAGCAAAACAATTAACTGCCCTTAAAAAGAATGATTATATGTTTATCAAACAGTCAGCT
Source organism: Pteropus medius (assembly GCF_902729225.1). Lineage (NCBI taxonomy): Eukaryota > Metazoa > Chordata > Mammalia > Chiroptera > Pteropodidae > Pteropus > Pteropus medius. Next base: position 15,852,998 of record NW_024356249.1, read on the forward strand.
TCATTTAGGCATTTAATTAAGCCATTTATTGCTTCAAGTGTGTCACCATGAACATTTTAATATACACTTCACAGCAGAAAGGCCTCGATTTTTACCATCTATAAATTGTGAACCCACATTTGGATATTTTTGTGCCACCACCAATTGTTACATGAGCTTTGTACAACAAAAATTTTGAATGTGTATTTTATAATACCAAAAATGTTCATTATACCCCTTGGTTTATATGTCACAAAGAATATTAATAATTGGCCACATACTTTCTTTTCCCATGAGGTAGTTCCATGTCTTGCTTTATGAGATATTAATAGCTTCCACTCATTACTAAACTGCAAAAAATCTTGGTTTACTTCTTTACACACGCTTCATAAAATATTAATGTTTGAGTTTAAAATTTGTCAAAATGTTTTCTGAGTGATTTGGTTAAGTAGTGGGATTCACACACTGGAAGGGGTTGTAGCAGCTGGAAATAGGGATGTTCCTAACTCTGACAAGGAACTTTCTCTTAAAATAAGGCTGTACGTAAGGCTTTTTCCTTTGACCAATTCCTATAATACAAGTAAGTTCGGAAAAATCATTATATTTAATTAGAACATTAAACAATACCACTAAGCATTTCCAGGCAACATGCTAATAAGCAAGTGAATACTATGTTATATATTATTTCTTAAATATTTCTTAAAGGTTTATAAAATCTCCATGAAAAGGTTGAGTATCATGAAATCATGATAACTATGATATCGTCAGTACCCACAAATGAACCAACTTAGTTTTATGGGTTGTCCAGTTATAAAATCAGACTGCAGCAGCTCAGAGTTGTGGAATGGCAAAGCTGGAAGAGACCTCTGAATCCCCTATCTAACCCATATCCTTTGGGTAGCATTGCATAGATTTTACAGTTTTCTGAGTAAGTTCTAAGAGGCTCATAAGTGGTTTTGATTAAAGCAGGAATCTCGTGGACCCAGTAAGTTTTGATATAAAAGAAATATGACATGATAAGTATTTTAAAAGCTTTAAGAATTTTTCTACCGACCAGACTCGATAGTATACCTTAAATAAAACTTCTTCCATGCAAAATTTATAATTTAAAGAGCACCTATAGAACAAAATCTTAGGAGTGTTTACAGACTTCTGCAGCCAGCATCACCCTGGTTTAATAAGGCCCAGAGTGATTCGAAATTTGAATTAACGGTCATACCAGCATGTGGTAAAATCAAAACTAGAACTCAACTTTAAGTTCTAATCCAGGGGGGTCTCTTTACTTAAATTGGTCACACTGCCTCAAGTCAAAACATCTATAACCATAATTTTATTTTATCTGCTGTAATTAGACTTCTTTCATGTCCCTTTGACTGAAGGAAAAGCCAGAGAAATGTTCTAGAAAAATACATTTGCATTTCAAATTTACATTAAAAATGTCCTTCCCTTATTTTCACATCACAAATTCCAAGTATTATTAAAGAAATAATACAGATTACACAATTTTCTGTGTCCTGGGCCTCTGTCCTTTTTAGATTATGAAAATTGGAGTTAAGAAATTTCCATTATTAAGTGTGTAAAGTATAAATACAAGTAATTTTTTAAAAACTTTATTTTAACACCTAATACAATCCAATTTTAGGGATTACTCGCACAAAAAAATAAACACATTTGGTATAAAAATGTTATCACTTTAACACCCTTTCCCCTCAGCCCTTCCCCCTCCCACCCTCATGAACTGCACTCTGTCTGGATGCAGAAACATATAAAGACTAATGGCACAGATTCGTTTTTACCTACAGGAGTTTCTGTTTATGTACCCAGGTACTCTAGAGGACACCAGCCCACTTTATCACATGAACCATTTCCTTCAGCCTGCTGAATTTAGTTTCACAAAGAAACAAAGCTTATTATAAAGGCATTTTAAAAACCATTATCTTAAATTCTTTTTAGAAGCACTTTTTTTTTTTTGCGACCATTTATATACAGTGTTACATAACAGCTCTGGAGTACAGTACATGCAGCAGAACATACCTGTTGAATATAAAATACTTTTCTTAAAATCTTCATCGTTGGAATTCTTTGAAGTCTAAATTATAGAATGCCCATTAATTTCAGAAAATGGTTAAGGAGTACAAATGTCTGCATATGTCGGCCACTGAAATAATCCAAGGCTAACTGGAATAATATTCATAGCACACCAGAAGTGCATAAATAATTTACTTACATTATTAAAATACAACCCATAAAATTCAAGTTCAAGATCTTACAGGATTGTCTGTGGAAATCCTTTAAGTGGTTGCCGGGAAATGCACTGTTCCTTCTTTCTCTTTTCTTCTTTTTTAAAGTCTCATATAAAATGTTTAGTTGAAATTTGTTTCTTCCTTAAATGAAACGACCACCTTTATTTGTGCCGACTGCCTCTTCTCTTCATTGCAGCCGTGCACTGTGGACAGTACCATTTTCCTTTTGGTGCTTCTGTCAATCCAACACATCCATAATGGAACCATTCTATAGGGCACTAGAAAGCAAAATTACAAAGAAATTGTTTTTACTATTTCTCAAGGTTAGGGAGCATGTATTAAAATATGCCCAGTAAACAATATTAGATTCATGAAAACAGAATTTTTAGATCGAGGTGATTTAAAAACCATATGGTCTGACTGATAAGCTTCAAAGATGAGGAAATAGAGGCACAGAAAAATTATGGATTTTTGTTAACTCTGAGATTCGTGTAATCTATTCCCACAATTTGAAATAATGAACCGAAATTCACTAATTTTCATTAACTTGGAGAGTAAGCTGGTACCAACTTTCAAAGAGAAGAAGAAAGATGGATCTTTTATGTAGAAGGTAAATGTATTTTAAAAGTTTTATTTACTATTCAGCCTTATTTGCTCCCTCTTAGAGTGGAATAAGCTACTTGTAATGAAAGACTAAAGAGATACCCTAGGTTTCTTTTCTGGGTGTATCCTTCGATATGTAGAGGAAAAATATTCTACTCTTTGATATATTAATTAGGCAGCTGTAAACTCCCACAGAAAATCTTAGCATCAGAAGAGTGTAATCGGGAATGACGGATCAGAGAATGATGGGAATCTCATTCATCATTTTCAGTCAGTGTCCAGAAGATGGTTTATAGCAGTATTCTTGAAATGGTAGAGCAATACTGTTTTGCAATAATCACAAACAGCCCACAAGTTAATTTTAAGGAGGGAACTGGAAGGAGGGTTTTTCTCTACCTATGTGAACATGTTGCTGGGACACTGTCAGGTCAAGGAAAGGACAAATTTTAATGGACCAAGCCAACTCTACTCAATCTTTGGATTGTTTAAAAATTTTAAACTCTTATTATTAGCCTTAGAGCTCTAACATTACTGGGTAATTTTTCTATAGAATTCAGAGTTCTGTTACCCCTCTGGAGTAATAGATGGACAAAAGAGGGCTGAGCTGTATGAAAGTAAGGAGAGAATGAAAAATACTAGACAAAAATGTTCTCTGCATTTAATAAAAATCTCTCTAACCAAAATTAAGCTTCCTAAAAAGAGGAATTCCTTTCTTTCAAATCTTTATTTATTTTTTTTATATTAGAACTGGCTCTTATCAGGTGACACCTGCAGAGTACAAAACTATACTAATGGAAAGAAAATAATCGCATATGACATCTTCAACATCCCTACCCATCACCTGAGCATCGTGTTTCTTAAAGAATGTATCGTCTGCAAGTTCCAATGCTTTACTGTGATAAGTGAACTGGATTCTAGTAAACACAATATTCTTTAGCAAAGGGAGAAGAAGGTGTTTCTAATGTTAACACCTTTGAGAAATATAATCTGCATGTAAACCCATAAAATTAGCTTTAAAAGTTAAAATAGGAAACACTTTAAGGGACACTAACCTATTCTGGAGAATACTCTAGCATTAATATGACATAATTAACATAACTGCAAACTGTTTCCTGAGACTGAGAAACACAGTAAATAAAAATATTCAAGTAATAATATGTGATTTTTCTCATTCCTAAATAAAAAAATCTTATACTTACATCTTGGTTATCACAGCCCACCATCTCACCATAGGATACCTAGTTAAAAAAAATTAAATATTTTATTATGACTATATACTAAGTATCTAAACTCAAATTAATTATTTATGATACTGTTAGAAAATAGAGAAAAATACACTAAGTACAGGGCAGAGTATATAAAGTTATACAATTTTATAGATTTTTTCCTAAAAGACTTTTTTTGGGGACAGGGCACCGGGGAGATACATAGATATTATGTGCTCTTTGAAAGTCTGAAAGAACTTACTCTAAATCACCTTTGCAGGTGGTTCCTCTTGTAAAGCTTTAAAGTTTCTTCCTTGGTTATTTACCTACTTAAGGTTTTTGCTTTTTCTTGGATCATGTTAAATCATTTATATTTTAGCAGTCAATAGTGCATTTCCTTAAAACTTCTAAACTTATTACCTATTATACGTTCTTTCTCAATTTTCTTTTTGCTGTTCCTTACTAGCACTTTATAGCACAACTTCCTAATTCTTGAATTCATTGAAGTTCTCAATACTGAATAATTTTTCAGACAGAGGTAACTAGATGGCATACTTTCTGATTCTCTGCACAAGTGTGAATATCTGCATCTGGTTCTATGCACATGAACGACAACTTCTCTGGGTAACAATTTGGGGGGACACTCGGATATTTCCCTCAAAGGTCTACAGACATATTTCATCAACTTCTAGTTTTTTGTGTTATGGAGGGAAAATCCTGAGTGAATTTGATTTTGTTCTTTTGTAGGTTACCTACTTTTACTGCCAAGATATTTACAGAATTTTCTTTTCTTAATCCAGGAATGGAATCAGTCAGCACCTTAATCTTGGACTATCTGGCCTCCAGAACTGTTGAGAAAATAAATTTCTGATCTTTAAACCACCCAGTCTGGGGCATTTTGCTAAGACAGCCTGAGCAGACTAAGACAATATGTACGTGGGGTACATAGCGGTGATATATCAAAATGTTTAATTTTAGGTTATATCTGAAGACTGAGATCATGGGTGACTTAACATGTTTCTTTATAGTTTGTATTTACAACAAACATGTCGTATTTATAAGAAGCAGAAGAAAAATATACCCAAAAAAGCAAGAGTATTTTAACTGGAGTAAAAATAGCACTTAAAAAAGTGAAATCTCTTTTTCCTAATTTATTCAGATTATGCTTTTATAGGCATATACCAGACTTTTACCTGATTACAAATGCAATATCGTGGTTCATTTGGGTCATAAGTCCAATCAACCTGACTGTTTGAATCAGATTCTGGTACTACTGTTGTTTGTTGAGCGATTTCCTGTACGACAGTTGATGATGAAGAACATGATGACAAGGAAGAGGAGGAGGAGGAAGATGAGGACTGCTGGCTTGAAGACTTGTTGTTGTTTCTGAAAAAAACAATATCAATTTTATATGCTCAGCATCCAGAAGTAACCTGAGAAAAACTCTTAAATAAATGGCATAAAATGAAATGGCACCAACTGCATAAACTCACGTTTAAGACTAACTTAATCTGAAAAAACAGATTAAAACCACAATTATTTAGAACAACAATGAGCAACATTTTTCATAATGGTTTATTTTTGAGAATTTTTTGTTTTCAAAATATTTCAGAATTTTTAAAATAATTTTTTAATCAAGTTATTACTTACCATTGACTTAAACTGTAGGTAATACCTTTTAGAATTAGTATTAGTTATGGCTACCTTACATAACTATTTTTAAGCAAACTGAATACTCTTCATAAAATCTAAAATACAAATACATACACACAAACATTTGGTGAAAATGATGATAACCATCAACCAATGTGTGAATACTTACCTGTGTAGAACAGGAAACAAAAGGTTTTAAAATTCACAATTATTTCACTATTATCTGAATATTAATTAAATTTTAAAAATACAGAAATTTACCATCTGCAGTTATAAAAAATTTGGGTCATTAAGATGAATTAATTTATAAGATATTTAACACTTTAGTGGTAGTTCTACCTTGATTATTCTTTTAGGGATTTATTCACAAAAATAGAATACATTAAAAAAGCTATAGTACAATTATCAGGTAACTAATTCTGTTGGCCTAGCATTTGAATATCATTATGTGTGAACGTCAGGGATATGCAGGTACTTAGGACAGATGGTTCCAAAATCTGTTAAGTTTTCATACTTAAAATTGATATACTCATTCTAAGAGTGTCATACAAAATCTAAAGATGTTTTCATAATTTTAGTTTTGGGGATATAAGACCAAGAATTAAGACATCTTGTTCTTAACCAAAATGAAGAATCTTATTTTAAAAAATTCCCAGGATATAACTGATATCTTATGCATTAATTTGCCTTGAAACACGTGACAAAATAGGGGTTATATGTGAAGAAAGTTTCATAAAATGGTTTAACCTCATGGACGAAAGAAAGCAAGCAGAAGTAATTTATTAACAATCCCAACTTAAGCCTCCAGAAAAATTTACCCCTTCGAAGTACAGCGGTGTGAATGAAAATGTCGTATCTTCCACAGCTCTAAAGTTCAACCTGATCCATTACAAGCTGCCTTTGTTGAACACATGGAAGCCCTGCTGGATGCCACAGAGACCGCATCTTAGTAAAGGTACAGGGCTACTGTCGCGATAAAACTTACTTGCTCTTTCTCCCACTCCGTGAGTCCGCTGCTGCTGAGCTGGCATTCTGTGTCAGTGTCGTCATGAGTGCTGAAGATGACGAATAGCTAGGTGTTTCCCTGGGCATCGAAAATTCCTTTCCCAGCTGAAAGTCATTATTTTTAAATGCTTCATAACTGGCTTTTAAACTTGATGTTCTTCGTCCCTCTTTCATCTTGAATAGACATTTGTTAATAGTATTAATACACGAATATGTAGATTTTCAAGTCTTATTATTTATAGTATTATTTTTATTTAACCAATATTCCTTTATTTTGTTTAAACATTATTTCCATCATTGTAATTTACGCTATTTTATGTAAAGAATCAGTTTTACAGTGTTATGAAGTAACTACAAGATGGGTAACTAAATGTGGAATACAGACCAACTGTATGAAAGTGAGTAAATTCAAGGCAACCTAAGTTCTGAGGCTATAGAGGAAGCCCTGCCACCGGTAGGGAGAAGAAAGCACAGTCCTAGCAGGTGCTAGGATGGTAGATACTTCAAGGTTCTAAACGTGAAACAGAATTTTTGATGTGATTAACAGTGCAGACCCTGGGCAGAGTCTGCCTAGAATTTGATCTTAAACAGTGGGTTAGGTCAAGAACATGGGCATCATAAGCAAATTTTTGGGAGAAGGAATCTGTGTGAGATTGTATGAACCTATTTTTTACTTTTCCTATCAAATGGGTGATTTCTGCATACTCATTTCAATAAATAGTCAGATATCATACAACTATGATTTAAAAATAAAACTATACAATTAAAAAAACTTTTTAATTTTTAAACTATACAATTAAAAAAATGTCTAGTTGTTTCTAATGGAGTTTGCCAATGACAGACAAAATGAAACAACATTCTGTTTCTAAGACTTTTCCTTTTCACCTGTGCTGTAGCTTGAACTGCTTGAGCTGCTGCCATGGTAATTGCCCCTGCACCAGTTCCTGAAGATAATGAGCCAATGTTATAGGACGCCAGAGGTTGGGAGGAATTCACACTGTAAGCACTGTTGGAAGAGGCCGTAGAATTATTATTTCGACAACCTGTGTAAAATTAAAGAAGAAATAAAAATGGTTAGAAGAAAACATAACATTAGTGAGTTTAAAATACATTCTCTCTCAGCAGGGATATAATCATTAAATTTAAGTTTCATGTCACATTTTTTCTTTTACTTTTCTCTCCATATGTAGACTTTAACCAGGTAAAGAATCTATATGATTCATCCATTCTGAATGCTTTCGTTTCCTCTTTAACAGAATAAAAAAAGCAACCAATCATATTTATGATAATAAACTTACCTAGTGTATTTTCCTTAGAGGCATCTGATGTTAAGGTAGATAGAAGAGCTTCAGATTTAAACTTCTTTTCAGGAATATGATCTGTTGTCGTATGGTGAGAAGTTGGATTATATTTCCTTTCTGAATATAAATAAAGAATTCACGTGTTTTTTAAACTTTAGAGAACTATGGACAAGGTATAATACTTCCATCTGGTTATAAACTGGTACAGTTATGAACTGAGTTCCTCATCAAATATGTTTTCTTAGAAGACGGAACTCGGTGTCACATGTTTTTATTAAAAGCAGACTACTCATTTTAAAAAACTTCAGTAGTAAATTACTGCAGATAACCCATGATGCACCATGGTTCCACCTGTAACACGAGGGAAATTCTGTTTTGAAAACATTATCTACAATTTAGATGTTTTCAACCAACTTTTCTTTCTTATCAAATTGATTGGTCAAAAAAATCAGATAAAGTCAAGGAGCCAGCTAGCTGCCTGACTAACCATTCATTTAGTCACTAACTCACCAACTTTATTATACGCCAAACAGTAGCTAAGCACTGGAGAAGCAAGAAGGAAAAAGACAAAGAGCCAACCATCAGGTAGTTCATTGTTTGGTTCAGTTGTAACTGCCTCTAGAGAGAATCAGGTGTCAGTGTGTAGGAAGTATATACTGCTATTAATACCATACATTCTTCCTCTATGAATTTGGAGAAAACAGACTCCCTATTCTTAAATCAAATATGTTTTTCCCAAATGAAGAAGAGAAGTCTGCCAGTAAGGTCAATGAAAAATACATCTTTCAAAATAAAAGGAAAAGATTTTTGTTTCTCAATCAGTTGTACAGATCTAATAAAAGAGAATATACAGGTAATATATGATGAGTTTTTAATTGTATTTACAATTTTAGCTGTACTAAACCAAACTTACTTTCCACTGGTGTATGTGAATGAGCGTGGTGATTGTTCACTGGCTGTGAAGGAGTATCTAATTCCAAAGATCCTAAAAAAAAAAGAGCGAGAAGAACAAAGATACAACTTTACACAGAAACTTTACATGTCAATCAACTATAGGCACTGTGTACCTTTTCCCAGCAGAGGACTAGTAAACTGATGCATATGCCATTTTGTGTCATTTTAGTCAAACATGTTAGAGGGTCACCACTGCCAACTTCACCCTGAACTAATTTCATTCTCTCTCTGAACAATAAATAATCCATTTCTCTATATTCACCTTACATACAAAACAGCTCAAGGCATGCTAATGTCTAATAAGGGAATTCACGACAGAAGGTATCATGTAAATGGATGAATGGATATTATAACCTCATTACTGATAAAACATGAAAAACTCAACCTAGTCTTAGTGAGTTGATAACCTTTCTACAGGATATCTTAAAGTATTAGGTGATGGGACATCACCATATGAGAAAAAATTCTTTAACCATTAAAATGGCATAAGTTTGTAAAGACTTCCTAAAAGAAGTTAGGGATTTTACATGTGAAAAATGAAACACTGAATCTCTACCGCCAAGCTTTAAAATACTTTCAAATAAATTTTACGGGTCTATCTTGATCTCTTGAGATGAACTTATGGCAGGGCATAGGGTGGAGCAGTTTTTATAACTTGATCCGATTTAGTTTCACATGTCTGTGTCCTTACAGATGATGCTTCATGAACTTTCCTGCAGTCTTAAAAAGGTATGAATTGTCATTATTCAAAACTATTATCAGCATTTCAAAAGAAATCAAAGCAGCAATAGGATATTTTATTTTGTCTCCAAATACTTATTATTCTCAGATAGGGTTCCCCTGGAACAAAAGTTCCACAAATAAATTAGGTGATCATCTAAAGTGATGGATCTACTTATGAATACAAAATGCAACAATGGATACCAAGATGGATTTGTGCCTGCCCGCTTCTCTACTTGACCTTTAGTAAGTATATAGAGATACATAACCTAACACTGTAAAGAAACCTTTCATCTGTGGGTAGAAGAAATATATACATGCTCTTGCTGTTGAAATACACCAAGAGAAAAATATGTTTGAACACTTTAAATAATTCAAGTAGAACTCGGTCATAATACTATTTTGATCTAACTAACATTTAGTGAGTGCTGACTCTGGACTTAGCACCACATTATGTGCTTTTATGAACATTACCTATTTAGGTTGGAAGAAATGCTAAATTAGATAAGGAAACAGTTCATGTCTCCATTGTTGGAAAGTCTCCTGAGTTAAATCCAAGAAGTGATAAGGGTAAACAACTGCAGGGGATCAAGTCAAGCCTTGCAAAAAAGTATTAAAATGGCTTTTTGCTGATATGAGAAAGTTTAGAAAGACTTTTCTGAGGAAAAAGAGAAAGTGTTATGGGATTTATCAAAATCTTTCTTAGTAAAGCTGAGGAAAAGCCTTAAGACAGTTTTTAAAAATAAACATTAACCTTCCTCAAGGCTTAAGTACACAAAGAGGCAGGGCAAAGACAATACATTTAGTGACAGACGGCTGACTTATTTCTAGATAGTTATATTTCTTTAAGTCTTTGCTCTTACCACTCATTTTACTAGCATATTAAAAAATGGAAAGGCTTAATATGTTATTCTCATAAGGAGTAAGTGGATAATATCCTACACTATAGCCCTCAGTATCCATGATCCAAACAATTCCACTGCCAGGGTCCAAGATCCTCGACCCGGTTGCCACCATCCACCGAAGCTCTGGATGTGAGAAGTCTCTGAGGGACAAGCGTCTCTTCAGTGGTTTGCGCACACACTGTCCGACATTGATGGAAAACTGTAGATTTTACTTACGCCTCTCTAATATTTCTGTAATTCCAGCATTATCAGCTTCCAGCTCCATTTTAAACTTAGCCAGCTCCTGATCCAGCTTTCTCAAGTGTCGATCTACCTGTTTCAAAGAAGATCAAAGATAACCAACAAAATCTGGGACACTATTAAAGTGTCAGTTTAATGAGAGAACCTAAATCTTTTGTTTCTGTTTGTGAATCTGTTTTGTATACTTGAGGAAGTCAATAAACCCTCACTTCCGATTGTTAACCCTATAAAATGAAGATTCTAGGCTAAATAATCTCTGAAGTCCCCTTTTATAAATTTTAAGTTTTAAGAAAATAATTGCAATTCATTAGAAAATGTTCAGAAGAAGTAGGATATAAAAACTAAAACAAAACTGACATTAAGGATTTGAAGGTGCACAGGAGGGCTGGTAACTTCACAGTATGCCCTATGATTACTTTCACCCTCATCTCCTCTTATAATGAGGTCATCCACACTGCCGTACCATAATCACTGATACTTAGAATGAGGAATGCAAGATCCTTAGTCTACAAACAAAGAAGCTACTGTATTCTATACATACATTTCTCTAAGGCAGAAAAGTGGACAATTATACTTGTAAATATTTATGTAAAGGGCTGGAACAAAAGGCGTTTTTAGCCAGAAAACTCCATTCCCCCAAAAAAGCTTGGTTAAAATAGTTTTATTATAAAACTACTGCCCTTGTAAAGGTGGCAAATTTTGTTTTCTCTCACCTAGAGATATTCTGACTGATGTCAGAAAATGATATGACACCTCAAACTAGCAACAATTCTTATTGTATTTTTAAGCTTATTATCTTTTAATACTTTTTCAAATTTACTACTTTGAAGTGAAACCAAATCATGAAATCTTTGAAAAATATTCATGTTACATTATTGACATCTTTTTTTCAAACTCGTTTCCCACTGGATCACTATTATAATTAAGAGTAACTCTTTTACAAGTATCATAATGTCTATGATACATTACAAGGGTAAGTATTTTAAATAAGACTTTCAATTAAATAATGTATATCTAAAATAAAGAGGAAGGGAAGAAAAGTAGCAAAAGACAATTTGTGTGCGTCAGATGTGAGGTAATATGCTCGGTGCGTTAGACAGTCTATCTTTTTTAGCCTTGCTTCTAATCTTCTGAGATTGGTTATTACTGTCTCCATTTCAATAAGAAGAAGGCTCAAAGGGGTTAAGTAACACACCCCAAATCAATAGCTACTGCATTGCAGAAAAGAGATTTAACCCTAATCTATTTGTAATAAGTTGTGTTTCACCATTTATATCTAACGTTGCCCTCTGAACTTGTACATGTGGGAGCCAATTGTTTCTTAACTCAGAACAGAATTCAAATTGAAAAAATAAAATAGGAATATTGTCTTATTATCTGCATTTTATATATTAACAGCAACCAATGGGGTGTTGGTTTATAATTTTTTCAATAATTTAAAGCCAAATTTTCCCTTCATCTTCACACACAATATACTTTTCAAAGCTTGGTAGAAGTTGTAATTAAAGTATTTAAAATCCTGTAGGGTCCATTATGGACATTTGCTCCTAATCAAAGAACTTGCAGGTAACTGAGCATTCTTTAATGGAACCTCCCTTCCAAAAATAAAGTGTGAACACAAACCTCAGTTATGCAAGAATATCTTTTACATTGTCAAAATTTAATCTCAAGGGAAATCAGAAAAAATACTCATATTTAAACTCCAAGACAAATGAATGCAATAAAAATACTCTACCACCTTTCTTACCTATTTTTATTTAGTAGTATAATTATACTACTAATAAATACTGAGTTCCTATTATGTGCTTGGTTCTGAATTAAACACAGGATATATGAAGTATGAGAGAGAACACCTGCCTTCACAGTAATTAGAATTTAGTTAACATATCAAGATTTATATAAGATTTCTAATATAATGAAGGTTTAAAGTATGTGTATATATATCCTAGATGTAACAAATAAGCAACAATTCAAAGTGGGTCAGAAGTAGCTAGCGCTTGAAAAAACAGAACATTGGGCTGTATAGACACAAAGGAAGTATAAATGCATCAGTGAAGAATGGACTGCATACAAATAGATGGGAAAAAAGAAGTAACAATTAAAGAATGTAATGTAAAGAGACAGGAAGACAAACTGTATTCTCAGAGTAAAGGAAAGTATGGTGTGACCTGTAATAGGTATAGTATAGAGAAGAAAAAGTGTTAAAATCTCAGTTGGGAGGGTGGGGTTAAGGTGAGATGAAGACACTATACACACCCACTAACTCATTCCACCCTTACATCTAAGAATTGTTTCACTGTATTAAAGATAGTACTGATAAGATTTATTACATCTGAAAGCATGGAAAACAAAGATGAGAATTTTCAGTACTAAATAGCTCAGAAAAAGCAATGGAACTCAAAGAATTAATAACCCTAAAAACCAAATTCATAATTAAAATAATCAAAGAAAAGCCTTGATCACTGTGGCGGGCAGTTCCTGGTATGTAAAAAAGATTATGAACTGATAATAAGCAATTATTAGGCGAGAGATTTTCTGAGATTCACTGTTGCTCTACTAATCAAATCAGAAGTTGCAAAGTAAGTTGGCCACAATATTTAACTTAAGCTATAATCAGGATACTCAAAAAGTATTAAGCGGCCATAGCAAGAGCTTAGTTGAACTTGACTGAAACCTATGAAGTGGACTGCCTCCTCCGACATGATTCTGAATGCGTAAAGCACCTATTCTAGCTGATCACAAAGCAAGAACCTAAGTTACCCGATCCCTGCATAACACCTGACCCCATATAAGACTGAGTTATAGTGAATGGTAAAAGAGTACTGACTCAATTGAGAGATTTTCCATTAACCATAGATTCCTAACGTAAGGATGAAAACAGAGTCCCCACTTAATGTCAATAAACATCAGTCACAAGGTTCCAAAAATCATATTCTATAACCCCAAATCATAAATGCTTTAAGTTTAAATCATCCTTTTCCTGACTTCTTCAGAGACAAAGGAAACTATCAACATTATTTAACATATTCATCATCATAAATATATTTAAGTCAAAATTAGCCTCTCTGAATGAAACAAAAAAAAATCCTCATTCTTTAATATTTTTGCATAGAGTTGTAATCATTTATTGTTTTGTCTCTCCCAGTGTTCTAATATTCAAATTTTAACGTGTGTCACTGATGGATCCAAAAATATATGTACTTTTAAAAAAAATTCTTCAGGATTTGACAAAATCCAGCATCCATTTCCAATAAAAATCTCAGCAAAGTGGGAATAGAGGGAACATACCTCAATTTAATAAAGGCCATGTATAGTAAACCCACAGCTAACATTATCCTCAATGGGAAAAGCTAAATGCGTTTTGCTTATGATCAAGAACAAGACAAGGATGTCCACTTTCACCATATTTATTCGATATAGAATTAGAAGTCCTAGCCACAGCAATTAGATAAGAAAAAGAAAAGGCATACAAACTGGAAAAGAAGAAATGAAACTATTATTTGCAGATGTCATGATACCATAGAGAACCTAAAGATTCCACCAAAAATTTATTAGGACCGATAAATGAATTCAGTAAAGTAGCAGAATACACAATTAATATTTAGAAATCAGTTGCATTTTTACACAACAATAACAAGCTATCAGAAAGAGAAATTGAGAAAATAGTCCCATTTACAATAGCATTAAAAATATACCTAGGAATAAATTTAACCAAGGAGGGAAAAAACTTGTACTTGGAAAATTATAAGACACTGAAGAAATTAAAAAAAGATACAAATAGATGGAAGGACATACTGTTCTCATGGACAGGAAGAATTAACATAGTTAAAATGTGCATACTATCCCAAGTAATTTACAGATTTAATGCATCCATCCCTATCAAAACACCAATGACATTTTTTCACAAAACTAGAGCAAATAATTCTACAACTTGTATGGAAGCACAAAACACCACGGATAGCCACAGCAACCAAGAAAGAACAAAGTTGGCGGTATCATACTATCTGATATCAAACAATACTACAAGGCTATCATAATCAAAATGACATGGTACTGGCATAAAAATAGACACATAGATCAATGGAATAGAATAAAGAGCCCAGAAATAAACCTGCACCTATATGGTCAATTAACCTACGACAAAGGTGGTAAGAATATACAATAGGGTAAAAAGAGTCTATTCAATAAATGATGTTGGGAAACTGGACAGATACATGCAAAAAAATGAAACTAGACCACATTCTTAAACCATATACAAGAATAAACTCAAAATGGATTAAAGAGTTAAAGTAAGACCCACAACCATAAAACTTCTAGAAAAAAAATAGGCAGTAAACTCTCTGACATTGCTTAGTAATATTTTTTTCTGATATATCTCCTCAGACAAAGGAAATGAAAGGAAAAAAAAAAAAACAAATAGGACTTCATCAAACTAAAAAGTTTGTGCACATCAAAGTAAACCATCAACAAAACATAAAGACAAACTACTGATTGGGAGAAGATATTTGCCAATGATATATCTGGTAAGGGGTTACTATCCAAACTGTGTAAAGAACTCATACAACTTACATCCAAAAAACCAAACAATCCAATTAAAAAATAGGCAAAGGACCTTAATAGACACTTCTCCAAAGACGACATACAGATGACCAACAGATGCTCAATGTCACTAATCATCAGAGACATACCAGTCAGAATGGCTATCATCAATAAATCAACAAACTACAAATGCTGATGAGGATGTGAAGAAAAAAAGGAACTTCATGCATCGTCAGTGGGACTGCAAATTGGTGCAGCCACTATGAAAAACAGTAGGGAGATTCCTCAAAAAAAAAAATGAAAAATAAAACTACCTTATGACCCAGCAATTCCACTTCTGGGTATTTATCCAAAGAAATCCAGAACACTAATTTGAAAAGATATACGTACCCCTATGTTCACTGCAGCATTAATTGCAATAGCCAAGATATGGAAGCAACCTAAGTGCCCATCAAGAGATGACTAGATAAAGAAGTGGTACAATTGAATATTATTCAGCCATAATAAAGAATAAAATCTTGGCATTTGCTATAACATAGATGGACCTAGAGGGTATTATGCTAAGTAAAATAAGTCAGAGAAAAACAAATACCATATGATTTCACTATATGTGGAATCTAAAGAAAACAAACAAAACAGAAACAGACTAATAGATACAGAGAATAAACTGATGGTTGCCAGATGGGAGGGGGGCTGAAGGGCTAGGAGAAAAAGGTGAAGGTATTAAGTACAAATCGATAGTTACAAAATGGTCACAGGGATGTAAATATAGGATGTACAATATAGGGAATAGTCAATAGTATTGTAATAACTATGTATGGTGCCAGCTGGGTACTAGACTTATTGGGGGATCACTTCCTAAGTTATACAAATGTCTAATCACTATGTTGTACACCTAGAACTAATATAGTATTATATGTCAACTCTAATTGGAAAAAATAAAAAAATTATAAAAAGTTTCTATATGATTTATGGTTCCCGATATGGTCAAATTTTAAAATTTAGATGTCTAGCTTACCCTTTCAGAATGAGCACTCAGTGTACAGGGTTCTAAGGTGAAATCCATGGCAATAAGAGATAAACTTCTATCCACAAAAATAAATGATAATAGTGAATAAAAAGAGTAAATTGGGGAAGAAAAAGGAAACATGATAACAAATTATTTTTCTGATAAGTCATGACAATGATTCTTTTCATCTCTTAATTATATTTATACTAGATGAAAATCTGATCCATCTTTAGCTTCAATCAAATACTTGAGGCCTTAGCATATAAACTACATGTAATTATCTTCCTAAAAGACATGAGACAAATCAAAAGGTCAAACTTACATGGTATATTTCCTTAATTAGAGCATCAGATGAAGAATTCTTAAATTTATAGGTATAATGTGGGCCTGAAATATAATTGTCTCAGGAATAGATCACAATATAAAAAAGAAACAAGTACAAGGGTATTGAGCACCTGTAACAGACAGCTAAAATCATTCAAGCATTAACTAAAGACTCAAATTTTATCAGAGTATACATAAATCAACTTATTAGGTATTATAATCTAATACAGCCTTATGAGTGACATCTGGCTGAGGAACACAAATATGTGCTTAATGATGATGAGTATCAGGGTTCTAGAAGGAAAGATTTTTTCTCTGTTAGTCAAATTTCACTAAAACTACTACTGAAATCAATTTTTAGTTGTTATACTGAACCCCAATTCCACAAATTTCTTCATTTATTGGTATTTACATAGTCCAATTTCTTTCCTTAATAAATGAAGTATGAGAACACTGATGGTCATAGGAATAAAAAGTTTACTACTGATTTTAGAAGTAAACAAAATATTTAAATGAGAAATAATACAATGAAATACCATGCCACAATAAAACAATGAGGGGCAAAATCAAATATGATTATATACTAAATTTTTATATCTTAAACTCTGTTAAAACAATACATGTTTGTTTAAAATTACCATAATAATATAATGTTTAAGTAAGGGCATCCATCAATCTCCTCTAAAGTGTATTCACTCCTCCATTTCATTGGCCTCCCATTGCTTGGCTTACAGGACCTGCAATGTGCTGGCTCTTGCCTGCCTCCTCTCATCTCTCTCCTCCTTCCTCACTACATATCAACTACATTGGCCTTTTTTCTGGTTCAATGTGTCAAGCCCTTTTCCACCTCAGATTTTGCATTTGGTAAATCATCTGCCTGAAATGTTCTTCCTTAAGTTCTTCACATGACTGGCTCTTTCTCATTTTCCAAGTACCACGTCAAATGTCACCTCCCGAGACTACATTCTTAACAGCCTCCCCCAGTTATTTATTCTTTTTCCCTTTCTCCACAATGTTTATATCTTTCATAGCATTTATGAAAATCTAAAATAATCTTTAAAAGTTCGCTTATATTCCTATTTGTCATTACTACTCACCTAGCACCAACGACTGCTCACAGCTGGAGCTCTATAAATCCTTGTTGTTGAATCAAAGTTATACTCACCCACTATGTAGAGCTGTATTGGAAGTACCACTGTTTACTGAATGAATGATCTATGAGTAAAAATTACTGCAGATTTACACTTACACTATGTCCCATCCACTCACCTCTCAAGTACACGGTGTTAGTCTAAGCTCTCAAATGTTAAATGTTACAGTAATTTATTTCTTTTTAATATTTATAAAGGCTTTCATGTGGATGTTTACTGTTGATATTTTGGGGAGCAGAACTAATTTGAGATGGTAAATCCATTTAGTGACCTCCCTACTGAACAGCCACTATTTCCTTGATGTTTGACTGCAATTACTTGGAAGGCTAATAAAGTAAATGTCTTATCTTCAAGCATAAAGTGTTCAAACACCACAAGCCACTCTGGCAATAAGGTGCAGCACACAAAGCACAAGCATTCCAAGGAAGCTGTATAATTGGTGTCAACATTTTAATAATTATTTATTTGTGATAAGTGATGCTAGTTTTCATTTACGGAAGGTTAAATTTCATTTAAAAATTTACTTAGTAAATAGATATACAGGTGATAGGAAATATTGTAAAAACCTTAAAGGTGGAATGCAAATGATTAAGGTTTGGAAAATAATGGATTAGATCACCTTGAAAAAGTCTTTGTCCTTCTGTTCACCATTTAACTAATTCATTGTACCAGGCTCTGAGGGTACAGAATAATTAAGAACCTCACTTACCCTGAAGGGTCCTGGTTTTAATTTTTCAATTTTATGAAAATAATAAAATAAGACTTTATTGAGAAAGAGTTAACTGGATATCCAGTACTGCCATTACTTTGTATAAGGTCTAATAATGTTTAATAAATATTTTATCAATTTAAAAGGAATCTCTCTAAAAGCAAAGGAACTGAAAGTAGCAACAACTTTATAGATAATGTGTAATTATTAAGTGGAAGATATTTCATTTAAAACATTCAAAAGACGTATATTACAATAAGTTTTAACATTTTTTAAAAGCCCCTTTTGTTGAAGGCACATCTATAAATTCTGCTTTAGAAGAACTTTCGAAATGAGCTACATATCAAAGAAGGAAATTTATCCAAACTGAAGAAACTAAAAAAATTGAGAGCGATTTAAAAAGAGGAATACCAAAAAGATACGAGCAAAGACATGGACCACACAATTGAGTGGTCTCCTACATTGATTCTGTAAAGGAAACTAAACTCACCTGAATTATATTATTTTCACTTTTCCTGGTTTAAAGTCATACCTTGAAAAGAAGTGGCTATTTTCACTGCAGTCTACTGAACCAATCTCAGCATACTAAAGTGTGACTCTATAACTTTTTGAGAAATTGCCACCCAACTAAACTATATCTGACGCTGTCAATGACACCATTAAACTCTATCCATAAGACTCGTAACTTAAGAGTCATGTTAGTGCTCCTATTCTCCATGAACTTATTCAGATGATTTTGCTCAACAAATATTTATTGAGGAACAACTATACTAGACTCTGAAGACACAAACACACACACACACACACACACACACACACACACACACACACACACACACACACACACGACATAGTTCCTGACATTTACAGTAGGGAAGTTACAAATAGACAAATAAAAGGTAAATAAATAATTACAATTCAAGCAATAATAAATTGATCTGAATAACAATGATTTGGAAGCTAGCATGATTTTGATGAAGGGTGGGGTAAAGGGCAAACTGCTAATCACCTATTCAATATGCGTTCTCTCCTTTTTCCTCACTGACAGAACCCCACATACCTGGGGTGACAATGTGCCATATTAAACAACAATTCTCAGCTTCCCCTGCAGCTGGAAGTCAGTAGGTGAGGCTTCCAGGAAGGCACTTTGAAGGAGCTGACTGAATTGCAAAATATGCCCTTCTGAGGATCCCCTATGGTAATTCTTCTACCTATCCAGGAGGAACTGATTGGAAAGCAGTCTGCGACACTGATGATCTTAGAGTTGTCATACAAGCCCTGGTCTGTCTCCTCTAACAGTTATTTTAATGAGAGGAAAAGAAACCTTTTGTTTAAATCACTCTTGTGTGGCTTTTGCTATGTGCTGTCAAGTCTCTTCTCTTAGATATAAATGACACGAATATCAAGATTACTAAAATGACTTTAACAAAACAGCAATGCTTGTGCAGGATTATGAAACATGGAGAAAGATACCAAGCAAAGATGAAAAGGAAAGGCATTCCAGTCATTTTTTTTTCTTTTTAAAGTACTTGAACTATGGCGGGCTGAAGTAGAGAGAAAGGGATAATGAGAGATGCATACTTAGAAGGTAAAAGGAACAAGACATGTAAGTAACCAAATGTGGAGAAGTTAAGGGCAAGGAGATGTCTAGGATGACTTTCAATATTCCAATGTGAATGACTAGGAGGTCAGTGGTTCTCCTGGAATTAAGAAATAAAAAGTGAGTGTGTGTGCATTGTTGTGAAGGAGAGAAAAGAAAGAGGGGAAGCTAAGAGTTCAGTTCTCATACAGAGTTCTAGGACCTAGGAATTCTCAGATAAGATGAATAGACTCAGAAGAGAAGTGTGGGCTTGAGGAATAATTTATAAATAATTGTTAAAACTAAGAGAACATATGTAAAAGTAATGGAGGAATGTTTCTCAACTTAAGGGGGTATGGGTTGGGGGAGGTAAAACTGGCATTTGACAAAATAATTCTTCACCATGGGGTATTTGGTCTTCCTGCCCTCTGGAGTTGGGGTAGAAGACAGGAAGAGAGTTACCTCTATGTGAGAACCACTTGGACATAGATCAAGGACAGAACTCAGAAACAGCTACCATTATGAACGATACTCAATGAGACTGAGAAAGGCCACATAAGTGAGAGGATAACACAGATGACTTAAGTCTCAAAAAAGAATGGATTTTTACATTACGAATATGATGGTCACCTGAAATAGCTATGAAGCATTAAAAAAGAAAGGGAAGGAGAGAAGAGAAAAAATTAACAAAAAGAAGAGTGGAGGAAAAAGGAAAGAAAGAATGGAAAGAGAAAAAGAGTAAAGAGAAGACGAAAGGCAGTCCTAGAAATATTGGGTGAATGGGAATAAAAAACAGGTTCAATCTGGCAGAGCTGAAAGATAAACAGTGGCTTCAGGAAAGTAGAAAATTCTAGTTAGAGAAATGAGATGGAGTGAGGCTTTAATGAAGGAGTGAGTGCCTACTACCTGCCAAGCTAGAAGCATTACATATATATGTGGCAAATCCTCCTGTGAGGTACAAATTAATACTGCTATTTTATAGATAAGGAAACTTAGGTTCTGGAATTAAATAATTTTTCCAAAGAACTGCTATCAGTGAAGTGGCTGAACTCATTTCTATATAGATCTGTTATGGACATTTGCTTTTTATTACATTTTTATTATATCACCTTTTATTACCTCACTCACTAGTCTATCCCTCTCAAATAATTTTAGTTATTTTCATTCTACATTTATCCATTATCTGAGTACAATATTTAATTTAGACCCCTGAGTCTCTGAATAAATTCTATTCAAAACACATTTCATATCCTCTAAGAAATAAACAATAACTCCACATGACTTAGTTCAGTCTTTTAGCAGATGTCCCTTAATATTCAACTGCAGTAATCTTTATTTGTTACGTGTTTCTGTATAGACTTTTCACTTTACTCTGTGGGCATGTCTTTCCAATTAGTTTACAGACACCTTGAAGACAGGAGCCATTTGTATTATTTCTTCTATTACCTCCATCATATCCACGTAAACTCCACTATATCAAGCAGACTAGATGAACCGTGTGGTTTGTAAGTAACATATGGAGAAACACACACACACGTACACACATTTAAAAAAGCATATACTTCACAAAGAAATGAAAAGATATTCCATGTTCATAGACTGGAAGACTCGGTATAGTTAAAGTGACTTTATCATCCAAAGCAATATACAGATTTAATGCAATCCCCATCAAAATTCCAGTGACATTTTTTAAAGAAATAGGACAAAAATATGAGATTTATATGGAGTCATGAAAAGACCATGAATAGCCAAAGTGATCCTGAGAAAAAAGAACAAAGCCAGAGATATCACTCTGCCTGACTTTAAATTATACTACAAAGTGACTAATCAAAACAGCATGATATTAACAGAAAAAAAGACACAGAGACCAATTCAACAGAACTGAGAGTCCAGAAATAAATCCCTTATATATAGGCAAATAATTTTTGATAAAGGAATAAAAAAATTACAACAGAGAAAGGAAAGCCTCTTTAATAAATGGTGCTGGAAAAACTGGAAAGCCACATGCAAAAGAATGAAACCAGACTGTTATCTGTCAATATACACCAAAATGAACTCAAAATGGATCAAAGATCTAAATATAAGACCTGAAACAATAAAGTGCATAGAATACAGGTACTAAACTCATGGACCTTGGATTTAGAGAGGATTTTATGAATTTGACCTCAAAGGAGAAGGAAGTAGAAGCAAAAATAAATGAATGGGACTATATCAAACTAAAAAGCTTCGGCATAATAAAAGAAACCATCAACAAGATAGAGAGGCAATGAACTGAATGGGAGAAGATATTTGCAAACAACACCTCCTATATGGGGTTAATATCCAAAATATATAAAGACACAACTCAAAACCAAAAAATCAAACGATCCAATCAAAAAAATGGGCAGAGGACCTGAACAGACATTTCTCCCTAGAGGACATACAAATGGCCAACAAATATATGAAAAGATGCTCGACATCACTAGCTATTAGGGAAATGCAAATCAAAACCACAATGAGATACCACCTCACACCTGTTGAAATGGCTATCTTCAAAAGGATGGATAATAACAAGTGTTGGAGAGGCTGTGGGGGAAAAAGGAACCCTTATACACTGCTTGTGGGAATGAAAATTAGTACTGCCACTATGGAAAACAGTATGGACGGTCCTCAAAATACTAAGAATAAAAAGAATGACCATATGATCCAGCAATCCTTCTTCTGGGTATCCACCTGAAAAATTTGAAAACATTTATCTGAAAAGATACATGCACCCCTATGTTCATTGCAGCATTATTTATGATGGTCAAGACATGGAAACCACCGAAGTGTCCTCTGATAGATAACTGGATAAAGAAATTGTGGTACATACACACAATGAAATATTATTCAGCCATAAGAAAAGATAAAATACTGCCATTTGCAGCAACATGGTTGAATCTTGAAATTATCTTGCCAAACAAAATAAGTCAGATAGAGAAAATTGAGAACCACATGATTTCGGTATACATGGGATATAAATCTGAAAGCAACAAATGAACAAGACAAACAAATAGAGACTCAAGAACACGGACAACAGTTTAGTGGTTACCAGAGGGAAGGGGAGGGGAGGTAGATTAGGGTAAAGGGAGTCAAACATACAGGGACAGAAAGAAATTTAACTTTGGGTGGTGAACACACACTGCAATATACAGATAACGTATTATAGAATTGTACACTCAAAACCTATATAATTTTATTAACCAATGTCACCCCAGTAAGTTTAAGTGAAAAAATAATAAAAAAAGAAAAAAAAAATGCATATATTTGTTACACACAAATATATTTTTTCCAAATGCAATAAGTATTTTTAATAAAGGTATAAAAAGTAGCAAAATAACAAAATATAAACAAAACAAAGAGTAGAACCAAAGAATTATGTCTTTTAAAAAGGAGGTAGTCTCCAAATAAAAATTGACACATATGGTTGTTAAATATGAGGAAGAATGTTACTTAAAAAATTAGTCTTGGTTTCCAATATGAGTGTCTCTTCCGTTTATAAACGTTCAAGACCGAAACAATTGAGAGCTTTTTTTTCATTCCACAGTAAATCAAGCTACAGCCCCCTCTTTCTTTAGGCATTATCTTTTATGGAAATTATTTTCAGAATAACCATATGAACAAATGAGCCTAGATCACCATAGCCATTAAAATATTTTCACTATATAAAAACAACTAAACATTTTCTATGGCTTTACATGACAAATGTTTTCTAATTTTGTAGAAGCATTTACAATGTACACCATTGGTGGTATGCACCTTGTTTGTGTCTTGCTGACCAATGACATTTATATTTACATGTATTTATTCGGTAATAAGATAGTGTCCAGATAAGACTACAAAAATAAGATAAAAAATCGATATGCTAAAGTTAACCAAGAATGAGTATTTGTTTTCAATTTTAACTTACTCTGAGATAAAACCAGAAATAAATATTACCTAAAGTAGGTCTTTGAGAAGATGCTTTACATAAAAAAGAACATCATATTTATATCAGTTTGAGAAATATTGCATATATCTTCCTTCTTAGTGATTTCAATCTTTTACAAGTGCAACTGCTGCAAAAAAGAATCTTTTATTTAATCTGTTTCCCATTTTTGCCACCTGAGCCAGTGTTGTATTGTCTATTGACATCGCTTAATAGATAGTTAAGTACTATCTATTAACACTAATTCAAAAGATTCTCTTCTTTATTTTAATCAGACTACCAAGAAGTCTTGTCAACACAGTAGTCTTACATGTATTTTACCACAGAAACAGTCTCAAGATGATTTGAGAAAAGTAAATACACTACCTTAAGAAGAATAGGATTACTAAAAAAAACACGCTAATTTTTGCTTTTAAAAAAAATCCAACATCAGATACAACTTTATAGCAATGTAGATTTGTCTAAAATATAAGGTTCTTGACCTGTTAACTAACACTGTGGACTCTCCATGACTCTTTTCCAAAAGGAAATAAAAAAACCAGATACTAAATTCTCAAATTAAATAGGATCAAAAGAGCAATACTTTGTTTTCAGTCTGTTCTTCCCATGACATTTAAGCCAAAAAAAATTTAAGAAATAATCCATAATTCAAGTATGTATGGCATGACACCCACATTAATTTTACTTACCAAGTCATATATCTGGTTTGCCAACTGTACCTTCTCATCTGCATCTTCCAAAGCTTTATAGTAATCCTGAATAAAAACATTTCATTTCACGAATTAACCATTTTAAAATAAGTGTGTCCAGGACATATAACTGGATTTTCATTATCATACCTGATTGTCACTGTCAATCATCCTAAACAACAATAAAAACTCAGTTAAGGAAAGGGTGGGGATGGGGCAAGATTAGAAGTTATCGACAATGGCCAAGAATTAAAGGAAAATGTTCAAAATTTCCAGAAAAGATATAAATACAAATAAATATCATTCCAAGTCTAGCCTCTATACTAACTGATAAGTTATATGACCTAATGAATAGATCTTTCTCTTTAAAAAAATTTAAAAAAAAATAAAATTTATCTAATTCATAAAGGACATTTATGGTCTCCATTTTTAAAAACTTTTTATAAAAGTACAACTATTGAAAAATTCTGACCTGCATATCCCTATTTTCTAATTGTTCTATAACTCTCATTTTAAATTAGGTATTAAGTCATACAACTCAACCTATACTTTAAATTTCTCCTCAGTATAAAGCAAATTATTATTTTTTAATGGATTCTATTAATTTCCATTGAGTACCAGACTTTTCAGAGTATATCCAAGCTGCACTACACCAAAAATGTAATAGGTTGAAGAAATGATGAATGACCTTGGGATATATTATATATATATGATGTCTATATTCAACTACACCTGGGCCTCCAAAGTATCCTCCAAGCCAGGGCCAATTCTCTTACAGATTATGAAATTTTTTTCTCTTAACAGAAATAAACTTCCCCCCATGTGGTAAAATAAATGACATTCTACTCTAAATTTGCAGTTTTCAAATTTTTTTATCAGTCAATCCTTGAACAATTCTACGAAGGCTGGGGGCAGAGGAGTCATTATTACTCCGAGATATTAAAGGACTCGTCCAATGTCACAGAGCTAAATGACAGTCATGGTCAAACCCTAGTTTTTAAAATAGTTCTTCCAATGTATCCTGAATGAACTAGATCGTACCTTTAAAGCAAACCTTAGAGGGAGAGCCGATACCCATTCTAAACTGAAAGACAGCTATAAGTTTAATTAGACAATTAAAAACTCAAAAACTCAGAGTTCTGTGTTTCAAGGCCAAATTTAAGTACAAATTTACTTTTAAATTAAAAGATGTTTTAACGATCCTTTTAACTCAAGTTTCTGTTCTTTTGTGATTCCACCAACTTAGGTACCTAGCAATATATAAAATATGCTTCACAGTCTGCTAATTTTCACCTCAATTTGAATTGCAAGACAGTATTGTATTTAATTGCCTATCTAGAATAAAACGAATGAAAAGAAAAAGTGTACTTTGTAATGGTTCTACAACTGTCTAATAAAAGTCCCTAATTATTAAAACAATTTTTTAAATTACCCAAATGCTTCAATGATTAAGTATTCCTACCCCGAAGCTCTAAAACACAACAATGTATTTAAATTCTGAAGAGCCATTGATAACTTTCTCCTATTTTGATAACTAGAAAACTAATTGATTTTAAAATATCTTTCTCAGAAGGTCTAGGTATTAATTGATAAATCATCCAGGGTTGAACGTACTTTTTTGATGGATGCCATTTGTTCTTCTCTCCACTCAGGTTTATTTTTCTTTGCATTCATAAAAAATTCACTGACTCTTTGTTCTAGTTGGTCCATTGCATCTATGGTGTAATAAAAACATTTCATATTTAGATAACCAAATTCATACACTGAATATATGTGCTTTGACTTGGGGAAAAAACATATATCTGATAACATAAATTCTTTCACTTGGCCACTAACTTATAAATGTGTCAAGTTTTAAATATGTAAATATATAATGCCTTAATTACCTTAGTTTAAAAAAAAGTTACAAAAAAATTCCCTACTGACAACTTATTTTGTTGTTATTTCAAAACTTCTCCCAATAATCAAAGTAGTCAATAATGTAAATAGGATCTATACTATAGTTTCTGAATAGTACAGCCTTGGGGTCAAAAGCTAATGATATTAAATCAGCCAAATGTCACAAACATAATTTCGTATTGAAAGCACCACTACATAATCTTCACATTTCTTTTAATGAGAAAAAGTGATAAAACTATTTAACTTCTTGCTATATGGCCTTAAACACCCTATCATCTCATATCATGACTGAAAGTAGTAGGTACAATCATTTATTTGTTTAATACACTATAATATTCATTCTGTATAGTTTTTCCCTAAATATGTGCCAAGAGCACTCATCTCATTCCATGTCTGCTAAAAAAGGAAAAATAAATAAAAAGGATTCTGTTGCTATGTATACTGGGGAAAACCTTTTCACTATATCCTCCTTTTGGAGATTTTCATTAAAAAACAGCTTTTTAAAGATTCTGAGAAGTCTTATGGTCAACTTTTTAAAAGAATTTTCCTTTGTTTAAATAAACATTTTCTAACTTATTTGACAAATAAATCTTTTTTGTTAATACATAATGACTATTAACTTTAGAAAATTCTAAGTGTATGAAAAATATAAGTTTAAAAAAACTCTAATTTATATAACCTAAATCCAAATTACAAGAGAATCTAAAATTTGTAACGATAATGAAAAAGGGTAAAGTAACAGTTACCCTTTACTGAATGCCTACTTTGTATCAGGTTCTAATTTATTTGTATTATTTTTCAATCTTCAGATGATTCTCATTTTATAAATGATTAAAACCCCTCAGAAGTGGTAATGTGGACAAGGTCAATGAGTAAGTAAGCAAAGCCCTAAAGTGAACTCAGATTTGACATCAAAATCTGTGCTGAAATCTATAGATAACGTTACTACTTTAGCGAATGTTTAGCATTTCACTAAATTTAAAATGAATTTTGTGAGCAAGCTGGAGAAACACATAATTCAGACTTCCACACCACAATCCACTGAATAAAAGGTGACTTTCAAATCATATCGCCTTATAATATGCACCACATGAAACTGTCATGGGGCTGAGAAAACTATATACATGAACAATTGGTATGGAGATGTGTGTGGGGTGGAGAACAGAGAAGCAAGGGGAAGAAAAGAACAGGTTCTTCGCTATATCAAGACTCTCACACTCTGGAATGTTTGTTCTCCAAATCTCTTTTCATGATACTCCTTTCCACCCTATCACACTCCAAAAACCCAGATATTCCTCCACCCCTACTTTTCTAAGAGAAAATCTGACAGCATAAGAAACATTCTATGTACAACCTAAACACAGCTGGAATAAACTGGCTCGAGAAATATATCTTCTGCAGATATACCCCACGAAGGCCAGCCATTAGTATCATTTAAATAATTAAGGAGTACCTACGTTTCTCCAAAGGGAGTGTCATACAGCCAAAAATGTGTAATTCATTTCATTCATAATTTTTAATACAGTACCTCTACAAGTATTCACTGCAAAGGCTGATTCTTTGCCTTCTCTGAATCATAAATCCTTCTAAAAAACTTCAAAGAAAAAAATGACCATATAAAACAATAACTACTCTATGATAGAGCAAGGTTAATTTGGGGGAAAAGTTACCACACTATCATGCTATCGGGGATAGAAGAAAAACCAAATTTTTTATTACAGCAGACAAGCAGCTTTACAGTAAAATCTTATTTCCCTCACTCATTTTGATTGACAAAATATCATGCTGTTGACAACTGAGAATATAGCCTATAATGTCTAACTTCAGATTTGACATTCCAAGGGTCTAATAAAACGCATATAACCCGCGCTTCTATAGTTTTCTGCTCTTGAAAATTTTTGAATAGAACTTTAACAAAAGTATAAATGCTAAAATCTATGTTCCATACATAAAGGCTCAATGTCAAATTTCAACATGTATGCAGATGTGCATTATAATATGTATCTACATTCCGAAAGTATAGGAACTTTTATTGCACACTCCCAAATTGGAGAAAGGAACACACGTGCTCTAATGTCTTCTCGCGTAAAAGCCAGGAGAAAAGTACTGTTGGAAGCAAGAAGAGGCAAGATTCGGCACTGCAAGTTCTTTTTGACAACTCCTATGTTCTAGCCAGTGAGCCGGAGAACAGTCAATAGCAGCGAGTCGATGGAGTCGAAGGCAAGAGTCTTACACAGAACGAGCGCAGCAAACAAGGGTAAACGCGCCGACTTACTCTGCACCTGCAGGTCCATCTCGCGCATCTCAGTGAAGCGGTCCCGCAGGTCCATTGGAAGCTGCTCAATCACTGTCAAGGGGAAGAGTTCGTCAGGGGGCGAGGCCAACGGCGAAAGTACGCGCATACGTCACTGCGTGCGCGCGTGCGTGCGTGCGTCGGGGGGGTCGAGGGAGCCGGCAGCCCACAGCGAGGCTGCCAGTTACCGTGAGAAAGAAACATCCCCCGCCTCCCCCTCCCTCCTGCCATCCCGCCCGCCCGTCCACTCGCGCTCTCGCCCGCCTGCAGGTCCCACAGACGGCCCCCGCCAGCACCGCCCACTCACTTTCCAGATAGTCCTCTAGGTACAACATCGCGGCCTTTAGAGCTGGGGAAACGAGGGGGTCCAAGGGTTTATTTGTGTCACTCGCTGTCGCCGGAGTTTTGTCCCTTCCAATATGGCGCCTCCGCTAGCAGCGCCCGCTCGGCTTCGGCGGAAAAAAAAAAAGAAAAGAAAAAAAAAAACCACTTTGGCGCCTGACGGCGCTTGCCTCACTGCCGCCCGGAGCTGTCATTGGTTGGCTGAAAAGATGACGTAAGCCTACCGGAGCCCGCCCCCGCGCTGTTGTGGGAAGTGTAGTTTTAGTCCCTCTCCAGCAAGAGTTAACACGCTGGAAGTTGTTCAAATGGAAACTACAAAAACCAGGCGCCATGGCGAACGATGCGCAACAGAGTCTGAAATGCGGTGCTTCTGTTTATTTGTTGATTTTTGCACGGGGACTGATGGGAGTTGTATGCTCCTGCATAACACAACTAGGAACAACTTTTCACCTGTTCTTTACTGCTGTGATTCCGTGCCCCGGTGTTTGTGAGTCATGGATTCAAGTAGTACTAGGAAAATAGCAAACGTTCTGGCGCTAGAATATTCACCAAAATTCGGGCAATTTGGATTGTTTTAAACAGAACTCGCGGCTGGAATTTATACTCAGTATCTACTCCTAAGAATATAAATGGGACATCTGGTTGGCTTCCATGTAACAAATAGTTTATATTAAATATGGTGTGAATATGTATTGCCCATATTAAAAGATACAAAAATAGGTGTCTATAGCCTCATGTGTTCTACTTTGCGGTCCATCTCGTCGTCATTCTAATGGCATTAATTTATACATAAAACCTGCACCCGCAAAATAAAAATAGCAAGCAGAAGTAACGGATAGAACCTTAATATCTAAGGGGTTGTGCTACCAATAACTTTAGATTATGTTGAGTAAATAGCCCATACCGGACATTTGTACGTTGTCTTTTTTTACGTTTTGACTTCTCTCGGCTAATGTTCACCCGTGATGTAGTTAGTCCTTCACTGATGTTTTTCTTAAAAACGGTTGCACTCTAAAGGTTGGATATCGTTATTTTTCATTTGTCTTAATTCTCCATGTTTCAGAGAAATTCGTCTTTAGTTAATAATTGAATGTGTTATTTTTATTTTTCATTAGAGTTAAAACACTTTATGCCATTTGTGTGTCCTACTTTCCCCCACCTTTCTTGTACTCAAGACTTAACAGCTCTTAATCAGGATACTTACCTGTCATTAATGAACCCCAGAGGAAACTTAACTCAATCCTAATAACAATGATCTGATTTATTTTCTGTATTTTATAAAAAAGCTAGTGCCTTCAGTCTTCCTTTCTTCCTGACCCCCTTCCTTCCTCTGGCTGCTTTTAAGATCTCTTTAGTATTTTCACAGTTTCATAACCATGGATCTAAGATTCCTTCCTTCCTTTCCTTTTTCCCTCCATTTATGCCCCTTCCTTCCTTCCTGCCTGCCTGCCTGCCTCGCCTGCTTGCCTTCCTTCCTTCTTCCTTCCTTCCTTCCTTCCTCCTCCTCCCTCTCCTTCCCATCCTCTCCTCCTCTCTTTCTTTTCTTGAAAAAACAATTTTTAAAGCATGCTTAGGATTTGAGAGATTCCTGAATCTCAGGATTAGTGTCCCGCAACAATTGTAGAAAATTCTCCACTGTTATTACTTATAGGACATGTCTAAGACAGATATCTTACTTTAGCCTCCATTTCTCTTAATCTTTTTTTCATGTGGTCCACCTTAAAATTTTCAAATATTTTTCATTTTTAGAATTTTTTTTTGTTTTTTTCCTAATCATTTCCTAATTTCTCATACAAATTAAATATAGTTTATATTCTGTGTCTGTTAAATCCAATCCTGAAAATTATAGGTCTTTCATGCTGTCTGTTGTTTTGCTTATGTCTGTTTCCTTGTGGGTTGTGATTTTGGACTCTGCACTCATGTTTCTGGAGTTGTAACTATGGGAATTCTTTGAGGCCCGAGTTAAAAGTGTGTTTTCCTAGAGAGTATTAGAATTTGCTTCTGTCAGTTGCTTGGAGGAACCATCAACCCTAGGATCAGATTAAATTCTCCACTTGAGGTTTATTGGATTACACAGATAGATTGAATTTGGACCTCAAATCCAACTAGCTTTTTACGGATTCTCAGGGGAAACTTTTCTTCCTTTCCTGGGTTCCAAGGTCAAGACGGGCATGTTTCCTTACTGACCTGTGCATCAGGTTTCTTTCTCATTCACTCTTACACTGAGAATGTAGTCCTTTGGGCACCAGATTTTTGTCCCCTATTAGACTCTTCCTTTTATAGGCCACTGGTTTTATTTCCTGACCCTGGCATCTTCAAAACTATCAAAGCAGGAACTGTAGGTATCCAGAATTTGACAGTCTCATAGCAAAAGCCCACATTGGCCCTCACTTATTTCTCAGGATAATTTCATTTTTCTTCCTTCCTTTCATTTCCCCGGCCCCCCCGAGAATTCTATCATTTCCTACCCGTTCATCAATGTGTTTGATTTTTTTTAACCCAGCATTTTTTTGTTGTTTTCAGCAGGCGGCCCGTTCAGAGTAGCTAAAATAGCATGCTGTCAGAAATAGAAGTCAATCATTTCTGTGTAAACTGAGCTTCTTCAAGGACTTTTCCATATTAAGGAAAATGAGATAATAGATGGTTCCCAAGTCAGTGACTTTACATACACACTCTGGAGAAACTAAAATATAATAAAGCTAAACACTATATATTTTAGTTAATGAATGTAATTCTTATTCTTAGACTATGTATCATCTACAAAAAATTGTATATGTACACACATGCTACAGCTTCTTATATCATTAGGTCATATGATAGATACCACTTGGAGTGGCTAGCCACTTACAACCACTACTGCATTTCTAGGCTGTGCCCCTCAAATACAGGGGTGACCATAACTGTGTTACACTACTGTGCTCCCTGATCATTAATTTAATAGGGACAGACCAAAGATGGGCATATTAGATGCACTCTTTTGCAATTTTAAACTGGGAATGAAGAGACCCGAAGACTGAAGGCATTGTGGCAGAATTGCATTAACTGCAGCATATTAAACACATGGTCTACAAGCTTCTGCTACTGAGATCCCCAGAGCAGCTCTAGTTTTTTTCCTTCGATTTTTTTTCCCTTTCCTGGTCAGTTTCTCTAACACGAGTTGCATCACCTTGAGAAAGTTATTTCAACACTCTGTGCCTCAGTTTCCTGATCTATAAGCTAGAAATAGCAATAGTAACTAAATCATAGGATTGTTTTTTTGTGTTAGATTGAAATGATGTCATCTATGCAAAGCACTTAAGTTAATGCCTGGTAAGTGTTATGATACAATAAATGTCAACTTCTATTACCATCATTAATACCATTAAGTCTCCTAAGTTATCTGTATTGCATATGCTCTTTTATGCTACTGTTAGCTTTGCCTTGTGCTCCTGCTCATTTTGAGGCTGGATGCCACCTAATACTCACTGAAGGTTATTTCGCTTCCAACTGTTTTACTGCTGTTAAATCAGAGAAGTTAATGCAGGGAAGGCTATGTAAGAATACTGCCCTGAAGGCTACTGCCTAAGTAGAAAGAATTAGAATGTAGGAAAAGATTCAAAAATGAATGCAAAATATGATTGTTACCAGGAGTCTAAGAGAAAGGAACATTAAAATCCTTTATATAGCATGTTCTCAGGGGGACCTTGGCCTTGTTTTCACCTCGAACAAGGTTAACCATGTGGCCCCAACAATGCATGAGTGTGGAGCTCAAATTCAGACTCCTCATAAGTTGCAGTAACCCTTTACCTTAATAGTAGACATTGATCTGGCCTAGGGAAACATGAGGGGGCCCATAGAGAGACGAATACATGAATACCCATTAGAGTGGCTCCTCAGGCTAG
Source organism: Pteropus medius (assembly GCF_902729225.1). Lineage (NCBI taxonomy): Eukaryota > Metazoa > Chordata > Mammalia > Chiroptera > Pteropodidae > Pteropus > Pteropus medius. The sequence continues at coordinate 15,886,167 of NW_024356249.1, forward strand.
ATCACAAAGAAGTGGAAATGAGTTCACATTCAAATATTATAAATCACTTAAGAAAATGAAGGCTCTGAGAGACTGTTAGCAAATAAATGGGAATTCTAAAAATATAAGTATTGAAAATCACTATTGATGAAATCAATCTGGAAAGTAGAACAAGAAAAAGAGATATGAAATAGAATAGGTATAAAAATAAGAGGATTAATCTTGAATTTCTAATACCTCATTAATAGGAGTTCCAGAAAGAAGAACAGAAAAAAATGGAGACACTAAAAAGTACATACTCTATAACACTGAGATGAAGTTTCTGAAAAGGTAAAACTAATCTATGGTGATAGACATAGGAAGATGGCCGCCTCTGGGAAAGGTAGGATGCTTTACTAATCTTAGGTCCCTTTGCTGACAGGGACTCTTATGCACTGCTCTATTACTAGCTTGCAGAAGACAATTCCTATGTGTTACGTGAATAAATGGAATAAGTACTGGGTGAATTAGGATGTTGGAATCAGGCAGATATGTGTTTGAACACTGTCTCTGTTCTTAGCTCATATGACCTGAACCAAGTTACTCGATGTTCCTAAGATTGTTTCTTCATCCATGAAATGAGAGTAAGAAGGGTAGTTAACAAAGCTCTGAGGAGATTATGTGTAAGAGTACCTAGTGTAGTGCTCAGCACAAATGTAATCATGAAACAATATTATTTGTAGAAGTGACAGTACCATTAGGTAAATGGTCTAGGAAGTGCCATTCCAAGGACATTGCAGTGAGAGACCCCAAAACAGGCAAATGAGGGGAGCATTGTCTTTAGAGGATTTAAAAACAATAATAAAAATGACTTTTACAGTCTTATTTTATTATTACTATGTGCCAGCAATTCTAAATAATGTCAGTGATAAAATAGTTCTCCCTGAAAAGAATTTCATTGGTCTAAATTCTAAATAATCTCAAGTCACTGTTGAATTTTAGTAAATGGCATTATATATTTATATTAAATAGTGGCTCGAAAATAAACATTGAAAGCACAATGATTGTAAAGACAAAAGCACAGACTTGAATTATTTAATTATACGATTCTATACGATCACCTGGAATTTTTCTTTGTATTTTAATTTTAAAACAGTGAAAGTGACCATGAACTGGTAGGTGCAATATTTTGCTTGTCAAATGCAAATTTTAGTTCATATGTGAAACCGGTTATTAAATTTCAATAATATTTTGAAAATTAAAATGTATTCTTTTAAAATTGTTATTCTTACTTAATTGGTATTTAATCACTATTACATTTTAATGTACTTATTAGTGCAACAAATCAATGCTTTTCCTTTTTCCAAAAATGCTTAAATATAATTAAAAGAGATTAACTCATGGCTTTTCCCCTTTTCTTTTCATTGTAAAGTTAATTAATTAATTATTAATTACAATCAATTACATTGATTATATAATGTAGTTTAATAAAAGAAAATTTATGCCATCTGAGTTTCTTTTCTGGCCATTATCATTATTTATTTCATTTAATGATTATGTGTGAAAATAATTTTCATGTAAGAAGAAGGGTTTTATTCAGAAAATGATCTGCTCCAAGTGTCAGATAGGCTAGGTATGCTTATTTAAAGGCCTCTCACAGGCAAGTGTAAATTTATTTACACACAATGGTATAATTGTTAATAACTATTTCTTGTCTTTGACTTTGAAAGCCTTAGGCTCTCTAACATTTATTTTTGTGAGACTGGTAATGTAAAGATAAATTACCAAGCAGTTACTTGTTACAAAGAGAAGTCTTTGTGTTGCAATATGAAAATATTTCAGTGACTGAGAAGATTTTTAACATTGCTGGAAAACCTTCAAAGATTCTACTTTTCTTCTCTCTCACTCAAGTTCTCTACATCATTAACAAAAATTGGAGTTTGAAAATTCAAACTTTTCTTATTTTTATTTAAAACTTGTTTTCTAATGAATATATATTATTAAAGGCTTAGGAAGACTTATTTTGCTAGTGGGGGTAGAGCATTTTTCTAAACTTGGTTATGATATTCCTATCATTGAGGATATAGAGTGTAGAAATATGACCAATAGTGCTTTTTTACACTCTGCACATAAATAACTTATGAGACTTACTACATTGTAGTATAGAGCCTGCCTCCGCCACTAATCTGGAATTCTTTAAGGGCAGAGACCATGTTTTATTCATCTGTCGATCCACAGATCTGGCAGGTAATATGAGTTCAATAAAGAAGTAGTGAATTATTGAATGAATGAATGCATGAGCATCAAGCACAAGTTCCTAAGTTTCCAAGTTCAGTCCAGAACAGGCAAGATGAAGTTATCATGACTACTGACTACTAAGGTCTGTGAAGAAAATAGGATTCCAGTGGTCATTCAAGTAACTGAACTGGAATTCTGAAGATTTTCTTAATAGAAGGCTTTGGAAATTTTTCAAATACGGTAGTATATTGACTTCCAAAGTGGTTCTTCATTAAGCTTGCCCCAAAGAGTAGACAGAGGAAAAATTAAAGTAATAGGGTAATTCATAATGTTCTATACTTTTTAAAACTTTTTTGAAGTTCTAAATATTAATTTAAATGAATAAATGTGACTCCTAGAGAACAGGAGAAAGACTATTACCACAGTTCATTTCGATAAATATTTATTGAACTTCAAATACCACCAGTACAAAACATGACTAAGACAGTCCATGTTCTTGCAGGATGCACAACTTGGTAAGTGAAGCAAATGGTTAGGAAGATCATTTAAATACAGTGTGGTAGGTACTATCATAGGGTCAAGTTTTCAGGAAGATACTAAGAGAAATTTACAAAAATTCTATGAGAAATGATGGTTTCTTTGATGAATAATGAACATATAGATTCAACAAAAAGATAAAGTGCTGGAGACCAATATAAAGATGCAGTAGATAAAATATCCACAAATTAAAATACTTTGCAGTCATTAAATATTATGTTTTTCACTATTATTTAAGTCGATAAAAATATACAATATATTCAGGAATGCTAATCAGCTGATTTACACTGATACGACGCTAACAAGTTGTTAAAGTATTAAGTTGAGATAAGATGTTCACCATCATATGTCATCAGAGAAATGCAAATTAAAAGGAGATACCACTACATACCTATTAGAATGGCTAAAATCTAGAAAACTAACAACATCAAATACTGGTGAGGATGTGGAGCAACAGGAACTCTCATTCGTTGTTGGCGTAAATACAAAATGGTACAGCCACTTTGGAAGACAGTTTGGCAGTTTCTTATAAAACTAAACACATTTTTACCATATGATCCAGTAATCACACTCCTTAGTATTTACCCAAAGAAGTTTAAAACTTATGTCCACTCAAAAAATTGCACACAGATTTTATAGTGGCTTTGTTCATAATTGACAAAACTTGGAAACAACCAAGATGTCCTTCAGTAGGTGAATGGATAAGTAAACTGTGATACGTCCAGACAATAGACTATTATTCAGTGTTAAAAAGAAGTGGGTATAAAGACATGGAGGAACTTAATGATGCCAACTATGTGACATCTGGAAAAGGTAAAAGTATGGAAACAGTAAAAAGATCAGTAGGTGCCAAGAGATTAGCAGGGGGATATGAGGCATGAATAGGTAAAGCATGGAGGATTTTTAGGGCAGTGAAAATACTCTGTATGTAATTATAATGATGGGTACATGTCATTATATATTTGCCCAAACCCATAGAGTGTACAACATCAAGAGTGAACCCTAAGGTATACTATGGACTTTAGGTAATTATGATGTGCCAGTGTGGTTTCATCAATTATAACAAACGTACCACTTCAGTGGAGGTTGTTGATAATGGGAGAGGCTGTGTATGTCTAGAGGCAGAGTATATGGGAGATCTCTGTATTTTCCTCTCAATTTTGCTGTGAACCTAAAACTGCTTTAACAAAATGTCTTGATAAAAGCAAAAAACAAACAAACAAAAAAACATAAAGAAAAGTTGAATTATTTCTAGTGGTTAGTATAAAGTGGCTGCTCTAAGAAAGTGTCCCATACTATCCTGGCTGCCCTGGCCTTTCCTACTGGGAGACGCACTGGGCCATCCTTATATGCAACTACTATAGAATTAACACATGGGACACCATGTTCCATGTGAGGACTCTGTTCCAGTGAGGCCAGCCTTAATTATCTTGGATATCACTCCTGGTTAAATTATGAAGTGAAAAATGAGTTACAATTACTGTGTGGAAAATAATAGTACTTTTGTAAAAAGAAAATGTGGATGTTGATAAATACATACATACGAATATGTTCAAATTTAGACTTGAAAGTACATTAGAAAGATAATAATACTTATTCCTGAATGATGGTAGAATTATAGGTGACTGTATTATCTTTACATTTTTCTGTATTTTCCAAACTTTAAAATGATACTATAATCATAAATATATCTGGAGAGAGAGAGAAATGAAAACAATCAGATTGGTAGGCTGTGTAGTGTATTGTGCTTGCATCCAACAATTTTTCCATGTTTTATAAAATTGAGCAACTATCTCTCAACTATTCTTAGAATAATCAATTTTATTCTCAAAAGCCTGTCACATCGAGTTACCATTGCTATCAGGGTCAAAGAGTCCAAGTGTCAAAATATCAAGTCAAGTCATTAAGCAAAGGAAGCATTTAGGATTCTGAGTCCTATTACCTAGTCCCATTACCCATAGCCTTGGGTCAGATACATAAAGGTCAGGATCTGGGGGAAGCAGATACACAAATAGGAAATGAGGTCAAGAACACAAGAAGGAAAGAATTATTTGCCAAGTTAAATCCTGGAACACAGGACAACATGCAAAATGCTAAGTTAAGGTCAGCTGAGGTAACAGAAACAATACAATCCAGATTTTGGAACTAATTAATAATAGAGTTCTCACACTGTGATGATTGTGTAATGATGGCTGCAGGGGATGATACTGAGAGGAACAGCACCCTCAGTGTCATGGTATCACTGGAGTTACCTTCCCATTTAGCTCAATATGTGAGTGTGTTTTTAAGACAGAACTTAACGAGTAAACAAGTCTATATGTCATCCAGACAGATTATAAGTGGATCTTTGAAAACAGATAACATCGTTTAATGCCTAAGGCCTGGATTCATAAATGACCACGTTACATATAGGATTGTTAACCTGTAGACCACTGCCTCTTAATGAGAAATGATTTTGCCCCCGAAGGGACATTTAGCGATGTCTGGAGACATTTTTAGTTGCCACAACTTGGGGGAGGACTATTGGAATCTAGTGGGTAGAGGCCAGAGCTGTTGCTAAACATCCTGCAGTTCACAAGACAGCCCTCCGCAAAGATTGTTATCTGGTCCACAACATCAATAATGCCAAGATTGAGAAAACCTGTTGCAGAGAGATGTTATTATAGTGAAGAGTGAGTACCCAACGTTCTTGGGTCAATGTTCCATGCCTATCAAAACATTGTCATTTCCTTAACCAAACAGTGTTGGTTTGAGAAAATTGTACAGTAGAGGGCAGTGGTAAATAAATTTTTGTTATATTATCATTTGTCCCCCATAGTTTTCTTCTTTTCTATTTCTCTAATCCTGAAAACAAAACAAAACAAAACAAATGTCAGAAGCAGAACAATAAAACTAAAGGATAATTTTCTATTTTTGAGGGAAAAAAATCACCACATTTTATGTAAAAGTATATTAAATATTTTAGAAGTTTCATAAATGTAGGAACCATGACTTTTTATCTTCTTCGTGTCTACCTTGAGTACTGATATTTGCAAATTTTACTCATAAAAAATTACCAATGGCATCTAAATATTAAGAAAATAAAAGATATCACCTAATGAATAAATGATGATACTTTTTTCCCAGTAGACTATGCTAATATTTAATAACTTATTTAGGGGAACTGCTACACCTAACACTCTACTGAAATCATGGTTTTTTCTTCTGTAGGTGACTGAATGAAATTCAGGCATTTATTCTTACAGTAGACTCTATATCCTCAAGGAACTTTTAAAATATTATTGTCTTTTTTCAAATTAAATAGTCATAAAAAAAAAGAAATCAAAAAGAGCTTGAGATAGACCTTTTTTCAATACTATTACTCTTTCCTTTAGTAAAAATAATTATACTTATTATTATTATGTTAATAATAAGAAGAAAAATTGTGATAAAATGTAAGACCAGGAATCTGTCTATTCTGAGTCAAATCTATCATTATTTTTATTGCAGTTTCAGAATTTTATGTCATGTTGTAATAAAGGCCTTTGCTATTTCAAGATTTTAAGTGCTTGCCCCATTTTCTTCTAGTTATTGTAGGATTTCTTTCTTTCTAATCTTTTTAAACAATCTAAATTTAGGTTTAACTTATTATATGAGAGAAGTAATCTAAAATAATTATTTTCTAAATGGTATTTCAATTTTCCCCAAATTTTATGAATAAAATTGATAGGTAGGTAGGTAGGTAGGTAGATGATAGATAGATAGATAGATAGATAGATAGATAGATAGATAGATAGATAGATAGATAGATGATAGATAGGTAGATAGATAGATGGATGGATTTTTTTTTTCCAGAGTAAAACCTGCATGTGGTAACAAATTACTAGTATAAAACAGCTTACAATGAAATCCAACTGACTTCTGTCCTTTTCATCCTCAGCCCCCTTCCATTCTCTGGAGGTAATTTCTGTTTCTGTTTTAATTATTCTAGCAGTTGCCTTCAGAACTCAAAATTTTATGTTTATAAAGTTTTTAAATTATTAATTTTGGATAAGATATATTGCTTCTTCAATACAAAAAAATGAGGATATAGAACACTTACACTCCCTTCTTGCTTCCAGGATTTGATATAAAATTGCTGTTTCATTGGTCAAATCTATAATGTCAATTATATACACTTAAAGTGTATAACCCTCACCCTAACTCATCTTGAGGCAGCATCCCCTGACTTCTCCCTTGGAAGATGGAGTTACTAGAGTCTTACCTTATCTCCTGTCTACCTTATCTCCTCCCCTTCAATTTCCACCTTCTGCAACTATACTTTTAAATTGCCTTATTTGTAAATATTATGTCTTACTTTGCAACCAAAGCGTAATCTTTCTTACATTGTCTATACAATACCTTTAAAGATTAAAAATAAGCAATATTTACATCATTATGACTACATAAAGTATTTTTAATAATTAGGCAAATAACCTTCTCTTTTGGTGTCCAATGTTACAACTCAGCCTATAGCTTTGCACCTGGTATACAGCTATTGATCTGCGAGATGTTTTTATTATTTATTATTATCATCATCATCATCATCTCAATAAGCAAGGACATCAGAAGAAGCTCTCTTTCATTTAGAAGGGATAGCAGTGCACCTTTACTATCATGCGTCAGCTCCGTGAAACTCTATAATCCACAGGGACATCGACCATCTCACCATCTTGTAGGACAATATGCTGGCTCAGTATATTGATGAAATAATGCTGGCGAGACCTGAATATCAAGTTGTTACAGATATTTTAGAGTCCTGTGTATCAGACACCATTTATGAACTTCTTCAGAGGCTCTGGCATCACTTCTTTCTTGTTCTAAGCTGCCTGAGCTCTGACTGACTTCACTAATGCACAAGCAGACGGGTGGCTTGCATCCTCTCACACAATGTGCTTCTTCTCTTTTGCCTATTCCATGCAATTCTTACCTCCAGCCCATGCTGCATGCCCCTTATTTCCTGCTTCTGCTGTATGATGCACATCCTGGAACTGCAGAGCAGTTAATACAGTACAGGGCAAATCTTTGACCACTGGAGAATGGCAGCCAATGGATTTTTCCAGCTACTGAGTTGTCATTTGAGTTGTCATTGAATACACTGCCTATGTTTGGGGAACCATTTATTTTATGGAAATAAAAGCCAGGTAGATGATTGCTTTCCCGATTACTTTATAACATGTGACCTCAGCTCTGCCAATCAGATGGGGCCACAGCATATAGAATCAGGAATCAGAAACTAATGCTAAAGCCTACACCATGAGGAATTCATTCTGGTAAGGGTGATGGTGTCCACATCTAGTGCCTGTGATGTGCACAGTTGATGGTACGGTCTACAGTTTCCATACTTAGCAGTGGTGACTGCATGTTCAATTCAGTGCTGTAATTTTTTTATATTCTTTGCTGCGGAGCTTCTAAGCCTGGTTTTGGGGTCCCATCAGAGAGTGAGTTGCCTAATGTTTGCTCTGATAAATTAGATAACTGTCTAAATTTATCAGATCTAGTAACTTTTGGTTTCAACCACAAAATTTTACTGAAACTATTCCTTCTTTTTTATTTTATTTGATTGTTCCTTTTTAAAGTCTTAAGTTTAATATGTATTTTTATTCATTTTCACATAGTAATATAGATACATATGACTATTTCCATTAAACATTGTTTTACTTTTTTCATTGTCACTACTATGCACTGCAAATATTCGAAATTTTGGTTTTGATATTCTTTCACCTCCAAAAATTGTTTAACCAAAAAGTTTTGAATTTCTAGATGGGTGTGAGGATGTTATGTTGTTTTCTATTTTTGTTGACTTCTAATTTTACTGCCTTGTGATCAGATGAAGTGTTCTGTGTTGTTTCTATATTTTAGAATTTATTGATTTTTTTGGTGGCTTAACATATGGTAAATTTTTGCAAATGCTTAAAGGAATTTTTGAAAAATTGTTCTTTTGCATTGAGGATATTGTATTTATTATCTACCTTGAAGTTCTATAGTATTGTCACTTAGGGCCTTTATGTGCTCACTTATTTTCTCTCTACTTAATCTATTGTCTTTGTTTTCTGTGTCTACTTGTATTTTCCACATCATCGCTTTTTAAACTTGGAGCTGTTATTTGGTGCATAAACATCCTTGAGAAATATTTATTATAAATTGCATTCTTTATTATTTTAAAGAATCCATTTTTTCTTTAATGCCTTTTGCTTTGAGTCAGTAATTGTCTGACACTAATATTGCAAGCTTTACTTATTTCCATAGCATTTGTCTTTTACTTTCAACTCTTTTTGAGTCATTTTATTGTAAATATGTTTCTTGGATCTGGTTGATTATTATTTTACAGACAATCTAATACATTAATATATTCTATTTCATTTATATGATAAATGTTGAGATTTAGTTCCGATCACATATTATTTTGTTTTTAGTGTTTCCATTGTTTTGTTTTGTGTGTGTGGGTGATTTGCCAAGAAAGGTTTAAAGCATAATTTTTTTTGTATGTATAGATGTATTTTATTTTTGTTCATACTAATGAGATCACACACATATGAATCAAATTGTTTTTTCACTAAATATCTATCAGAAATATCTTTATAAATCAGTATAGTGCTACCTCATTCTTTTTGATGGTTATATGTGAATGTGTCATAATCTACCCATTCCCTTAATAGATAGGTGGTTATCCTAAATGTCCAAAGCTACAATAAAACTCTACCTTTACACATTTTTGCAAGTAAAGCATAATTTTAAAAAGCATAGAATATTGAAAAAAATTATTTTCTCCCTAGTTATTAGTTGCACTGATTACTACTTAACTCTGGCTTTCTCTTCTACATTAAGGAGACCACTGACCCTGAGCCTTTCTTAGCGTCAAATCCCCAGAGTCATGTGTAATCTCCTGATTTCCTAGCTCTGGCTTTTAATGTAGCATTTTGGATATTTTTTCTGCTGACATATCAAATATAAGACCTTATTTTCTCTTATGAGCACAGCCAACTAACTTCTCTGTGTGGAAGAAACTGCTTTCTTTCTCTCCTGTTCATGATGTTTTCTCCTTTAAAACCATGTAGTACAATCTGAGAGGAAAAGAGTTCATAATGTATGTCCACAACATTTAGAGTTATTTTTTCTTAGTGTTTTTTTTTTAAAGAGTTATTTGTTCAAATGGCTACTCCCTCTCATTCCTTTAAGCTGAGACTTTAAAATCAAAGTTCATTGAATTATTAAGAAAATCTTAACTTCTCTTAAAATCTTACCACTAACATAAACTTACCTCTAATAGAAAGTGTACCTCTCTTTTCTCTTCCTACCTTTCCTTCCCAGAGTACATTACAAACACACACTCTACACAACTTGGTTTTTAGAATTACAAATCTCATGTGTTTTTCCTCAATAGTAAACATGTTATCCATCTTAATTGTAAACTCTTAGCGATAGCTATGTCAATAAATGCAAATTGATAATAAACATTGAATAAATAGTGTCATTCTTGTGAAAAAATTTACTTTAAACTATGAGTATATTTTCCACTGAATAAATAAGTTTGGGGTGGCAACTTATCTATTTCAAGATTAAATCATTACTTACTCAGTTCATCAACAGGAAAATGGAATTTCCGTATATCTTCAAACTTGACTTTTAGCCCAGATTTGGACAAATACACGCCCTATCATTTAGTTCATTTCATTTACAGTTGAATTAGTCATAATTTCCTTTTTGTTTCCTTACACTCTGCAAAAACATCATCAACTTTTAACCATTTAATTTCCATTTTCTCAAAAATTTGAATTCACATTTACATAATCTACTCCTGTTAGCACAAAGACCTTTAAAAGTGATTAACTCTTAGACAAGTGAAAGTTAAAAAGATCAATTTTAACTTAACATTTTATTTGACTGTGCAGTAAAAACTACAAGTTTAGAAAGCTCATCTTTACAATTGTTTTTAAGTGAATTAAAATATGATATAATTTTGAAAGATTGCTTTTGGATCATTAAAACATTGGAATGTTTCCAAAAACTGATTTTATTTGAAAGTTGTTGATTAGATGTGGTTTATTGCTCTTAATAATATGGCAATAATAAAGATAAATTTTGACTTTAATTTTTCTTAAAACATTTTATATTGTAGCATCTTCAAAATACACGTGCTTTAAACAAAAAAAAACCTTCTGTTGATGTATTAATTAGTAATATGTCCTTAGGAGTTGGACGGCAGGGGATCAAATGCCTTCTCCATAATTCCCTGGCCTGTTACATAAGCTCTCCTTGCCTCAGTTTACTTATCTATAACATGGAGAAAATAGCAGTTCCTACCTCCGAGGGCTGTCGTGAGGATTAAAAGAATAGATATATGTTAAGTACTTTGGAGAAGGCCTGATATTTGTAAACACTACAAAAATGTTAGTTATGCTTTTCTTGAATATATAGTGTAGTAATTAAAATCATGGGTACTGGGCAGACCTGGGGACCAATCCCAGTTCTACCTCAGTTCTACCTCATATTGTCAGTATGGCACTGGCAAGTCAATCATTTGCTCTCTCCTCCAAGTTCCTATCTTCCCTAAGTGAGGATAATAATACATACGTGACTACGTTAGAAGAAAAGCTTAGCATAATACCTAACATGTAGTAAGCACTTAACTAATTGCACTGAGAAACTACAAATATATTTTAGAAAGACTTTCAAATACTTTTGACAGAAACCAAAGAACAAGTTTTCATATTAAAGTGAAGAGAGAAAAAAAATTAATTCAAAGATAGATAGATAGATAGATAGATAGATAGATAGATAGATAGATAGATAATAGATAGGAAAGAAGGAAAGAAGGAAAGAAGGAAGGAAGGGGAGGGAGGAGAAAGGAAGGAGGAGGAGGAAGCTGGATACAGAAGAAAGTTAGTGTTCCGTGGTTCTTTAAGTGCCAATATGCAGAGGTAGACAGGAACGAAAATCCCTTGCTCTTGAATCAACACAACTCTGTGTCACTCTTTCCTCACTCCAAAGCCCAGTTGGTCTAAATGTCCTCATTTATCCACACACTGATTTCATGCTGTCCCTCAGATTCAGGCCAGAGTTCTCGCGGGGCTGGCAAACGTCTATGTGGGAAGGCTCTCCTTCCGAAAGTGGTTTCTTCACTAACGAGTTATCATTAACAGTGTTACTCTTTGTAAACTGCCTGTTCCTTGGGATTGTCAGAAATGAGTATATTTAGTGAATTGATTTATTTCTCTTACCAGACAAGTGAGGAGTAGGGCACTACAGAGTGAATTTTGAATGCAGAACAAAATGAAGACTATTTTAAAAGTCCAGTTGATTTTCTGGAAGGCGCGATACATTTAGCAGGCCCAAGAAGATTCAGAAAGCAATGTTAGATGTAATTTTCTTTCAACTTAAAATACAAAATGAAATTATTATTTTTGTAAATATGTATATTTTATAAACACAGCAGGAATAAAAATAATTGAGCACACTTTTAGAATTATTGTAATATTTTGTTAACTTATGGATCAAGAAATCATAGTTTTAAAATAGTTCCTATTTTACAATGGCTAAAAATAACCTCATAAAAAAATAGCCAAAATTCAGGACTAGACGTCAGTACAAATAGAAGCATGACTCACAGAAATCACATTAAAGCTCCATATGAAAAAGCAAGAGAAATAATTTGTATTCATATTTATACTATACACATATTAGAAAAGTTCTTATAGTTATAACTAATTCGGAGCCTTAGATTTAGACTATATCAATTGGACTACTAATCTCTCCTCTATATTCTGTCTTTCTGTCTAGTACCTCAATTGAAGCAGAACATTTTCCATAGGAGGTATTTAGGCATTTCTTTTTCAAAGCTCTTTGCTGCTAATGTGACTGACCCTGTGCTATAGATCTGAGCCACTGTCATAAAAACATTTGTGCTTTGAATATTGAATGTCTCTGATTTACAGTTACTGTTTGCTTGCCTTTTTACTGTCTTAATAGTGATTGTGATATGCATTATTTGTCTATTATTTCACAACAAATTAAAATACCAATAAAAATTTATTACTTCTTATAATTTCGGTGTCAGGAATTCAGGAGCTGCTTGCCTGGCTCCGGGTGCTTCGTGAGGTTGCATTCAGAATGTCTGCCAGGACTACAGATGTCTGAAGTCTTGATTGGGCTGGAGGGTCTGCTTCCCAGAAGGATTTTTCACGTGGATGGTAAATTGGTGCCAACTTCCTGCAGCGAGCCTCAGTTTCTCTTCACACAGATCTTTCCATAAGACTGCTTGAGTGTCCATAGTGGCTGGCTTCCCTCAGTACAAGAGTCCAAGAGAGCAAAGCAGAAGCCACAGGGCCACACTCTAACTTCCACTATTCTCTGTTTGTCACACAGAGCCCCCCTAATCCTACGTGAGAGGAGAAAATACACGGGTATGAATACCAGAAGGTGAGGATCATTAGGAGCCATCTTGGAGGCAGCCTACAAGAGTATGTTCTATTGTCTGGTGTTAGACACTGTTTTTGTCTCCTGAATTAGGCTTTTCTATTTTCTAACAACTGCAGAAGAGCCTGTACCTGTCTTGTTGGCCTTACTGATTTATCATAAATCCAGGTTCTGGCTACTCTTAGTCTTCATCATTCAGCTAAATTAAGACCCAAGAAATGCAAGTCCTACTAGAGATACACTTCTCAACTAAATCATCAGGAGTTCATAATCAGTTTCAACTATCAGTGAATCATCAGCTGGTGAACTAAGAGTACCCTTTTCCCTTCTTTGAGCTTAACAGTATTACATTAGTCAGTAAACACCGTTGCAGAGTGGGTGGAGTTTTATATGATTCCTTTCTTTTGCATAAAATACATAAGGAAATAGGAGAAAGGATATTAACTTCATTGAATTATACATTGTCTGTTTAGCCATAATGATGGAACTTTTAATTTTTCTAAGCTGCACTTCTGCATTTGTTTTCCTTGTAATTATTATTTATTTGGGTTATAGATTGTGACTCTCTACCCTAGCTTTACTCTTGAAGACAAGCTTTACATAAAGAAGGTATTGTTAAAAGTAAGTTTTTTGAACTCATATTGATTCAAGTATAAGTTTTCCTTGATAAGAAGCAATTTCACCTAAGAGTATCATGATTAATTGCACATAGCTCTATAAAACCAGGTAGTTATACAAGAATGTGGTAAAATGGTTATTCTACATCTGCTTTAACCAAAGAGTGTCCTGATTAATGACATAGAATTCTACAAGCAAAGATGTTTATACAAAGAATGTGATAATTCATGCACTACTTTTAGAAAAAGCATTGCTTTTTAATTCTCTAAAAATAATTATTATGAAAGGTAGGTTATGTAAATAAATTATGTTGGATTTAGATTTGTAGACTTATTGAGCAGATATTAAATTTCAAAACCTACATAAACAACACTTATGACCTAAAGTCGTTCTAAATGTGTGTTTTAGAATAAATATACAATAGCTAGTGTAAATTAATTGATTCTTATAATTAATTTTATTTACTGTAATTTCTACATTAAAGCATCATGCTTTAAAGTTAGAATGCTAAGAAGATATTATTAAACTACATATCAGCGACTCAGTGAAATTCACAGGAGATAGCATTTCTCGTTAAAAATTCCTGAAACAGCTCATTTAGCAAGCTATATGAGTTTACCTCCAGTAATATCTAGTGAAGTAGTCTTGAAGCTCATAGAATTAAAAATTGAAAATGCTGGGGGAAAAAACTGAAATACTTCCCCCTTCACTTCCACTAGTCCACAGCTTTCAGTCTGCACACTGTTGGTCTTCTACCCGTTAACTCTTTAGAGTTAGGAAGGAATAAACAAGTAAAAAGTCATATGAACAGGTAGGCAATAAGAAGTCAAGCAAAAGAAGACAAGAAACTCACTTGGAGGAATTAGAACCTGCTTAGAAATTGTGCTATCAACTGTGTCCTCTTAAAATTCATATGTTAAAACTCTAATCCCCAAAGTAATAGAGTTTGGAAGTAATTTGGGGAGGAAATTAGGTTTAGATGAAGTCATGAGGGTGAAGCCCCATGATGGGATTAGTGCCCTTATAAGAAGAGGAGACCAGAGCCTTCCCTCTCTCCACCATGTGAGGACACAGTGAGAAGGTGGCCATCTGCATACTAGTAAGAGAGCACTAACCAGACACTAAATCTGTTGGCATGCGATTTGGGACTTCCCAGCCTCCAGAACTGTGAGAAATAAATGTCTAAGGTTTAAGTTACCCAATCTATGGTATTTTGTTATAGTAGCCTAAGCTAAGATAGGCAGATACCTCAAGAGAGTACATCCTGGAAGAAAGAAGAGACAGTAGAAAGCCCTGAAGGAGAATCATGGCTGGAATGTTACAGCAACAACAAAGAGTCTGGTATGGATGGAACAGGGTGAAAAAAAGGAGAGCATACCAACCAATAAAATACCCTTTAATTGTTTCTCGGCCTTTTGGCTAAGATCAAGTGTAACATATCCTTAAACTCGATCAACTAAAGTGGTACATTTAATTTTCTGCTAACTCAGCAGGTAGGCAATAACCTATAGCCAAGCAACAGTGTGGCTATCACTCTGGGAGCAAGAGATTTGGGGATTATCAGGGGAATTCTGTCCACATCATTCCAGGACACTTTTCCTAGAGGCTATTATGTCTTAATAATAACCACAGTAATTTTACCCTTAAAAGTAGCTCCGTTTTGTATAAAGTCTTATGCATTTTAAGACTCATCTTCTCCTCTTTTCTCTAGAAGGAGAAATTAATCTCCATAACAGTCCAAATTACATAGTCATGTAGGTAGTTATGAACTCAACAAACTGGTAAAATCCTTATGTTTTACTTTCCCTGGACAAACATACTGTGGCCACTTTTAAAATGCATTATCAGCACTCTTTTAAATAAATCTCCAAGTTTGCTAACCTATCATAAATTAGCATAAATGCCATGATCAATTTGCTTTATGAATTAATGTACCTAAAGAAAATACCTTGAATATTTTTAAAATATAAATTTGGTAACTAAAGAAAATACCTTAGCTCTTTTTTAAAAAAAAAAAAAAAGTTGCACATCCAGCAAGTTGCACATCCAGCAAGTTAAGAAACTGAGGTTTGTTCAATAGTAACCTGGAACTTGTGTGTGTGTCTCTCATTCTTACATCATCGTAACTAACAAAACCCTGCCATAAAATGTGTCTGTCATCTTATTTTCCATGACAATTTGGTGAAGACTTAGGAAGATCATCAGATCCTGACAACAGCAAAGGGGGCATCAGGCTGAGGACTAGAAAGGCAAATCTCTACTGTCCTACTTTTGTTTCTTCCTTCTAGCTTCCACTCTTCTGTTCAGGGTTGTTGAGGCCATTTTCATCCTAGATTTGTTTCTTATTCAAAGGCCTTGTTGTTTTAGCCAAAGATTATAAACTAATTTGGTGTGTTCAGCCCCTGGAAGTCCAGGTCATCTTTGCACTTTTGTCTGACTTGGTTACAAACTAGGAGATTCCTACAACTCCCCACCCCAACTCCACTCCAGGTTAAATAATTTGCTAGAATCACTTGCAGAACTCAGGAAAACAGTTTACTTACATTTACAAGTTTATTATAAGAGATACAACTCAAGAACATCCCTGTGGAGGAGGTCCACAGGGCAAACAAGCTATGATAGTTGGGGGTGGCAGGAAGTTTCCACACCTTCTCAGTGCACATCACCCTCCTGGCATCTCAATGTGTTCACTAATCTGGAAGCTCCTCAGCCCTGTTGTTTAGTTTGTTTGTTTGTTTGTTTGTTTTAAATTGAGATTTCATTAAATGGACATTACTGATTAAATCATTGGCCATTGGTTATGGAACTCAATCTCCAACCCCTGCCCCTGCCTATTTGAGTTTGAGGAGTGACATTAAAAATTCTAACTCTCTAATTAACTAGTTGGTTTTTCTGGTGGTGATCAGCTCTCATCCTGAAGCCATCCAGCGGCTTGCCGCATCATCTTATTAGCAAAAGTCAGGTGTTATTGAAAGGGGCTTGTTTTAAATAACAAAAGGTACTCCTATTATTTAAAAAATCCAAAAGTTTGAGAACTTCTGTGTCAAGAACTGGGGATAAAGATGAGATATTTTCTTCTATCATATCACAGCTACCCATCTCATGTCTTTTTTATTAGATACCATAAAAAGTTTACGATGTCCTTAGGATCGAGTGTAATGGGGCTTCCACTATCCAAATCTGGGAAAACTAAATCTTAGAGGAGGAAAAATTCTTAAGTAGAATGTTAACTATTAAATATTGAAAGAACAATGAGTTTGTTCCATTTGGTAATAATCAATTCAGAAAAGAATCATTAAAGGATGCTAAAACAAGTGAGTACAAGTGTGATAAGAAATAAGATATTTAAGTAGTCTTAAAATATCTCCTCCAAATACTTATTACTTAAAAGGGGTATATGGTAATCTTACAATGGAGAAATCTGGCAGACGCTATCTAAACACATGTGATTAACATTAATAGGAGTGGAGCAAATCAATAGCATGTGCTTCCTGACATGATACTTTCGAAGAACCCAATATTACTTCTGTGATATTCTTGCCAAAAATGTAGAACCTAAATCTAATTGTGGGGGAACATCAGACAAGCCCAAACTGAGGATATTCTACAAAATAACTGACCTATAGTCTTCAAAAAGTGTCAAAATCATGCAAAAAAAAAAAAATGGAAGAGGAACTGTTAAATTAAAGGAAACTGAGACATGAGAACTACATATAACGTGATCTTTGATTACATCATAGACTGGATTTTATTTTTATTTTTTTAAAAGACATTATTGAGACAATAGGGAAAATAAAAAAAAGATTTTTAGGTAATAGTATTAAATCATTGTTAATTTTCTGATTTTCACAATTGTACTGTAGATATTTATCTATCTATCATCTATCTATCATCTATCATCTATCTGCCTATCTATCTATCTAAGAGAGTAAAATTAAATAACAATTGAGGAGTCTGAGTGAAAGATAAATTTGAAATTATTTAAAAATATAAAGTTACACATATAAGTTTAGCTATTCTACTTTTATTTAAGGGAGAGGAAATCTGTTGTCTTATGTGGTCCTCTTCTTAGGCCTTGGAAAGGGCTCTGGTGATGATACGGTATGCTATAACAAATTACCAAAAACTCAGTAACTTAAAACCAAAGGATTTCATTGTCTCATAGTTCTAGAGGCCAAAAGTCTGAAATCAAGGTGTTGACAGGGCTGCATCCCTCTGGAGCCTCTAAGAGAGAACATTTTCCTGTCTCTTTAAGCTTCTGGTGGCTGTTAACACTTGTTGTGGTTATACTATTCCAGTTTCTGCCTCTGTCTTTACATGGTCTTCTGTATTTGTGTCTCCTCTACGTTTTCTTTTCTTTTCTTTTTTCTTTTCTTTTTTAATAAAAATGCTTGTTATTTGCTTTAGAGCCCACCCAGCAAATCCTGGATGGTCTCATATCAAGATCCTTAAAAAGTCATATTCACAGGTTTGTGGGGTTAGGATATGGATATATTGTTTAATTTTCTCAAATTAAAAAAAACTTAAACATTTATGACATTAACAATAAGCTTCACATTATGAAGCTGCAAGATGCTGCCTATTTTATTAATATAAAAAACAAATTTTGATCAACCATTTGAAAAGAGAGTGAATTCTTTTTATTTTTTCTATAGAAAAGGTATTACAAAATTATCATCATATGAAAAGTCAATCAAAAGCATATATAGCCAAAATATAGTAAAAAAAGAGTAATTCATAGGTGAGTCAGACTAACCAATTAAATATATTAGCCCATCTTTTTGGATTTAATTTGTTGGTTTTGTTGCTTTTTAAAAAATATAAACTCGTTCTTTTTCATTCTGAACAAATATTGATTTTTATATTGAATTTTATATTTGTGTTATTTTTCTTAAAGGGGCCTTAAAACTGTATGTGCTTCAGTGTCACCACACCAGTCCAAGAGGTATTGAACAGACTCTGAAAATTGAATGTATAAATATTAGCAATTCTGTTTCAGCACATGAAGATATCTTTATTTTATAAATACAGGACTTACTCCCTCAAAAGAGGCCCCTAGCACTATGAGTCATAGAAACATAGTTTTAAAAATTAAAACTATGTTCAGAAGTCTTAAATTCTCAGAGTTAATTGAAAAGGTGCTCCCCATTCAAACAATTAAAAAATACTTGATTAAAAAAAAGTAACACATCTACTGGTAAAAATACAAAAACCTTGAGTTTGAATTTTTTTTCTTAATGACTACATGTATGTAGTTAAGATATGTATGAATTAAATAGTTTTCATCTAGAACTATATTTTCCAGCATAGCCTTAGACTGAAAAATAAATTTAATTTTTGGTTTGATAAATACGGGCCACAGGCCAGATAATAAATGGCTTAATTATGACAAGTATTTTTTTTTAAAGTGGCTGTTTTAAATCTCGCCTAACAATAAAAGCCCTGTTTGTAAAATAATAAAAATTACAAACCAAGCTTACCCCCTCTTCCCTGTTCCTCTTTAGTTTGTACAACATTTTGAATACACTTAATGCTACTGAATTATACACTTAAAAATAGTTAAAATAGTTAAAATGGTCAAGGTCAAGGTGGTGGAGTAGGTAAATGCTATGCTTGCCTCTTCCCATGACCACATCAAAGTTACAACTAAATTATACAACAAATACCTTTGAGAATCACCTGAAGAATAGCTAAACAGAACTCTTCTAAGACTATAAAGAAGCCACGTGGAGACTGGAAAGAGGGGCAGAGAGGAGAAATAGGCTGGTCCCACACTCACATGTTGTAGTTAAGAATTGGGAGGGATATCTTAGCTGCGGAGGATTCTCCCTGAGGAGTGAGGGGTCCCAGCCTTACACTGGCATCCCCACGGCAGAGCACCAGTGTCAGGAAGAGGAGTTCCCACAGCAGCTGGCTGTGAAAATCAGCGAGGATTCCAACCGGGTGAGATGAAGGGCTTAAAGGGATTGTGCACAGACTTAATCGCTGACAGATATATTCACTGAGTTCCAGGACTGGGGCAGCAACTCTAAAAGTGCCAGGGACATATGGGAAGAAACTGAACTGTCTAGCTTCAAGAAGAGGGCTGGAGGGGCAGCTCTCTCTGCCAATATGTTCCTTTGCTAGCCCTCCCCCAATCCAGTGTGCATGCATAGGCAGGTGACAAATCTGGGTCTCTACCAGACTCGCGCCACCCTATCGTTCCCTGAGAACCCACCCCACTTACCTCCAACAGGTGCACAGACCCAAACCTCTTTCAGTGGCTGATACTCACAAGTGGCTGGCTGGCCTCAGCCCATGCTGAGGGGTCAGCCCCCACACAATGCTTGCCTGCTATAGTCACAGCCAGTCTTCACAGCCAGTTAGCCTGAGGTTAAATTCTACCCACTGACATGCCAACAGAAATCAAGGCTTGACTGCAACAAGAGGGCACACATAACACACATAAAGGCCACCCCTGGAGCATCCAGCTCAGGTAACCAGAGAAACTGCACCACTGGGTCCTACAGAACACCCGCTACATAAGGCCACCCTGCCAAGACTGGGAGACTTAACAGATTTATCTAATACTTAGAAACAAACACAGGGAGGCAACCAAACTGAGGAGACAAAGAAACATATCACAAATGAACATAAAAGAAATGGAGACAAGCAATCAACCAAATACAGAGTTCAAAACACTGGTTATAAGGATGCTTAATGAACTTAGGAGAAGAATAGATGAACTCAGTGAGAACTTCAGCAAAGAGATAATAAACATAACAAAGGACATAGAAATCATAAAAAAGAACCAGTCAGAAATGAAGAATAAAATAACTGAAATGAGGACTATATTAGATGGAATCAACAGGAGCTTAGATAAAACAGAGGATTGAAACAAATGTTTGGAAGACAAAGTAGTGAAAAATACCTAACATAAACAGAAAAAGAAAAGAAAAAAATGAGGATATATTGAGGGACTTCTGGGACAACATTAAGCATAACGATAGTCACATCATAGGGGTACCAGAAGGAGAAGAGAGAGAGCAAGGGATCGAAAATCTATTTGAAGAAAAAATGGTAGAAAACTTCTCTATCTTAGTGAAGGAAATAGATATAACAAGTTCAGGAAGCACAGAGTCCCAAAAGAGATAAACCCAGAGAAGCATGGATCAAGACACATAACAAGTAAAATGGCAAAGGTTAAACAAAGAGAGAATCTCAAAAGGGAGTTCCTACCAGGGAACTCCTAAAACTGTCAGCCGATTTCTCAGCAGAAATTTTGCAGCCCCTAAGAGATTTATGTGAAATAGTCAAAGTGATGAAAAGCAAGGACCAAGAACTAAGATTACTCTATCTAGCAAGGTTATCATTTAGAATTGAAGGACAAATAAAGAGCTTCCCAGACAAGAAAAAGCTAAAGGAGTTCATTATTACCAGAGCAGTAGTACAAGAAATGTTAAAGGGACTTCTTTAAAAAGAAGTAAAAAAAAAAATCATAAATATGAATAATCAAATGGCAATAACTACATACCTATCAATAATCACTTTAAATGAAGATGAATTAAATGCTCCAAACAAAAGGCATAGGGTAGTTGAATGGATAAGAAAATGAGACTAAGTGTTCATCAATAGACAATTGGAAAAAGAAGAGGTGGTACTTATAGGCAATGGAATATTACTCAGCTATAAAAAGAATGAAATTTTACTATTTGCGACAACATAAATGGACGTAGAGGATATTATGCTACATGAAATCAGTCAAACAGAGAAAGACAAATACCATATGATTTTACTTATATGTAGAATCTAAAAAACAAAATAAATGAACTAAGAAAACTAAAATAAACTCATAGATACAGATAAACTGCTGGTTGCCAGGTGGGAGGGGGTTTGGAGGCTGGGTGAAAAAGGTGAAAGGATTAAGAAGTTCAAATTTGTAGTTACGAAATAGTCATGGGGATGTAAAGTTAATGATATTGTAATAACTATTTATGATGTCAGGGGAATACTAGACTTATTAGGGAGTTCGCTTTTTAAGTTACGTAAATGTCTAACCACTATGCTGTACACCTAAAACTAATATAATATAGGATGCCAATTGTAATTAAAAAATAAAAATAAATAAGTAAACTGAGAAAAAAAAAAAGACAATTGAAACAATCAGAGGAGGACTTTCATGGAGTCCCAATACCAGATCCAGCAGAATCTCCACCCACATACTCAGATTTCCCATTCGATAAGCAGAGATGCACTAGTTGTGCTACTGCCTAAAGCTTCTACTTGTGCACTAGATCTTATCTTCCCTCACTTCTGCAGCATTTCTTTCTCTTTCCTACAGCATCAATTAAAAAAAATTTCTACTGTATTATCTAACAGCACACGCTGTTATTTCTTTCACCTTAATAAAATGTAACTTCTTTTCCATTCCACCCTGCTCTCAAGCTATGCCTTCCTGCCTCAAGTCATTTGCTGTCTTTACAGCAAGTCTCTCGAAAGAGTTGTCTATACCCTGTCTCCAATTCCTCTCTTATTCTTTCTTAACCACGTGCCACTCAAAGTTTTCATTCCTATTCTTCCACAAAAATTGCTCTCATCAAGATCACCAATGACTTTCATGGCTATGACCGACGACTCATTCTCAATCCTCATGTTTCCTGGCTAATTAGCAGCAATTTTATGGTAAATCACTCCCTCTTTTTTGAAACATTTTTCTTTGCTTAGCTTTCAGAACTCTATTCTCTCTTGGTTTTCTTCCTACCTCAGTGGATGTTTGTTTTCAGAATTTTACTGATTCTAACTTTTCTCTGTAATTTCTATGTTGGTGTGACCCAGGACTTAATTCTTAAAAAAAATATATATATATATGTATATATATATATATAAAATATATATTTTATATATATATATATACATATATATATATATTTACAGTTGCTGCTGTCCTAGATTCATATCTCCTGTCCAGCTGTCTCTCTCAAACACCCAACTGTATATCCAATGACTACTCTACATCTCTGCTGAAAAGGCTAAAAGATACCTAAAAACTAATACATATAAAACGGAACTCCTGAACTTTCTTCCCAGATCTGTTCCAGCTAAAGAAAAGAAATGGTTAAAATAGTAAATTTTAGATATTGTATATTTACCACACAAATTTATAAATAGCATGCAAATTTTAAAAAGCTTTAAAGATGTTCCCAACTTCTTTGTTATTTCAAAAAACTTTTCATATGTCAACATCACAGATGTTGCCAAGATCAACGTGCTTTGTGACGTAAAATCCAACGTCTTTTTGGTGAGTATAAACCGTGATCACCAGGAAGCCAATCAAAGAACCTCAGCTTGTGGCTGCCTCCTTATTCCTTCCTACTTGAAGCCTTAGTAAATGACAAGCCCTTATTCGAATTTTGATTGTGTGATCCCATCTTCCTAATGCTTTCTTTTCATTATTTCTATTGAGCTGATATTTGCTTCTATTATTTTTACTAACTGCAGCCTCTTTGTCGCATTCATTTTCTCAAAAAAAGGAAGTCTTATAAAAGCAGCATGGTAATGAGACAAAAACAAACACATAGATCAATGAAACAGAATAGAAGGCCCAGAAATAAGCCCTCACTTACATGGTCAACTAATATATGACAAAGGAGGCAAGAAAATACAATGGAAAAATGATAGCATCTTTAACAAATGATCTTGGGAAAATTGGACAGATACATGCAAAAAAAATGAAACTAGATCACTCTTCTATACCACATATGAAAATAAACTCAAAATGAATTGAAGACTTAAACTTAAGGCCTGAAACTATAAAGCTCTTAGATGAAAACATAGGGTAGTAAACTATTTGCCATGGGCCTGAGTAATATTGTTTTGAATATGTCTCCTTGAGCAAGGGAAACAAAAGCGAAAATAAATAAATGAGATTTTATCAAAATAAAAATCTCCTGCGCAACCAAGGAAACCATCAACAAAATAAAACAAAAAAACCTACTGAATGGAAGGATATATTCATAGATGATATAACTGATAAAGGATTGATATTCAAAACATATAAGAAACTTATAAACTCAATAACAAAAAAATAAACGATCCATTCAAAAAATGGACAGAAGACGTGAAAAGACATTCCTCCAAAGAAGATATACAAATAGCCAACAGACATATGAAAAAATGCTCAACATCACTAACCATGAGAGAAATGAAAGTGAAAAACTCAGTGAGATATTACCTCACAGAAGTCAGAATGGCTATAATCAAAACATCAACAAATAACATGTGTTGGTGAGCATGTGGAGAAAAGGGAACCCTTGTGCACTGTTGGTGGGACTGCAAATTGGTGCAGCCACTATGAAAAACAGTGTAGAGATTCCTCAAAAAACTAAAAACAGATCTACCACGTGACCTAGTAATTTCACTTACAGGTATTTTTCTCAAGAAAATAAAAACACTAATTTGAAAAGATATATGCACCCTTATGTTCGCTGCAGCATAACTTACAACAGGCAATATATAAAAGCAACCTAGGTATCCATTGTAAGATGACTGGATAAAGAAGATGTGGTATATATAAATGTGGTATATATATATAAGGGAAATATATGCAGCAAAAAAAAGAATGAAATTTTGCCATTTACAATAACATAATACCTGGAGGGTATTATGCTTAGTGAAATAAATCAGACAGAGAAAAACAGATACTGTATGGTTTTATTTATATGTTGAAACTGAAAAACAAACAACAGAATGAACAAAAGACAAAACCAAACAAGAACAGACTCAGAAACAGCGGCTAAAGGGATGGTTGCAGAGGGGATGGGTGAAAAAAGTGAAGGGGGAATATAATTGATAGTATTATGATAAGTTTGCACGATGACAGATGATTACTAGAATCAGTGGGATGATCACATTGTGAGGTATGAAAATGTCAGATCGTTACATCATACAACTGAAACTAATATAACTATGTAATACTGTATACCGACTATACTTAAATAAAAGAAAGGGGATTCATATGATCACAGTCTCTATGCAAACTACAGCTTCTCTAACTGGCAAAGTTCTTAGAAGTTGCTGGGGCAGTTCTTCTTTGGGTCACAATCCAATATGTATTGGCCAGGTTTTCAGGGCATATGACAAAAAATCATGGCAACAATCACGCAAAAACTAGCTCAGGCTATTTCATTAAGCGTTAAACAACCACTTTGAAGGGTTAATGTAGCTTATATTGGCTACATGGATACATTTCATGTATTGAACAATGAGCAAATTGGAATTAAGGTTAATATTACTACATACATGCTTAGGCAGTACACATTGTGAAATTATGCAGTAACTGGAACTGTCCATCAAAATTGGCTGGGCTGGAAGGCAGAGTAGTCTGTGACATTAGCTTCAGATTCCTAAAGGTTTGAAGAACAGTGGCAGATTGTGGCCTGTTGCATGTTTGCGAGATCTCATCTGTCATAATTACTATATCTTATTCTTAATATATTTCATCACTATCAATTGAAGCCCACTTTATCTAAAACAACCAGATAATATCACCACTGCCAAGGTTCTGGACCACAGCCAGTCTTCTGGCATTTCAGTCATCCTCAATGCAACCCAACTCCACTGTGAACAGGATGTTGGAGCAGCTGTTGCAATGAGTGTAAGGGGGGCATTTGCAATCACTGAGCAGCAGAAACACAGAGAGAATTGTATAAACCAAGTTCAAGTAATGCAATAATGCCTTGAACGAACCATGTTCTTGGTTAAGAGTTTGCTTGTATGAACTAAGGCAGACTTAGAAATATAATAGTCACTTCCTAATAAAAAATTTTTCTCTGGTAAAATTTGAGAATTTGTTAATTTATTTATTATACCTTTGTGTTAATTACTCAATTTGGGATTTTAGAGTATGTGATTTTTCAAATCACTCTTGTTGATAATTAAAGAAAAAACTAGGGTTAGGAATAGAAAAAGAAAGAAAACCAAATAGTGAAGAAAGAACATTTTCTTTTGCAATTAAGAGTTGGAAAAGATAAAGAAAGTTAAAAGGGAGAAAACTTAGTCCTTAGTAGAGGCATGAATGAGCTGCATCATGTACATAAAATAGCTGATGGAGATGAACTAGAGATGTGAGAACATGGAAGCAGGGAGGAAGGAATTGGCATGTAGACATCAGCATCTCTAAGCCATCAAATCAGAAAAGCATTAGCATTTGGGTAAAGAAACAAAAATTTTCTCAATGTAAGATGGAAAATGTATTAAACGATTAATGACACTGACCTTTCTCCTCCCCTTATCTACTGAAATAAATGTTGGCTTCACCCTTCTAATTTCCAA
Source organism: Pteropus medius (assembly GCF_902729225.1). Taxonomy (NCBI): domain Eukaryota; kingdom Metazoa; phylum Chordata; class Mammalia; order Chiroptera; family Pteropodidae; genus Pteropus; species Pteropus medius. Next base: position 15,912,261 of record NW_024356249.1, read on the forward strand.
AAAAGGTCCTCTCTAGTTCCACTTATCTTTGGGGCTTTTATGATGGACTGTTCGAAGAAGGAATGTGGGCTGAAAGAGATCAATTTGGGTACTAGAGTTATTTAAGGATTAAGACTTACATGGAAGTTTTTCAGAGGAATTTTGAAGGAGGGGCACGGAAGTGAAAAGCTAATGAGTGAGCGAAGGAGAATTTTAAGTATTGAAGTAGAAATATGCCTCCTTCATGGACTTTAAGAATTACATGTGAAGAGCTTAAATTATTTTAAAATTATCTCTTTGGTTGTGTTCTGATTGCACTACCCATCTCAGCCTGGACTTCATGGACTATGACTCTTAAATTACTTTAGCTTTGTACATAATCCTCAGTTTGACCCCACAGCTGTGTTTATATTATGTTGAAGCTGCAGTAAAGAGAGGGAGCCTTGATAGTGATTTAGGCGATAAGCAAAAAATAATAGTACAAAACGAATTTTTACTTGCTTTAATTAATCAATCATCATTTATCTTATTCTAAGTGATAATAGTTTTTTCTTCTGCTTTGTGTAGTGAATGTAAAAGTAAAACAGTTTTAATTGATTAATTTCTGACTTCAGTTACTCTATTCTATTTTTTTCACTATAAATTCTCCTACACAGAAATTTTCCAAGACTTGACCTCTACAGTTAGGGAGCTACTATTACCGTTCCCCAAAATTTATTTTTCATAAATTTATTGATCACCTTAACCATAGAGTTGCATCTCACCTTCTAGTTATAGATTTCAGATGCACGGACACATTAATATACAAATAGCCACATATGTATACAGATATGCCTGCGTGCCCCAGGCCCTTCCTCCCCCTTCTACATCTCTATCTATGTCTGTTTTTCTCTCGCTGTTACACACACACACTCACACACACACATAGACATGATTTATTTATTGGCACAACTAAGAAGGTGGCAATTAAAAATATTAATAACATATTACCCTTGGCCAAAGCCAAGGAGCTGATGGCAGTTCTTGTTTAAGCCTCACGGTTTTAGCCATTATGAGAAAGATCACGTGGTTTAAATATAATTAGTGAAGGCTTAGGTGTCCTGTCAAAATGCAACTTGAATATTGCCGCAGTATGAGCTGAGTAAGTTTGATGAGATATCTAGCTGTAGCTAAAGAGCCTAACTTCCAATGGTTGTATTTATGACTACTTGGATCTCAAATATATAAAGACTCCATGCCACAAAACACTATAAGGAACCACAGCATTGAATTAGCATTGGTTGAGCCCTGATGGGGAAGCAACTATTTGGAGGAGTGCCTCGTCAGGTCCGGCCCAGAGTCATTTGCAAGGTCTATTCTCCAACAACATCTAGTGTAATGCAGCCTCCTCATTAGTTAGTTAGGTGGTCTTACCAGAAGTAGTATTGTTAAAGAAAAACCAAAGTCAGACAGTAGTTAAAGCTGTAAAAACAGATTTTATATAGAAAAACAATTGCAGTAAGGAAAAAAGACATCGGTATAGAACTGAGCTCAATTCTGAATTAACAAGGAAAGGCAGGAATTTTTTCCCAAAGAGCAGGTTAGAGGTTGATGGATAGAAAATTAAGAAGAGGAAATATCAGGAGTAAGGGAAGATTCTGGCTAAACTGACTCCCCAAAAAAATTCTTAGTGAAGGAAGACCAGGGTGATCATACATTGGAGGATGAGGAACCGGATTAGATATTGAGGGTGCTCAGATATCAAGGATGGAATATTCTGGCCAAACCAACTTAGCAGTATTCTTGCTAAAATTCGGTGATGCAGAGATGAACATGAAAGCCAAAAAGTAGAGGTCTATTTGAAAAAAAGAGCTTAGAAAAGCCTAACTAAAGTTTAGTCATGAAAACAATCTTTGTTAGTCTAAATTGGAAAAGTTATCTATATCAGCACCCTTGTTCTGTGACCCAGGGGGGTGGTTCAAAGGGGTAAATATCAAGGACGCCTTTAGGGATTGCCCTTTCCGCTAGTCCCCAACAGAGTCGAGCTCTGTCAAACTTTTTTTGGGCTTTCGATAATAGATATAAGAATTTCCCTAAATTATGTCTCAGATGTATGCTATGAACACATAATCTGCCATTGGAAATTTCTTCTGCCTTCAATTCTCTTATACAATTGAACCTATTTGAAGATGGTGAGAGCAGTTGATCTGTACTATGAAAAATGCTAAAGAAATGTATTCTCCAACGTTTTTGCTTTTACATAAGTGTAGACAAATCAACCAAGATGAACTCCATATTCTCCCTGACAAGAGCCTTTCTTTACACTCAAATTTCTAATTCTCCCCTGGATCTCTCAGAATAGCTCCCTTCAGAAAGTTTCCCTGAGCTATGCCCCACAAGTTCAGGTCCATTTCACTCATCACACTACCTCAAATATGCAATCTTTTGCCTCAGCCTTAATTGTAAAACTCACTTTCAGCAAGATGATTTTCTACCTTGAGAATTAAAAATTAACGAAATAGCTTTAAATAGAGTTCTAGTTCTCCACTTAGTCTCAGGCAGAGATAAAGAACTGACTCCTGTGTCGTGCTCAAGGTAACACCCCAGCACCACCACAGCTTTTAGAACCTTTGGTGACGGACAAATATAGTGTCACAAGTGATCCTCTTCCTCCCTCCTGAGACTACACAGCTCAAACTCCAGAGGGTTTATCTTCCCCCAACAGAACTCTTGTTGGGTTGGGGACACCTTGGTCCAGCTGAACTAGAAGCATAACCTCTTAGCCATTCCTCTTACGGAAGTGTGTTTCTCTAGCTTTGCTTCCCAAGGCAACTTCACTTTCTCATTGCCCTTCTATTTTTCCTCATTTTCAAATTCTTTGTTATGTAATATTCTGGAAAGAAAAGTAAATGCCACCGTGACATTTAATTATAATTTCCATACTTCTGTCTAGTAGAGCGCAATGCTACTAAGAAATCCATAATGTTTTCTTACACTGAATTTTGCTAACCCACATCAGTATTTTCCTCCTCTTGCAAGGGTTTGAAACCATGACATTCAACTTAAGTTGAGTGAAGTCTGAGTATGAGACCTTGTTCTGATGGATGAGTATCTTTCCCTTACCTCCTGTGTTGAGGTAAAGGCCTCAGACTTTTGCTGCTATATTAGGACTTGCAAGTGTTGAGGACTTTAGACGGTCCACTGATTCCACTTACTTAAGTGAGCCATGAGCTACTTGGGTCTAAATTATAGTCAGTACTAAATGAGAGACTAACCCTCTTCTCTGTGATTAACATGGCATTAATGAGCCTCTTACATATATCCTATTTTCACTACCTTGCTAAACTTAAAAGTTATACAAAACAGAATATCTAGATCATCATATTCTTTACTGTTTCTTTAAGAATAATTTCCTAGTACTTTATATATCGCGGTCTCTTTTCTTAATTAAAAGATTGTTACTAAACAAAGAAAATTAAATGTAGGCTTAAAAAGTCATAAAATGAGAATTAACATTCTTTATAAAATTATTTTTAGAGAAGTTGAAAATGTTATGAATCGACTCAATTTATATTCATTTTGTTATATATCCTAGATTTTGGTGCAATTCCCTTAGACTCAGTTTGCTAATGAAAAACAGATTCATGATAATTTAACTAGATCTATTTTCATTAGAAGTAGATGGTATAATATTTTGAAAGTCACAACTGGAAATAAATAATGAATAGATCTACATGCTAGCAATATTTTATTTTATTTAACTAAGTTATCCATTGATACTTTTCTTAAGACCATGCTCAAAAAAAAGATTAATGCATGCCTAAGTATTATTTTTAATAATATCTATGTGAGAAGTCATAAAAGTATTTTTAAGGGAGCTTTGATAAAAACAAATTATTCAGAGCAGTACTTGATATTATCTGCTCTGTATGTGTATGGATTGGGGCCCTGGCTGGCAATGGATCACACATCAGTTTAAAAAGGAAAGGAGGAGGAGAAAATGGTGAGGTTGATAGAGGCTTTGTTCACCCTCTTGCGATCAAATCAAAGTTGTGACAGAAACAAGGAACAAACAGTAAGCGGAGTTGCCTGGGGTCTACATGAAAAGAAGCACTACAACCAGAGAGAGAAATAAAAAATCACCCTGCAATGGTAGGAGGTAGGAGCAGGAAAAAATGCAAGGCCTCCTGGTCCCCAGCGACTGAGTAGGACAGAAGCTATGGCAGTGGGCAGCTACAGACGCCTCTTAAAGGGGCCCTGTCTGCGAGCGAACTTTTGCAGTGACAGACTTGCTCTCTCTGAGCACCAATGCAGAGTAAGCTGCTGGGGGGCGGGGTATGAGGGACTTTCAGGGGGACACTGAGTTGTTGGAACGAGAGTCGGAGGCTAGGCTTTCTCCCCAGCAGAAGTGCTTATGGTATCCATTCTTCCTCTGTTGAGTTCTCCTCTCCCAGTGTGAGTCGCAGAACTGCCATAGCTGAGATGTCATCAAACTGGATAACAGAGGTTGCTCCACCCAGAAGATTCCTTGAAACTCTACCTCCCCCAACTCTAGGCCCTACTCATGCTACATCCAGTTGTATCTTCAGAGAGTTCAGTGCTCCTTGCTGAGCCAACTCCAAGACCCACGCTGACGGCAGCTGGCCTCTTGAGGCAACTATAAGCACAGCATCTGTGGATTTCTTGCTGAATCTTAACAGGTGGCTCTGGAGGGCCACGGGCTGGGGCTAAACTTGGCCTACAGCTGAACCCCTCTCAGGACTTGTTCCACTGGACACCTACTACACAAAGTCAGGCTAATAAGACCGGGAGATTTAGGAGCTTTGCTTAGTACATAGAAACAGACACAGAAAGGCAGCCAAAATGGGAAGACAAAGAAGCAGAAACCATATGAGAGAACAGAACAGAGATCCAGAAATAATGGAGTCAAGCAATTTAACAGATGTAGAGTTCAAAACACTGGTTATAAAGATGCTCAATGAACTTTTGAGAAGTGTAGATAAATTCAGTGAGAACTTTAACAGAGATAAAAAAAACATAAAAATGGAAGTGGAAATTATAAAAGAGAACCAGTCAGAAATGAAGAACACATTATCTGAGATGAAGAGTATATTAAAGGGAATCAACAGAGTGAATAGAGAAGAGGATCCAACCACCGATATAGAGGATGGGGAAGACAAGGACAATCAGAATGGCAAGAAAAAAGAAGCTGAGACTATAATAATAATGTAAGGAGTCTATGAGACACTATTAAATGTAAAAATATCTGTGTCATAGGGGTACTGGAAGGAAAGCAAGATGGCGAAGAATTATTTGAAGAAATAATGTTGGAAAACTTCCCTTATCTGGTGAAGGAAATAGACATGCAATCCCAGGAAGCTCAGAGCGTCTCAAAAAAGATGAACCCAAAGAAGCCCACACCAAGACACATCATAATTAAAATACCAAAGATTAAATACAAAGAGAGAACCTTAAAAGCAGCAAGAGAAAAACAATTAGTTACTTAGAAGGGAGCATCCATAAGACAGGCAGCTGATTTCTCAAAAGAAACCGCAGGACAGAGGGCTTAGCACAAAATATTCAAAGTGATGAAAACCTAGGATCTACTACCAAGGATACTTTATCCATCCAAGCTATCATTCAGAGTTGAGGGATAGATAAAGAGCTTCCTAGACAAAAATAAGCTAAAAGAATCTATTATCACTAAACCGGTATTACAGGAATTGTTGGAGGGACTTCTTTAAGAAGAAAAAACATGTATCAAAAAACATGAGTAAAGAATGATAATAACTACATATCTATCAACAAATACCTCAAATGGAAAAGAATTAAGTGCTCCAACCAAAATACAGGAAGGCTGAATGGATAAGAAAACAAGACCCCTACATATACTGTCTTCAAGAGACTCACTTCAGATTAAAAGACACACACAGACTAAAAAGGGATTAAAATAAGATATTACCTTGAAGAACCTAAAAGGTATTGCGCTGAATGAAGTAAGTCAGAGAAAGACAAATATCACATGATTCCCATATATGTGGAATCTAAAGAACTAAATAAACAACAACAACAACAAAAATGAAAATAAACTCATGAGAAGGGTTGAGGGGTTGGGGAGGACAGAGAAAAAGGGCAAAGGGATTAAGAAGTACAAATGGATAGTTAAAAAATAGACGTGGAGATATAAAGTGTAGCATAAGGAAAATAGTTAACAATGTTTTAATAAATACGTAGGGGGAAAGGATTACTAGATTTATTGGGATGATCACTTTGTGACTTATATAAACCTCTAATCACTATGCTATACAACTGAAACTAATATATTATTGTATGCCAACTATAATTGAAAAAAACTCAATTAATTGTATAATGCAAATATGAGCAACTAATTGTTTATTATATTTCAATAAAGCTGGAAAAAAAGTTTAAAAAGGACAGAAAAGTGTTAAAAATTCCAAAATTCTTATGATTGTCTATTCTTGATGTCCTCATTTCATGTTATTGCTTCTTTCTAAAATGGTATTTCTTTCTTCTTAACAGATTTATAAAACGAGTGCCTTTTTTTTTTGTATATGTCTTTTGCATCTTATAGCAATTGTTTGTATTTAATATTAGTTCTTCCTGATTGAGTCGAATTTTATGTCATTAAAATCATCACGTATGCTTAATTTAAATACAATTTTTAATTAATTCCTTCATTTAAAAAAACATGACACAACTTTGCTTGGTGTTTCCAGTTTGGAAGATATTACTTAAACTAATTATTTAATAAAACTGAAATCTTTTTGCTACTTCTGATGAAAGAATAGATTTATTTCCCATGTATATCAAATAATGAAAACTGAACAAATGCTAACAGCTGCCAGCCCATCCAATTTCTAATTATGCCATACAAAGCACACATTTTTAAGACAGACATATGGGCTTTATATCATGTTTATGTAGGCATTTGTGAATTAAATGACAAAAAAATGTTCTGTCCCAGACTATAGTTGCATCTTTCACCTTAAGAAAATCCGTAAAAGTTCATACATCAAGTTTTGGTAGAGTTAATATATTCTACTTAACCACAGTATGTTCTGTAGTTATCAGAAAATACTTTTTGTTGGTGGTGGTATTTGTTTTTTATGGAGGTATAATTTACATACAATGCAAGCCATCCATTTTGTATTTAGAAAAAATGCACCACAATCAAGATACAACACAGTTCCATCATTCTCCCAATTTCACTTTTATCCCTTTTGTCATTATCCTCTCTCCTCATACTCAGTCTCTGGTATACAAAACCCCTGACTAATTTGTTTTTTGTCCCTACGGTTTTGCCATTTTCAGAATGCCTTATGAATAGAATCAGACACTATGTAACTTTTTGAGTCAGATTCTTTTTACTTAACATATGCATTTGAAATTAATCAATGTTTTTATGTGCATCAGAGTGTATTTCTCTGAATAGCTCAGTAGTATTACACTGATGAATATACCATAGGTTGTTAATCCATTCATCAGCTAAAGGTCATGTAGCTTGTTTCCAATTTTTGGCAGTTATATAAAACTGCTGTAAACATTTAGTGTTTTTTTTTTAAATTTTTTTAACAGCATTCTTAAATCTCCATTTAGAGTGAGAATGAATTAATAGAAATGGCAATAGTACATAGTATAACATTTCACTCCTATCAAAGCATCACAACATAGATAGTTTTTTGGAGATATTTTCCTGACAAAGCAATATATTACCTATAATCAAGGTACAGGCGCTTTCGATATTTTTTAACTTTACCACTGTGGTTTAGGCCTAGAGCACCCATTTGTGATTCAGTTGTCCTCAGATTATGTAAGTGATCAGAGATGCATAAAATCAAAGAAAGATAGTGCATTCTTTTTCTAAGAACAGCTGACTAAGACTAAAATAAATCAGCAGTATGTGAGGATATGAAAGAGACATTTATCTAGATGTGTGTAACACAAATATGGCACCGAGTCTGTGTCTTCTAAGCTACGTGGTACTCCATGTTATCTAGCATAGTGCTTTGTGCATAATGGTTTCAATAAATGGTTTTCTAAAATAATAATGTCGGTGTGCTTATAATCATGTATACAGCAAGACCCCGAGGAAGAAGCATCAGTATACCTATTATACTTCACCCTACTTCATTTCCCACATTAATAAGTCACATCTTTGACTTACTAAATATTTTTCCTTTTTTCATTGTAATTCTCTATGCTCTAATTCTTCAGACACATACTAAATCCAGGAAAAAGTTATTTATTTTATTACCTAAGCTTAAAACCTTTAAAATGCCTCCTGATAAGTTGATTACATTGGAGAAATTCTTTCGCAGTGAAAGAAAAATACGACTAAAAGAATGATGGGGAAAAAAAGAATGATGAGGAAAAAATTTAGAAATGAAAGAGAGGCACAAAAAAATTAAGATGTTTTGTGATATTTAGGATATATTCAGGATATATAAAACATCTTTGTTTAGAAACTAAAGTTGGTATTTAATTATCATTAGTCAAAAATTATTTTCTCCCATAAAATTAATATTGAACAAATATTTAAAGAAAGGGAACCAAATCAAGACCTTACATGGTATACTGTGTGCCTCAATCTAGCTTTGTTTTAGACAAATTGATCATTAAGAGAAATACTTATAGGCAAACTAGCTAAGGTGAATTATTTAGAGATCTACAAAGTCCACAGAGCTGAAATTAACATTGGGAATATTTATTACACAAAATAGTTATAAAACTGAAATCACCTCAAGAAATTTATTATACAGAAATAAACAGTTTGTAAATATTTGCACATAAGAATATTTATTAAAACATTTTTAGTGGTAAAAATTCTAAAAATATTGAGTGGTATTAGAAAGAATGGGTAAATAAATTTTAATACATCCATGCAATGTAGCTCTTCAAAAGTATTAATTTGATTTATATTTGTTGACTCAGAAGAATGCATATGATGTATTTTTATTTTTGTAAAACAATAAAGAAAAACTGTGTGAGAGAGAGAGAAAGAGAGAGATAGAAAGAGAGGTGGGGAGAGAGAGAGAGAGAGAATATGTGTATGCATTGGTTTATATGACCATGACCATATGGAAATGCAGGATATCTCTGTTAGGTGTGTGGAAAGGTATTTAAAATATGGGGTAATGTATCTTTTATCTTTCTATAACTTTTGCATGCTTCAGTTGATATATTAGTGTTATAATTAGCACTGTTATAATTTACATTTAATCAAATTTAAAATTGCTGTCTGAGGAAACATCAGCTTATTTACCATTCCATCTCTAGCTCTTCTCTCTGCAGCAATTCACAAGGTTAATCAAGAAAAAGTTTTTAATAATCATCAGCTTTTGATAATTTAAGGACTCCCCTACCTAGAGGCATGGTATGAACTAGATGTCTTCTCAAATTCTTTTTGACTCTGCATGTATACTTAAATCCGGATGAACATGCATTCATCCATATTAAATTACATGAAACTATTTAGCACATTTTAGCCCCAAATATTTTTCTTTCATAATCTGTTTGTAGAATTAGACAGTATTTTACAATGAAGTCAAGTGAATGACAGACTTTCAAGAAATTTTGTTCTAGAAAATTCCCATGAATACATATGTGCACAAATTGAGAAGCCTTTATTTCTCATACATATGTGAAGCTAGTTGCCATTTTAAAGCAGTATTGTTTGTTAACCTGGAAAACCACACTTCTAACAATTCAATTGCTCCTCAATCCCTCCACTCTCAGTGCATTACATGTAAAATATCCTTTCTACCTCAGAACTTCCGAGGTATTCTAAGCAGTTTCCTTACTCTAAAAAAATTAATGGTGAGATTAGCAAGTAACGTATGTCTTCTCTTTCCTTTCCTCTTCAGAAAGGATGAGAACAGAAGGCACTAACGATAATTTTCCGTAGCAGTTTTAATTAACTTAAATACGGAATGAAATTAAAGTTTTCTGGCGGGGGGGTGGGGAGGGAAACTAGAACAGTATTGTTCTCTTCCTTGTCACTCCAAGAGACCATAGCAACAACACAAATCTAATGTACATTTCAACTGTTTCCCCTTCTGAAACTGAGTTGTGGAGGCAAAGGATCAGACCTCTGTGTTTCACACATATCCCCGCTATGGCATCTTCTATACAAAACATATTCAATAATTCAATAAATATAGATTAAAAATATCTCCTTATAAATGTTTTTGGTGAATAACCCAAGAGTGAATAAACAAATAATCATTAGTTGAGCCCTGGATGACAAAGAGAAAATCAAAACACCTCTTCTTTTTCCTCCCTCTTATTTCCAGGAAATTTACAAACACGACTATTCTCTGTATGTGATATTCCTCTATGCAGATGTAAGCATTCTATTTATTATGGAGGAATATGAGATATAATTGAGTTATCTAGTGGGGATTGAAAATGGAGCTTGGTATATAAGAAACCAATTTGAAATGATCTGCTCTATGACCATATGACATGGTAACTGATTTGATGGAAGACTATAAATCATATAGTAAAAGTATTGGGAATTAGTTAAGAATATGGGCTTTGCAGTCAAACTGCTTGTGCAGTTGTCTCTGCTCCACTCATTACTAGCTAGAGATGGGGGTGAGTTAGTTTCTCTAAACTCATTAGTTTCAATATTCTTGATTTCATTGATTACTTTGTAGGATTGTGAAGATCATTAAAGGGTTGCTTGCAAAGTACTTAGCAAAGTGTGTGGCACAAAGTCAGTGGTCTATATACATTAGCCATTAATGATATTAAATATATTCAGTGCCATTTCTTGCATCCACTGAACTAGAAAAATTGTTTTGTTCTATTTCTGTATATTTCCATTTTCTAGGTTTGGTAGTAAATTTAAGAAAACCAATTTAAGACCAAGATAAGGTAAACAGAAATTAGATAACTCTCAGGCCAATTAGACCAAGGGAAATAGTGACCTTGAAGTAAACATAACGAAAAATACTCTTCAGAACTGCCATGATTCTTGGGAAATAGGTAAAGGTGATAGCATCTAAGGAAGGTGATACAGAAAAGACTATCTTTGCAGCTTCAGGGGGACTAAAAAAGCAATTCCAGGTAATTTAAAACAATCTTTAAATTCTCTTTCTTGCGACTGCCACTGTGAAGAATGAGGAAATGGTTATAAAATACTTTTTTAATGTCTTTTTTTTTAATAATAGCTGGTTTTTAGGAGTCTGAGAAAGAGGCAGGAGAGGTGCAAAGGTAATAGGAAAGAATGGAAGGGGTGTGGGGAAAACTTTATTGACTTCATATTCTTATAAGCTTGTAACAGCAGACTCACTTTTTTGTAAATTCACAAGATTAGAAAGAGAAGGAAAAGGACCCGCATGTATTAATCAATATGTTCTAAGCATCAGCTCAGTGTTTTATTTATATTATTCCACTTAATCCTTTCACTAGTCCCACAAGGACGCTCTGTCAGGATAACGTATTTTACCTTGTGGTATCAATTCTCAGTGGCTTAAAACAGCAAGATTTTAGATCCAGGTAATTCTTAAAGGCAGCACTTGTACATGTAGTAGCTCAGACTTGTAACTCCACATCATATCAACATATGCATCCAAGACTGTCTCAGAAAAATAAGATGCTTCTGTAAATTTCATAATGCTGATCAATGCTTCTTACAAGAAGTGATGTATTACTTCCACTCACATTTCATTGGTCAAATCAAGTTACAGTACCATGAGTAACATTAATGGGCAGGAGAATACAGTTCCTCATGTGCCTCAAAGCATGAGAACCAGAAATTCTAGTGAGCAGTATTGATGCCTATTACAAAAAGAGACTTAGTTTGCAGATGAGGAATCTGAGATTCAGAGACATTAACAACTTTGGCAAAATCAACCTGTTCCTATATGGTGCTTTGGAATGCAAAACTTCTAAGTCTATATCCTTTCCATTACATCGCTTCACTTCACATATATGCACTTGCACATTTATATGAATGGAACACACAGAACAACACATTTTCCATTTAAATCAATGTACGAGTGAATATTGTACATTGTCATTCCATAGTCAGATAAACACAGATAAGGGGGTCACTCAGTGTTAAAAAGTACTAATATGATAGTCATGTATTGTGGGTTGAGTTATTCTTACCTGTTGATATTGAGAGAAAGTGTTTTCAATTTTGCAGTGTTGGTGTAGCTTTCATTTGTTTTGGTTTTTGTTTTCTAGGGGATTTTAGCTCTCATGTGTCCTGAAGAAACCTCTGTTGCGCTCTTGGAGCATAGTGAAATCCATGGCATGCAGTTCAAAGAAAGTGCACCAATAGGCCAAGAACATTTTCCAGATTCAAGGAAGCCTTCTCCACATTTGAGCGTGGTCTACGGATCAGTGAAGATAGTAGATCAAAGGGACTAGTCGGTTTAGTAAAATAAATACCTTGGTTACCCATTAAATTTGCCTTTGTAAATAAAGTACAGTGAGTTTCCCTTTGATCTTATGAAGATAGTTCAGCATGCTATACATAGCACAGAGATGAAAGTAGATGAGGCCGCTTAAAATGAAATATGCCACTGAGAGATATAAAGCTTTCAAACTCTTTTGAGCAGAAGCAGAAGTAATCTGGTAAGTAATGTCCTTCCTTTGCAGTATTTTCATAGGGTATTTGGCATTAATTTCAGGTTATTTTTGATTAATATGAATAAACAATAGGCACCCCAGGGAAAATGTTATAAAACATTAGGCATAAATATGATCAATAATTTATAATAGGTAGCATATATTTGTTCCTATTTATTGAAAGTTACATCTAGCTTTCACATATTATTATATTGAGAATCCCTTGTTACTCTCCGCCCTGGCCAGGTCATTAAATTTTTAAAATTTATTAGAAATGCCTCTGTATCCTTACATTTTATCTCCTAGCTAGTTGACGTGACTTGTCTTATTATTGGTAGAGGATGGTGCATTAAAAAACAGAAAATAAGAAAAGTTAGACTGTTGTATTTTCCATTTTAATGACATACTTCTGGCTTCTGGTAGATTTCTTCTGGTGTACTTCTCTCCTCAAATGTCAAGTTTTATCCTAGTTTTTAGCAAATTCAGGCCAAGATATTTGCTAATATTTAGCTCGTATTCTGAGAGCTGGCACTTTAATAGAGGTTTTGAACCCAAAAGAATGAATCCTTATTGGAGGAATTTTCGACACAGGTCATACATGGGATATAAGAAGTGGCCTGAATAGTGGGCAGCTGGCATTCTTGTCACCTGTCTGGAAAGCCGACGCTGGGTAAGGAACATTAGTAACATGTGCAATAATTCCTATTCCCGCTTTGTGGCAGTTTAATTTCATTGTCCTTTTAAGTTTGTTGAAGAAACTTTATTTTTTTAAATCCCCAAATTACCCATAAGTTTGAGCTTTCGATATTTACGTGACTGTATTTTTCTTTGACAATTAAAAAAAAGTACCTATTTTTCAACCAGATCATTATCCTAACCTTTCTTTCTCCTATTCACTCTTTCCTACAGAAGGAGAAATATCTTACAAGTGAAATTTGGAAGAGAAAGATGTCACTCTTTTCCCTTCTCTCTGTCTCTGTCTCTGTCTCTGTCTGTCTCTCTCCCCTCTTTGGAAACTAGCTCTCCCACAGGATACACGCATTTTAGCTCTCTACGTCCCTGTAGTCAGCCTGGCAGTGGGGATAACTGAGATTGAGCAGCTGTACCAGTGACAATGTCAGTTGGTCTTATTCAATGAAGAAATTTTATTAAGTGCACAAGTTGCAAGCTGTGTCTCTAATCTAGACTTTGTCAGTAATAAAACTGACATTTTCAGCTCCATCTGTTTGACTCCATATTTGTCTTTAGTTAGTACCAAATTTTCAGTCGAAGGGATGTTATCTATTAGGCTCTTCTAAACCCTGGCAGGTATATCGGAATGTCTCATGCTAATGTCATTAATTATTAAAATCATATATTTAATTCCTCTTGTTCTGATTCCATACTCACCAAGTAGCTTTCAGATGACAACTTGCTTCTTTATGAAGAAGTCTGTTTGTATAAAAATAATGTGTGTACCAGAAAATTTTTAGTGCCTGGCTTCCTTACCAGTTGTATTTCTTTTTGTAAATTAATACACGGACATTCTGTTTTGATACTTTACTTTTGTAAGCCTGATTATTAATGTTCATCTGCCCTTAAGAGATGAATCTGTCAATAGAATGACCTTGAAAGTTGTAAGCAAAATAGTCAGACAAAGCTCCAAGACATTCAGAATTCAATACAATATTTTAAAACTGGGAAGAGTTGGGTGGTTCGGTTAATGTGAGAAAATATAATATTGCCTTATATTCAAATGTCTTTACACTTATATGTAAATACATTTACTTGTCTTAAGAACTAAGGAAAACAAAACCAAGGAAAGCAAAATCCAATTAAGAAATATTTGTGGCCGCCTGGGTGGGAGTTACAGATTCTAACCTAACTTATATATTAGATACTGATGTGATTCCCTTCTAATGGATAGGAGCCATGTGAAGTTTTTCCTTTCGCTTTTGAAGTCCTTCATATAGTCTGCTATAATCTACAGGGGTCAGGATGTTCCTTCCCTGTGGAAGAGGATTTTTTCATAACTGGGAAGATTAGAATTAATTGTAGAAATGTTTAGGAGAACCAAAATGTAATAACATTTTGACATTAATTAATGTGTGCATCTTGCTACATTAAGTATCAGTAATACATAAGAATGGTTAATCTGTTAAAATAATAGGTCAACCTTGTAACGTCATTTTAAAATGTCTAATTGAGAACTGATTTAGGATTGTGTGTCTAGACTGAAAATAATTTTATATATAATATCACAAGATTTAAGAAAACGAAACCGTTTTTAGTTTCATTTATTAATTTTATAAGTATTGCTTAAATACTTGAGATTTGTTAGAAAATTTACATGTGCATGCAAAACAATTGAGTATATTAAATGTATTAATGAAATTTAAAATGTTAAAAGAAGTTTAATTAACGAGGTTTCTAACTGGTTCCAGATAGTAATTGAAGGCCACTTTTAAAGTGACTGAAAATTTGCTAGTTTTATACATGGCATAAAAAGGTTAATAAAAAGAACTGAAAACTATAAAGAAGAAGTAATCCCTTTGTACTTATAACTAATAAATTGAATATTTTAAAAACTAACAATCTATTAATTTTTTTCCCCCATGTAAAAACCAGTCTGGAGAAAATGAAACTCTCATTTAACAGGAATCGCTCTTAGTATCAAGCACAAATCAAGCTTCTAATATCAAAAAGTTGTGGCCACTATCTAGATTAGGCCATGGTAAGTTCCCCAGAGGATGCCAACCTAGGATGATGGCCCTTTGGGAGGTGGAAAACTGACTTTTAATCTACTACATTCTGACCCCATTTCCTTTTTTGGTACTTCTACAACTTTTTTAGTGCTTTATTAAAATAAGTTATTTCCTAAAATGTCAAATATTTAAAATATAACATATCATTGAGATTAAGGCACATACTTTAAGTAATTACAGGTTTTCATGGTTCTCAAGCAAATCATCTCTGGTTATAATGAAGATATAATCAAGGCTTGTAACTTTGATAATAGAATTTACCTGAATTCTTAATGACTTCATGAGTTTGCTTTTCAAAAGAGTGTTTGCCCCTTCTGTAGGCCCTAGCATAAATAGTGATGCATAAATAGATCACTATTTATCATGGCAAGAGGGTGTGGGAACCAGAAAGATCTTGATTAGAACTACAGTTCAGGCTTACACAAGTCTGAGTCCTTGAGCAAGACATTCAACTTTTTAATTTTCTTATCTGTAAATTGGAGATCAGAATATTTATCCTATAGGGTTGCTGTAAAGCTTAGAGATATTATATAAAGAGAGTTGGCATACAACTGACCTTCAATGAATCAGATGTGATTCTTATGGGTAGCGCGTCTTACGGGTAGCACAGTCTTAAGGCTGTATACGTGCTTGTAGGTGAGGAAGGGTTAATTTCTTCAGCGGGTTGAGTATACGTGTATGTGTGTGGTTAAAGGAGCAGCTGCCTTGACAATATGCTGCTGCAGTGAATCATGGCTGGCTGCCAAATGGAGGCTCCAAAGACCCTTGTGCAATGTTAAGCGCTGATCTGCATAGTGTAAATGATACCCTGCAAGAACTCTTCAGACTTCATGGGTTGAAACGCTGGCCTCGTTCAGTCTCCCAGAGATCACAGATCCTATACCCCATTAGAGTGAGAAAAATCCCTAAGCCCAACAATTTGGGCTGCCTACTTAATTCCTAAAGGTCTCCTTCATTCACCAGCTACATGCCCATGTGTTAGTTTTGCTCATATAGCCAGTGGATGTTTCTCCTCCCCCCATGATTAATTGAGGTAAAATATCAGACTTTGAAATACTTGTGGAAATTATGAAAAAAAAAAGGTTGTCTTCTACACACTATTGTTGATGAAATTCTGACAGTGGCATTTTATATCAGGCTCCAACTCTACACAATATTAAAAGAATCAAATAGGATGATGTATAGGAGAGAGAGAGTGGCAGAGAGAGAAAAAATGCTAACAATTTTTGGATGCAAAAAGAGTGAGGATTTTTTAGAGAGTTGTATAAAAGAGAAAAGATCTCCTCCATTGACAGCCTTACTGAATTTCATTATTTTTCAATGAAGTCTTTGTACATCTGAAGACACCTTTTAACTAGAATAGCAAGAATGGATCTAATGAACAACAAAAGTAAATTGATGACAAATTCCATGAAGTAAAGAACATCGAAATCAAATACTTTACTATCATCCCAAATACACTTTGTTGATATCTTCTGTTTGGTTTGCCAAAAGTCAAAATTGCCCAGTTGACAAACTGTTCGTTCCATTGAACTCTTTCCAATCCATCTTAGAGGAGATGGAATCCTTTAGGCATTAAAATATATGATGATTGACTAACTTTAAATTGCCTTCAAGAGTTAGTTACACTTTTTATCATCATGCAGATTGATTGGGTGAAACTTATTGTTGTATTATTTTAGAGCAATTAAAAAAACAATTTTTAGGCGAGGCAACCCTTGGTTGACCTCACAGATTGCAAGGACCTTGTCAGTTTACAATCCCTTATTTTTAAAAAATTTTTTATGCCTAAAGCACCTGGTCTCTCCCATCCAAGTACTAACCAGGTCCGACCCTGCCTAGCTTCCGAGATCAGACGGGATCAGGCTTGTTCAGGGTAGTGTGCTATTCCATCCCTGAGAGTTCCATTTTGCATACACGAAGCTTGATATAATCTGTAGGTTGGGTACTAGAATGGCCGTAGACTTAGAGTATTTTTTTTTTAATTTGAAAAATATGTTTACAAAATGCTTATAAAACATTTTTAGACACTGAGGAGATGAACATTAGAGACTATTTTTAAGGAGGTTACAGTCTAATGGAGACAAACAAATAATTATGATACACAATTTACGTGTTAAAAGAGGTTACATAAGGGGTTGTGGTAACATCAATGAGAGGCACTTGATTCAGCCTGGGGCTGTCGAAGAGTTTAGTTTTAGGCCTACTGTGTTGGAAATGCCAGTGAATTGTCAATAGAAGCTGGATGCATGGTATTGCAATTTTGGAGCAAGTAAAGGCTCTCGATGGAACTCTAAGAACTACTCACAACTATGAGGAAAATCAAATTCCTCTGAGAAGCACGTGCCATTTTTGTATAAATGCTGCACTATTCCTTGTGATTAATTTCAAGTGTACATAAAAATGCAGTTTAAATATAAATATTATTTAGGATGGCTTAAGAATTACCCCAAAAGTCTTTTGATGATAGATTTGGTCAGAAAAACAGAGAGAAAGCAGTTTCAGAAGAGCATAATTTCTGATTTCAGTTGCAAAAATCCTTCTGGTTAATCCCTGTAACAATCTACAAAATTAATAAAACCAATTGTTATAAAAATTATGAAAGTAATAAAAATTTGTTCATAAAAATATGAGTTTAACTGAGAGACTGTAATTTTCTTGACTTAGGTTGGTGATAATGGAGACAGAGAACGGGATAGATTTGATGTGTATATTTCAGTAGAATTTTTAGAACTTTCCATTAGACTGAATGCAGTGTAGACGTAAGAGAAAAGGATGACTCAAGAATAAAATCTAGGTTTCTGGTTGAAAAATGAGTGAATGGTGATTCCACTTACTGATTGAGAAATGGTGTGGTATTCCATTCCTGAGAGTTCCATTTTTCATACACGAAGCTTGAGATAACCTGTAGGTTGGATACTAGAATTTGGAGTTCCCAGTAGAGGGAGTCTGGGCTAGAGATGTATTTATAGGAATCAAGATATAAATGTGATTTAAAGCCCAAGAACTAATTGAGATTGTAGAAAGGAAGGGAGAGATTGTTAGAGTGAAAGAAAAGGAAGAAAAATAACTAGAAGAGACAGAATGGCTCAGGAAATGCAGCTGCTCCCCATTCCATCATTTCCCAGTGCCCTATAGGGAGAAAGAGCTCTTGAAATTAATCCCACTGCCTTTTTTCCTGGGTTAACTGGTGAAGTAGGGAGGGGACAAACATATATAAAAGCCTTAAATAGAAGCAGCTGCTGACTCTTCTGGGTAGTAATTTGATGACTATTTATTTAGCAACAGTGGAATAATTTTGTTGAGTAGATATAATAGTTTAAAATATTCTTATGCTGACTGTATATACTTTTATGTCTTACTTTTTAAATTGCATGGGTAGATTTACAGAAGGGCATTTACAGATAGAATTGAGATTTTTTTAGGTTATAAAAGACTTGCATACTCCCTCTGTTCAGTGTGAGTTAGCCTAATGAGCAAACGTTTCTGTTAAAATTCTAAAGCACTACACACCTGTTAATGATGAATGATCATTTCTATCTGTACTTTCCACATTGTTATTAAATAATATAAAATCATATTAACAATTTACTCATAATATGTCTGTGATAAGAGATTTTTTTGGTTGGTATTTAATGGAAAGGAATAATATAACAAGCTAATGAGAGTTTAAAAATGATTACTTTATGAACTAAGAAGCTTTTGCCATTCTCCTTTTTTAGTCTGTAAGCTTGGGTATTTTTTTCTTTTTTTCCTAAGGAATGAAAGAGATGAAAATCTAAAGCATCCCTGTTATGGTCTGTACTAATGTTACTGAGTTAAAAAACAAGTTCAGCAAGTTTTAAAGAAAAGACGTGTTAGTCAAGTAGAAGGCAAATATTTTCATTAGTGCTGAGTGGAAAAGGGAAAGTTTCATGTGACACATCAATGTTCTATCACTTCTCATTCTAAACCCTTTTAACTCAGAGAAGAGGGAGAAAACAAAATAATGAATTTGAAATGAGGAGAGTTTAAATCAGCAATATATATATTTTTTCTCACAACATGCAGAAAGAATAAATAGTGTTATTTAATTCAGCACCTCTGTACTTTTTCATGTAAAAAGCAACTCATACAATTATTTTGGATATGTTTTTGACTAGGATGGAACAATTAAAAATAATAACAAAAAAGAAGATGCTAAACGTTGTAAGGAAGGTTGGGAATGGACCTTCCGCATTGTGTAGCCCAGCCCATCGTGTTCACTGGTGATCGAACAGCTTTTTGTCTCCTGATAATCATCTCACACCTACATAGTGCCCCAAAGGCTTTATTTACCTGCTGGAAGAGATGTGATTTCTAGACAGGCTGAAATTGAAACAGGGCTTTGGGAGCAGAGAGGAATTTCTCTCAACAGTGGTCCTAGTCCCATGAATTCAATTTGAAAAGAGGAGAGTAAGGAAAGGCATTTCAATTTTAGAGCTTTGAACGTAATTACTCTGTAATTACTCATAAAGAGAGTTGATTTCTGTTGGTTGTGGTACCTTCAATCTTGCTCCAAAGGAAGTTTGCCCTGGGAAGCTAATCGAGAACTCAAATGAAAAAGTTGTATAGGAAGATACTGGGATCCCAAACCACTCTGATCATGAACCTATTAAAAGAACTGTTGTTATACTGGCTGGACCAGGACTAGCTCATCCTCCACCCTCACACACGCATCCGTCCTCTTCAACCCAGGGAGGAGTGAAAACGACCGTGGGAAGGAAGGAGGCAATGCAGTCATACCATGATCTGCCTACATCACCAGGAGCAACAAGAGTCTTGAACTGGAGGTCAACGGTGGCAATGAAAATTGAGTCAGTCTATTGGCACCTGGGTCGATGGAGCAAAGTTCAAATGATATCCAGAGACTGGGTGAGATAGGCTAAACTTGGTCGAAGGAAAGAAGAGTATAAAAACTTGCAGTTTAAAAACAAGCAAACAAAAAACTATGCTTATTATATCACCCCTCCCCCTTGCAAACGTATTCTCTCATGTTGGTGAAAACTGGCAGCACATATTCTATTCAGAGTTTATACATAAATATGTAATACCATTATGGTCCAGACACCAAATAAGGGTGGTTGTTCCAAAGGATCGGAACAGACTCTACCGGGCACATGATGCCTCAACTTTAATGCTTTATTTTCTAGATAGTGCAAACATTTGGGGAGAGTGGACAGGGTGGCTGAGAAGCCGAGGGCTCAGAGCAGCAGCTATTTACTAAGTAGTTCAGAAGCATTTAATATTTTAATGACCAGTATGGCTATTTCACTGCTTGCCAGATAAATATAAATTCTGATGAAATTAGATGACAGTTCCCAAATGACAGTTCCCTCCCTCTTGAAAACTTGAATAAATAGTGTGCAGCATATATTTTGTTTTAGTTTCATGAATCTGAACATGATTCCTTGATCATTCATCAAGTATATATTTTACTAAACATTAATTTTGATGCCAAAAAGACTTTAGAACTATTTATTTTGAAACTTTCTTTATGCCTCAGATCTGAAATCAAAACTGAGTTATCAAATGGCTTTTATATGTCCAAATCAATGGTGATTTAAGCTAGATTTTAAAAAATTATCACAATTTCATTCCTGTATTGAAACAATATTTTAGGGCATACATGTGTTTGAAATATCTCAGGACTATTATACGTAAAGATTTGGGAAGAACCCACTTAACCCAGACTTCTCAAACATGGTTTTTAAAAGGTAAGCAGAACAGCAAATAAACTGAGCTGATCATAAATTACAGAAAATTACTAATAGGAAAGACTGAGTTTTTTCTTCCGATGATGAAAACTCTAGAAGAACCGACTTGGATACAACTAAATTTTGCCGGACATCTAAATGTCTGACCATCCTAAATGGAGTAAATGTCCCAGCCATCTAATAGGGCGTCCTCATTAAGTTGCTTTCTAGCACTGAGGTGAAGTTTGTTCTTATCCTCCTCAGAGCCCTCTGCTGATTAAAGGCCACATTTTCCAGGAGGCTGTAAGACTTGTTATCCTCAAAAACAAGACTGACTCTGTCCAATTGGATCACTCAGAGTTTTCTTGGTTATGAAAAAATGGCAAAAAAAATTTCTTAGGGAACTTGGAGAATTTTCTGTTTTCAAGAATTATTCACAGAATTTAGTCTTCTCTTTATGGGCTTTTTTTTTCAACTCCCTCAGAGAAATAAGGATGATTTAAAAACATCTGTTATCAGTTACATAGATAAGTAGGTAGGTAGGTAGGTAGGTAGATCGATCGATAGATAAACAGAGAATTTTTCAAAATCAGGCTTAATTACCAATGAATAATGTGAGTATAATCTCTATGTTCTTACTTCTCTGTTTTTCAGCCATTGCATTAATTTTTCCTTTTCTGATTTTTTCCTTCTTTATTTCAATTTCTTCCCTCCCCTCTCCCTCTTCCCTTCCTCTCTCTGTAGCTCTTCTCCCCCTCTCCCTCCCCATCCCTTGGTCCCTTTCCTTTACCTGCTTTCTTCCTTCTCTCATTCCTTTCCTGCTCTAACTCCAGTCACACAACGCCTCTTTAATCTTTTCCCACCTCCTTCTAAAAAAATTCTAATTAATTATTTATTTTTTTATGGTGACATTGGTTAATGAAGTCCAATAAGTTTCAGCTGTACACTTTAACAATAAGGCATATATATATATATATATATATTTACACTTTGTGTTCACCTCCCATAGTTAGATTTTTTTTTTTTGGCACCATATATTTGACCCCCTTTACCCTGTCTACCTCCCCCTCCCCCCACCCCCTACCCTCTGGTAACCACTAGTCTATAGTCCATGTCCATGAGTCTCTGTTTGTCCTGTTCATTTGTTGCTTTTAAGTTCATATTCCACATATAAGTGATATCATGTGATTTTCAACTTTTTCTCTCTGGCTGATTTCATTTAGCATGATTATCTCAAGGTCCATCCATGTTGCAAATGGCAGTATTTCATCTCTTCTTATGACTGAGTAATATGCCATTGTATATATGTGCCACAGCTTTTTTATACAATCATCTATCATAGGAGATTTCGGTTCTTCCATGTTCTGGGCACTGTGAATAATGCTGCTATGAACATCAATGTGCAAATATCTTTTTGGATATGGGTTTTCAAGTCTTTGGGGGTAAATTCCCACCTCTTTTAATGCTCCAGCACATATAACCAAGTACAATGCTGGAAATTTGTTTGGGGGATTTTGTGGGGATAGGAGACAAGGGTGTTATGAGAAAGATTTTAAGATATGGGTATTGTAAAATGTATATAGTGGTAAAAAGCTTTTCTATAGCTAAGATCATTAAAACAAAGTATGTAAAAAGGGTACAAATTAAACTAAATGTGCCTTAGCATTGCTAACTAATTAAACTAAGTGAATACTCATAATTTGTTTCACTATTTTTACATTAAGAAAATTTCTCAAATGGAGGATAATTACAGCAAAAGCCTAATTAGATGCTAACAGACCATACTCTTCCGTTCTGATGCATTAATGATTTCTTTTGTTATAATTGTTGTATTTATCAGGGTGTATTAAGTGTTTCTTTTTCAGTATTTAGGTAGAGGATGCATACTGCAAAGTGACTTAAAAACGAGGCAGTTATTTTAAATGAGCTTGACATTTCTAGTCTGATTCAGCTTTATTATTTGCATTGAAAAATTTCTAAAACATATAGACACTACTGTTAGTTTTAGCAGAAAACACGTCTTTTGAAAATCACACCTTTCTCTAATTCTTTCGATTCAATCGGAAATCTCAAATGAATTTGTACTGAGCTTTGATTACTGATGTACTAATTATTTTGTGAAGACTGTCAAGATATAAAATTATATAATATTGTCATTTTTATCCTGTAAATGAGAGAATAATAGGATAAGTACATTATGATTTATGGCCTTGAATCTGAGCTAACAGAGGAAATTAGTAGCTACCAATTAGCATGATTTTATAGAGTCAATTATTTCTACTATGAATGTTCAATATACAAAATATTACAAGACTAAGTATGAATTTGGATGCATAATACAATCGTGTGTTTTAATCATGGCCATCTTCAGAGTTGAAAGACAAAAGAAGAATAAGAAAGAAAGCGAATTCAACATCTCTGATGCTTAGATACACCAAGAGGAGACATGAGTCTTTGATTTACATAACACAGGACCATATCTAAAGCTCTCTTAGAAACAAGAGATTTTTTAAACCAAAGCTAATATGTAAACTAGTATTGTAAACCTAACTGTGAACCTTAACAACTGAGATGTGGCTTGTCATAATAATAACAAAACACTGAGCTTTTGTCATCAATAGAAATGAAGGACATTCCCCATAACAGTACTTAGTGTTCAAAGAAAAGGATGTTAGGTCATGAATATTTTGCCTCTAAAAATATTACTATGGGTAGTAATTTTTGTCAGAACTAGAAAGAACAGAATTTTAAATGTGATCAAATTGGTCAAAGTTAAAATTATAATATTAAAATTGAAGAAGTTAATAAAATGCTAGAGATAATAATCTCTTTCCTATCCCTCCAGATGAAGAACCATTAAACAATTTTAGGTTTTCTGGCTCAGAAAAAAAGCTGGATTAGAACCTGTCTCTGCTTCTCAGTTCACTGGTCATTTTACTTACTATTTGGGCTCGAAGGAGCTCAGGTACAAAATGAAACTTGGAAATATTATGATCTGCTAAAAATAAAATTTCCTTCAAATATTTATTTAGAGTCTTTTTTTCCCCAAAAGTTTAGTTCAGTAATTCTTTCATGACCAGAAGCCACTGATCTTAGAACCATAACTACACTGAACCTATATGAGTGAAAAAACATACATATGTACACATGAGCACACACATAAACACACACACACACACACACATACACACGCTCCTTACATTAAGTCCTTATTCAAAAATGGACATCACAAACTCTTTACACACTAATGCTCATGGATTTTTCTAGACTCTCGGAGTATATGTTCTCTGACTTTGCATTCTGTTCTATCATTTTGGTTCTCCTGATTTTCCAACCAGAGTAGATTAGATAATCTGTTCCTTTGCTTTTGACAGAAAAGAGAGCAAGCAATAGGGAAGGGGAAAACTGTGAAGCTTGTTGCAAGCACACTATGATCAGCAAAAATAACGAACCAGAAAAATCCAGCCTGACACTGAGGAGACAGAATGTTATGTTACAAACTTGCTCAGTGGAGAAGCTAATAACCTGCTTGCTTCCGTAAGCTGTGAGATCAACCCTGAGAACTTTTAATGTATTTGCTGTTAAAATTTAAGTATGCTAGGCAAAACAAAAACAAAGACATTAAAACCATACAAATTTCTACAGGTCGATACAGAAAAGGGCTAGGGACTGTGTCCCAGCTCTAGGGCTTCAGGTACATGTCTGAAGGGTCAAGGCTTGCTTCTTGTGAGTTTTTGTATCCAAAGAGGTCCAATGCGCTCTCTCTCTCTCTCTCTTGTGTGTGTGTGTGTGTGTGTGTGTGTGTGTGTGTGTGTGTGTGTGTTGTCAGGTGATGGTCCACAACAAGAAGAAAATTCTGAATTAAGCAGGTTGCGCCTTGTGGTGGTTTAAGTCCTAACAGGTCCCAGAAAAGTAAAAAAGCAATTAAAATACAAAGGAGCAAGATCCAGCTTCTGGAGAGAGAAACTAAAGGATAGTATTAGGACATTGCCAGAAGTTGGGGCATGGGGAAGGATTTTTGATTCTAAACAGAATTTTAAATTAAAATGTCAGGTAAGAAAAGCAGAGGCAGGACACCATGATTAGCCAGACAAATAGAGTGGGGCCAATAGAGATGAGATGCAACTGGGGCCAAAGAGATTCTCGGAAGCCCTGGCAGCCAGCAAGCTTGTCCTTCCTGTTTTACCATCTGCACTGCAGCATCAGGATTGTTTCAGCGCCGGAGTGGGGTTGAGCGTACGTAAGAGGGCATCAGGTATTCAGCGTCTGGGCCGGTATCATCTTTGATGAGACAGGCATGTGGCATCTTCCCTCCCTTCCCTGTGGTCGTCTCCCTTATTCCTTCCCTCCCTCCCTTCCTCTCTGCCTCCCTCCCTTACTTTCTTTCTTTCTTCCTTCCTTCTACCCTCCCTCCCTCCCTTCTTCCTTCCCTTCCTTCCTTCCCTTCCTTCCTTCCCTTCCCTTCCCTTCTCCGCGCCCACCCGCCCCGGCCCCTGCCCTGTGTCTCCCAGCCCCTGCCCGGCCCCACACCTGTCCTGTCCTGTCCCTGTCCTGTCCAAACTGCAGGTATATGCATAAGGGGTAAGAAGTGGCATAGCAGCAGCAAGCAAGGCATGGGAAAGGGTGGGTGCAGTAAGCAAGAGCAGCAGGCATGGCAGCAGGCATACAAGCAGGCAGAAGGAAGGGTGGCATGGCAGGCACAGGTGGCAGAGTATGGTGGCGGAAAAGGCAGCAGCGCAGCTGGCAGGCAGGCATGGCGCAGGCATGCTGGTAGCAGCACAGGCAGAGGCAGCAGGCAGTGAGCATGGCATATGGCAGGAAGGGCATATACAGGCAGGCAGGCAGGGCAGTGTCTGTCCCTGTCCTGTCCCTGTCCCTGTCCTTCCTGTCCCTGTCCCTGTCCTGTCCCAGTCCCTGTCCTGCCCGGCCCAAGCCACAGCCTGCCTCATTCCACCACCCCACCCAGCCCAGCCCTCCTGCCCACCCACCCCACCCTTCCTTCCTTTTCTCTCTCTCTCTTTCTTTCTTTCTTTCTTTCTTTCTTTCTTTCTTTCTTTCTTTCTTTCTTTCTTTCTTTCTTTCTTATATAATTATTACTTTATCACCTATAATCATTTCTTTAACCCATTACAGCCTTGCTCCCATTCACTCCTTTGTGCTATTATTGGCAAATATATTGCAATTATATTACATTTATATATGATATAGGCCCACAATAAATTTTGTATATATATGATTATTATGTGCGGCCCGGTTCCTGACAGGCCATGGATTGGTACTGTCTATGGCCTGGGAGTTGGGGACCCCTACTTTAGATAATATATTGTAGCAATTTTAGGTACTGGTCATTCCCTCCTTCTTTGGGCCTTGTTTTTTGTTACTTGCTTGTTTAGTGATAGGATGGATTATTTCAGTGAAGTGTATTTCCCCCATGGTGTTCTGACGTTCCTCAAGGAGGCACAGCTTTGGGTGTGCCACCAGCACCCTCGGTGATGGTGTCAGGTCCTGGGAGGGCTCTTTTCTACTCTTTCCCTGACCACAGCCAGCTGGTGAACTCCAATAATTGCCTGCTGATTCTTGTATTATTTTCAACAATTCCCCTGGGCATTTTCAACAGTTCCTCTATAAACGAATCCAATCAAAATGTGGCTTCAAAACAAAATAAATAGTTTCTGAGGTCAGTGTTTGATATTTGTTCAGATCCCACAATGACTCTTCCCAGCTGTCTTAATTCCAGTTTCTCTTCTGAAAACTAGCCATCTATAGTCTAGGCTGTATCTTCATTAGATCCATGAATCTCTTCCCAATTGCCTTACACCAGAATTTCTCTTAGGGAGAGAATTGTGTGAAAGCTGAGACCTCTGGGGCATAGTTTGAGAGTAGACCATAAAACAAACAAAAAAAAGATAGCTATGTCGTCTGCCTGAGAAGTTACCAGGAATTTGGGAATGGCTTGTAAGCTGTGAGAGAGAAGAACAGGAAAGGGTGGGGGGGGAGGGGCAGTCAATATGGAAACTTCAGGGAAAGAGACAACGAGGAAGAAATAAGCAGTGCTGGAGTAGCCAGAGGATTTATAATATTGATTTATACTATTCGTTCCATAGCAGCACCACATATAATATTTATATGTGGTGCTGCTATGGAAATCCCTCCAGATGCTCCGAGACTTTAGTCAAAGGCAGCTACAAATGTTGGCTTGATACTTTGAGAGGGAAGGAATATTTTTCTGAAGCCTGTCACCCTTCAAAGAAAAGAATAGCATGCATGAGATGACAAGATGATCCATAAACTGATTCCAAACTCTAGAAGAAGTGTTTCTCTCCTTTCTCCATCCCAAGAATCCCCAGAGGGATTACAAGGGGGGAAAAACAAGTTTATCCATCGCTTTTGGGAAAAGAGGCTCAGTCTATTCTATTTAAACCTCAAAGGGTTGTGTGACCCCAGCTAAATTTAGGCCACTCACATACTATATACTACTCATGACCACTTGAGGAGGTAGGTATGCCGATAAGGAAACTGAGGCTTACAGAGGTGAGGAGGTGAGGTCATTTGCTCATTATCACATTACTAGCAAGCAAGCAGGCATTCAAGTACAGGTCTGACTTCCCAAACTCCTGCTGTTGTTTCTTATGCTACTTTTCTGCCCATGTCAAAACCCATCAGTGGGAACCATTGCTTCTGAATAAAGTTCAAACTCCTCGGCCCAGCATTTGAGATCTTCCTTAATCTGGAAAATGCAAATTTTTCTAATTTTAGCAATATGATTCTTATAACTAGGGATTAGAAAAATTTGTCTGGGACTGTGCTTCTTGTTCTGGAATCTTGCTTTTCGAGGGACCTACCTTCATTTTCCTGGACCAGCCTCACCGACTAAGCCTTGGAGAGCGTGGTTGAATCACCTTGACATGGAGGGGGTCTTTTCTTGCTTTTCATGTGTTTTATCTGACCAATTCCTGTGCCGTTGAATCCTGTCTGTCTGCCAGGGCACCTGCCTGTTACAATTTGCTGGGCCTCGCTGATGCTGCCATCTGTCTTCCTGCTGAGATTTCCACCTTATACTTGCCAACACATTCCCCTCATACTTGGTTCCGCTCGACTGCCTGAATTTACATCGCCTTTTGATGGGTCTTCAGTCAATTCCAGTCACACCCTAATTGATTGGTCTAGTTTTTAAGTTCTGGCCATCCCTGTCTGCTCCCATAACTGAATGAGGCACTTTTGGGAAACTCTGGATGTATAGCAAATGTGATAAGTTTATGGAACACTTGGCAACACGGGCCTGAACAGAGTGAAGGTTGTGGAAGGGAGGGAAGAAAGGAAATGATTTATAATATCCTTAGTACAGTGCAAGTAGGGGATAGTAAAAAAAAAAACAAAAAAAAAACTGAAGTAACATAAATTTTGGGTTGTTATATTCTCAGTTTTTATGTCTGATCTAAGAAGTGGTTGCTGGGACCTAGTTAATTAAGTTAACATATGGTACATATGGTCGGCCTTGCAGCCCATGCTGGCTGCTGCCATATTTTAGGCCACCTTCTATGAAGTGAAAACTAACTCATCTCCATATCGGCAGACTTAGAAAGATTGCTCTGTGTGACCCACCAGAAAACATATAATTTAATTCCATAATTTAACACATTTTGGAAAATATGAATAAGTTTTCTAAATCAGACATATTATATCCCCAATCTTTTTTTCTAGTCATTTACACTGAGTAATATTATTGATAAAGCTAAAAAATGTATTCAAATAACAGAGCTGCTTGTTAATTTTTTTAAACTAACTCTATAAGTTATACATGGATGTCCATGACATGATAGCTCTTCCTTTATTTCTGTGAACAATAATCATTTAATACTGCTTTCTAATATTGACAATACAAAGATAGTAAACATAATGGTAATTGTCAGTTCTTTGCAATGAAAAAAAGGTTGCATCATCATGAAAAGAAAGGAGAAACAGTAGCTTTTTTTCTTATTCATCTGTCAATCATTTATACATTCAGACCATGAAATATGAAATGAAAATTAACTGTATCTCTAGTTTGCCATACATTGTTACAGCTAATACACATACACACAAATAATAACATAGAAAAAAGTTTAAGCTTCAATGATGGAACTTTTGTAAAGGCTGAATTATAATCACAAATTCACAATTGTTTTTGTTACATAAAATGGTTGGTTTATATGTGGTAGGATGAAGAAAACTGTGAGCTTGGATTAGCCAATTGAAAATAAAATTTAAAACTAAACATTTTATCTGGTATAAATAAATAAACATTATATTAATGAGCTGTTGGAATAATCTGAAAGTTTTAAAACATAGCAAATGAATTGAAAGAAGAGCGAAGACAAATGATTAATATTCACAGTAACTGTTTATCTTTCTCCTAGTTGTATTGTGGGCATGACAGGAAGTTGATGTAGTGGTATGATGGAATGATTCCCGGGAGATCTTTCTAAGGAAAGTAGGGTTTGACAGCTATTTGTAAATAAAGCCTGTATTCCTTCTTTTTCTTTACGGTTTGTTTCAAAGAACTGTAAGTTCTCTTCCTAGGAAGAGAAACAGTTCTTAAAGTCTGTAAGTTTTGCTTTCTCGAGAGGTAGTGTGCTAATGAAGTTATAAATTCTTTGAGAGTCAAAACTATGTTAGAACTTTTTGTATCTCTTAGCACAGTTCTGAGTTTATAGTACAGTTCAATAAATATTTATTGAATAAGACTGGATTATTTGTATCAATGTCAGTTGATGAGATGAGTCCAAATCTCTGAGTTTTGTACAGAAGCTGGGTTTGGATAAACTGTAACAAGAAATTCTTCTAAGGGTTTTTCTATTAGGATGCTGATTTAGGCAATCAATAGTATGGCATACAAATATAAATGTAGTTCAGGATGTAAGCTCATGGCATAGGATGGAAATGAGGTGATCTGAGTTTTCTTAGTCTCCTTGGCTGTTGCCACTAGGTTTCTGCTTTAGAGATTCTCTTAGTAACTAAGGGCATTTGCTGAGTAGTGCTACAGAAGTAGCTGAGAGCTGGATCGTTTTGCAGTGAGCAGGAGAGAGGATGGTAGCATCCATTCCTTTTTACACCCACAATTCAAACAAAATTCTGTGATGAAAGGCTCTTCTCAGGTCCAATTTGGTCTACTTTTTAAGAAATAAGAGGTGAAAGTAGATTTACCAGTCATAGTTTGAGTATATACATTTGAAATTCAGCCTCATATGTTTAAGAACTAATAAAAATGACTAGAATATTTTTCTTCTCGAGTTTTGTCAATGAATTCCCACCTAGATTTGAAATATGATTATAATTCAGGTTAACAGTGGAGTCAGATCTTAGAATCTCAGTTTCTTTGCTTAATACCAGTATGACCCTGGAGAAATCAACTGAGTCTCAATATCTCACTGTGTATGAGGAATTAATAAGCTACATTATGAGGAATTAATAAGCTACATTAGGAGAAGCATCTAGTATGTTGGACACATATTACTTGTTCAAAACATATGTCTCTTTCCAGTATTGATTGTGAAGAAGTGTCTTAAGTGTACTGTAAGGGCTTTATATGAAGAAGCAACAGAAACTCGTTCATCCTACAAAATACCTATGCTGCTCTTCCTTTTGCAACTTGAGCAGAAAGAGTGGAATCACATATGGACGAATGAATTGCCTATGGAATGAGGAATTTATATTTCCTTACCACATAGCTGAGTTTTACTCCTGACTCTGGGACTGACACATATGATGTTATTCATGAATAGCAGCTATTACCATCTAAACTGAAAAGAATAGTTTTACCTTTTCTTGGAGGATAGGTACCCATCTTATTCTTAGTATCTTCAGTATACTTATACTTAATATCTTAGTATCTTCGATAGGTGCCACATGCTCAGAAAGTACTCAATGAATCAAAAATAGCTATAGAGTTGGTTTTCTGCCTTGTGGGCAATGAATAGTCCATACAATTTTCCTAATGTGTTATTCTACATTCAAATTGTCTTGCCCATTTTGGGGTTTTTCTATCTTCCTTTTGTGCACACACAAGAAAAGTTATTCTCACAGAGAAAAATACAGATCCCACAAAATGACAGCTGTGATGTCAAGTCTTACCATGCTTCTGTAATCCTGGAGAAGAGAAGGATTGGAGAGGGAGTTGAAAGGATGTTGATGGGAGGATTGCTCATGCTGTGGACCCCAAAAGGCAGAACTACAGTTGAGGGGTAGAAGTTAAAGAGTACAATCAGATTTAAACAATCAAAATTGCCCCGATTTGCAATGCCTCAAACGTGGCGAGGTCTCCTCTCCTGAAATGTTGAGTCACAGAATCTGATGACTGTTCATCAGGGATATTAAAGCAGTAACTACAGCTCTGCTTTCTTCTTCACTTATAAAATGGGGATATTAAATTTAATTTATCAACTCACAGGTGAGGGAGTAGATCCAGCTAAACCTGAAAAGACCCCTCTGCTAGTTTTCAGGCATCTGTAATGCGTTAGTTGCAGGGGTTTTCAAACTTAGCTGCAGATTAGAATTAACTTGGGAACTTTGAAAAATCTGGATGCCTAGGCCACAGCTGCAGAGATTCTGATTTAATTGGTGTCGATTATGGCTTAAGCATTAGGATTTTTTCAAAACTTCCTAAGTGATTCTAATAGACAGCAATTTTAAGACTCATTGAAATTAGTTAGATTGCATGATTCTGGATTTTAGCTTGGAATGGAATTTAACTAGTGATGTAATATTGAGCGAGGGAGCCTATATAATTCTAAAGCATCTCTCTCTAAAATAGTATTATTGTAGGGCCTGTAAAAGTTTATGAATGGTGGATAGACACGTAACCACTTTATATAAACAGAAGAGGATTTCTGTTCAGTGATACAGGAATTATTTGCAATCTTTTTTGTCAGTTTTAATGGCTATCATAGGCTCCCTCAATGTGGGGGCGTTTCTGTCTCTCAGAGGAATGTGTGCTGCCAGCAGTATTCACATGGTGGGTTGTTTCAGCATTTCTCTGCTGAGAACTGGTATACACCTTAACTTGAGCAGAGACTGATAGTGGATAAAAGTGGGTTTCTTTACTCTTCTCCAGGATTCTAGAAGATACTTTGTTGCCAGAGTTAGAGTTATCTGATGGATGACTGGACATTTTTCTTGGGGTCTTGTGTGAATGGCTATCTTTGTGCTTTTTTGAGCTTGCTGCCTTACATTTAGCTTAGTGACTTGCTTACCAATAACTATCCTAATTCTAACCCAAAACACTCAGATTCTTTTTTAGTCTTGATTTTACTTCTACCCAAATGAGTGCGTATCTCATTGTCATTCTGGTCATGCAGCAACTGACCGTAGACAGGCAATGACGGACATGGGACTCCAATTTTCTTTTTCTCTTAAAAGAAATTTAAAAAGGACTCCCATTATTAGGTTTTCTCAGAGATGTTGCTTGTATTTCAGGGAATTCAGATTTGTCATGAAGATTTATTTGCCACACAGTATGCACAAAAATAATCATAGAAATGTGGACCACTATGGTGCATACAATATAAACATTTTATATGGAGAATATGATGGAGCGATTTCTAAGTGTGAAACTTATTTCCTAAAGGGAGGTATTTTTGGAAGAATAGTCTCATTACTTTAATACTTCCTGAATTCCTAGTTGAAAAAAAAAAATCAAATTCCCATTACTATGTACACAATTCAAGATAAATCGCCCACTTAAAACAATCCTGTTGGGAAAAAATTTTGCAAACTTTGGATTACTTGTGAAAGTTAAAAATATTCTTTCCTCCTATTCTGGATGTCAGCGGACATGGAACGTTTACTCCGGTGTTTAGGTAAATGCTATTAGTGCTCTATGCGAGTGGGAAAGAACTGTTTTGTTTTGTTTTGTTTTTTAATCAGGGAGGGCAGCAAAGCATTAAGAAGGTTCATAGGGCATCAAGTTAGTGACAAATCACAGGAGGAGGTTCCAGAAAGGTTGTGAAAACTGGTTTCTCATTGCAGGAATTGGATCGGGCCACTCCTTCGCCCCCCTTCTCAAACACAAATATTTTTATATAATAAAAGCCTGTTTCCCTATGGTTATAACCCAGCCTCCCCACCTCCGACACCACCATTTTAAAGGGTTTACGGCTCGCATTTCCCCATAGTCCCCATACTTTATCTATTTCTGGACCTTGTTTTGTAGAGGTAAGGAGTCCCCTTCAGGGGCTCACGTCGGGTGAGGGGACAAGAAACACCCACTAAGCTCCAACCCCGGCAGCCAGCGGCCCGAGCATGCGCTGAGAGTTTGTGCAGCTGGCCCTGGCTGCCGCCCCTGCCTCGTCCGGACTTGGCGAGGACTTGGGAGGGACAGCAGCGCTGGGAGGTGGCTTAGCAGAGACTTTCCAGCAACTGCTGCCCAGGACTCTTTTTTTTTTTTTTTCCTTTTTCCCAGGAGGCAGCGACGGCGGCGGCGGTGGCGGCGGGGGGAGAGGAACAGGAGGAAGCGTCTCCTGCTTGAGCCAGTGCAGCCCTTCGGCTCCGCAGGAGGAACGTCCCTGCGCCCATGAACCGCAGCCGTGCGTCCCTCACTGTCCCCCGGCGGGAGTGGGGCGCGAAGCCTTGCGCCGACGGTGAGTGACCGCGCGTCTGCTGTCTTCCTGCCCGCTGTCCCGCCAGCCCGCCGGCGGCTGCCCTGGGTGCTGTGTGCTAAACTACTTAGAGGCTGCTTTTGCAGCTGCGGCCGCCGGCGCTTCCCCCCGCGCCCTGCCGGGGGCGCGCCGACGCGGTGGTGTGGCGGGTGACCACGCTCGGCTTTGTGCTCCTCCAGCCGCCCGGAGCGCGGGGTCGCGGCAGCGGCCGGGGCCGGGGGAGGGGACGTGAATGACTAACCCGGCGTCTGCACAGCTGCACCGGCCCTAATTCCCCTGCGCTCCTCCCCGCCCCCGGCCCCAGGCTAATCCATCATTCCGGGGCCGAAACATCATTTCTCACGTTTTTCCAAAGAAACCCTAGTCGCCGGGCGGAATCCCAGCTCAGCGCTGCGCCCCCTCCAGTGCCCCGCGTTCACACTCGAGCTGCGGGATGGAATGGGGGGTGTGGTGTTGGGGGGCCCAGAAACTATCCTAATGAGAGGGACGTTCTCACCCTTAGACTCGCCGGCGGCGCCTGTGACGTCTCCAGGGGGTAGTTTGGTTTCTAACCTTTGGGACAGTTCCGAGCAGAGCTGTCCCGAGGAGGGGCGTGGATTGAGGGAGGTTTTAAAGAGCGTCTCATCAGAATGCAGAGGACACCTCCGCGTGCCCCTTGAGAACTGGAGATTACTGTGCGCCTTCATTCATCCCGACTCTATCTTTTTCTCTTCTCAGCAGGTGTTATTTGAAGCTGATTTGGCACTTTGGGGAATTAGGTTACTATTATAACTTTAACAAATGATTTTCGGTGGAGCGGTATCTAGAATGAACTAGGTTTTGGACCAGACTCTGCACTCAGCTGAGGACTGGCAGAGGAGGGCTGGGCTGGGGGTGCGGAGGAGGAGGTGAGAGTCCCCTGTTCTGCCCCGTCCCCTGCAGATCGCTGCTGCTTTGCCCTTGGAGGTAGGATGTGGTGAAAAGATGGGGCTTCTCCCTTCCGGGGCTCACAATGGCCAGAGAAGATTCCGTGAAGTGCCTTCGCTGCCTGCTGTACGCCCTCAATCTGCTGTTTTGGGTAAGTCAAACAGTGCCACTGCACCAACAGGTGGGGACCGCTGGATGGGGTTTCCTACAGCCACCACGTAATGCACCAAAGAGCCTGGCTAAGTACTAATTAATTACATGGGATCACACCCTCTGTTTTTCAGAGAAGTAAAATTTTGACCTTAAAATGCCTTTGATCTAGCTCAAGTTCCATTCGGAAAAAGAAATCCACCCCTGGATACTAGTAGCAGTAAAATTAGACATGAAGTTAATCTAGGGATATAAATAAATGCACGTGCTAGTGCTTGTAGATAAGAAAATTATGGCATACTACTTAGGGAACTGCTTGTTTTCAGGAATTTCAGATAACTGTGCAAGCCATAAATTGTTTCCCTCTGTCATACTAGCTTATAGAGAACCTAGTTGTGGCAAGCAGTCTTGCTGTTTTTGTGAGAATTCATAAGATATCCTGTCAAAAGACTGGATAGATTTTTCTAGAAAAGGTGGTTTTCATGTAACTATTTCTAAGTTGGCAAAGTTTTAAGGAATTTTTTGTATGCTCTTGGAAAATCCCATAACCATTTAAGGAAATAAAATACATTAAATTTAACAAGCTCATGGAAATCTTTATGCCCTATGAGTTAGTGACTTTTTATGCTTTCATCCAGACATACATTTTCATTAAGTGTTATTAATAATCACATTATTATTTCTAAAACTTATGAGGAAATATAAAAATTAAAACTGTTGCTTCAGGAACGAAGCAGATAATGGTTTGTTGGTTTTTTTTTTTTGCCAATTTTGTATTCTATTAGTAACTTATATTCAAACTTTTCTGTTAGAAATTTTAATGTGTAATTTATTTATTTGGCTGACTGCCTGGCATTGACCAGCCTTTTTAAACATGTCCTCTTTAGAGGATGACATTTTGGTTGAACTCCTTATGGATGGCTCCATTTTAAGGTGACAAATTAAGCCTTCAGTGAGTAATCCGAAATATATCTAAACTGGCAACATTTTCTTCTCAACATGAAAATTAAAGTATTGAGTAGTTAAATTCACCACTTGAAAATATAAAATCACTAATTGATCTTATTGTAGTTTTTAATTCTAAAAATGTACATTTTTAAGTGGGTCATTACCTGCTTAGCTATAAGGTATTAAGATTTCTGACTTTGTTTCTTTAAAATGTATAATAATTATCACTTCTATTTGCTAGTTCTTCACTTTCCTACTTTATGTTTATTAATTATAGAATCATCGCATTTTTATAACTAAAAGGGGATTTAAAGATGACCTGGTCGAACGTCCTTACTTTGTGGATAAGAAAACTAAATGTAGCTTAGTGACTTGACAAGGTCAAATAATCAGATAGTGACTCTTTTGTGATCTTAGTGCCTTTACATGGACAATTACTGAGTTTTCAACCTTGGAATTACTAGGACTTGTTTTTGTTCAGCAAAGAATAATGCTTTGGAAATTTTCTTAATCTGCATTGTGTAGGGGAAGGAAGACCCAAGTTATTTAACAAAAACATTGCTCTTCTGAGTAATAAAATTTGCTTAAAAACACCTGCTCTTTAAGCTCCTCCAGGGCCTCTTGTGTCCCCAAAGAATGAAAAATGTTTTTTCTTTGTCATTATCCTGTACTTCAGCTTTCTCTCTTTCTGTGTGTGTTCTGATTATTGAAATTGCTTCTCCCTTTCTTTAGCCCCCTTCTACTCCCTATATCACCTTCCCTCCAACAAAATAATCCGTATGATACTGCCTAGTATCTGTCCTTCTGTGTTTTTTTTTTATTTCATACAGTGATATATTTACATATACCTATCCATTCATGTACATTCGGATGTACATTCATGATTTTTTTTATTAAATTGTTTTTCTCATTTGAGTTATAATTGCATGAGTGGAATTGCTATCAGAGGATATGTAATAATGATAGCAAAATATCTATCATTTATATAGTAGCTCTTCTGTTTGCCAGGAACATTTAGTGCCTCAGTTTCCTAATCTGTAAAATAGGAATGATAGTTTCTAGATTTTTTAGAGTTGTGAGGATTACAGTTAATATATATAAAGTGCTTGAACAGTGGCACTTAGCAAATGCTATCTATGTAGTAGTATTTACTGTTGTTACTACTAGTAATACAATAATGATACTCAATAATTATCTCCACTAAGTAGATTACTAGGAGGTAGATTATTGAGGCACAAGTGTCTTTACAGTAGGAATTATTATTGTTATGATTAATACTGCTACTACCATTACCACTAGTACATGCCTTTACCCAGCAATCCTGTCCTGAGAATCCAGTCCCCAGAAATAAGAGTACCATTACACCCCGTTATATGTACACAAATATTTGTTGCCATTTTATTGGTGTTATGATACTTTTTAATTTTTGCAAATCTGAGAGATTTAAAGTGTTATCTCACTGTTACTTTGTTTTTTACTTCCTCTACTACCAGTGAGCATAAGCCTCATTTTACGTATGCAAATATATATATATTTATATATGTCATTTCATTTCATAATTCATGTTCATTAAATATCTAATATTTACCATTTAGGTTTGCCTTATTGTTCATTGCTTTCATTTTTGTTGTCTATTGCTATGTAAGAAACAAATTTTTCTATGTTGTTTTTAATAGAATTTTTCTCCAGAATTTGATATATTCTTTTATTTTCTGTTCTTTTAAAGCACATACCCTTCTTGTCTTGGTTAAAAATATCTTTTTTCCATACTGATTTTAAGATTATTTTATACAACTAAATGTATTTGTGGAATTGTCAAAATGTATATACTCGCTTTGGGGAAATTGGCATTATTATTTCAATGTTATAACAATGTTTGCAGATCCTTTATTTCCTATGCTGCTGAATCAGAAGCAGTTTTCTGCCTGTGCCAGGGACATGCCTGGCCATCCTTACATGTCCTTACTCCCTCATGTAATTCTCATAACAGCCCTGGAAAACATTTTTTTTTTCTTTTTTCTTTTCTTTTTCTTTTTTTTAGGTAAATAGAAGTTACTCAGAGAAGTTCAGTAACTTGCTAGTAAGAACAGAGATGCAGTCTTTTTTTTTTTTTCTCCAAGTACAGGAGGAGTTGTTCTTCTGGACAAGGTAGAGAATTTATTTACAGCTAAGTAAACATCCTCCATAGGGAGGGATTAGCTGTTCACTGCTCACTCACTCCAAGTCCTCTAGAGCAGCTCTTCTCAAACCCCCATGTACAGACATGTCAGCTGGGCATCTTGTTAAATGCAGATTAAGATTCAGTATGTCTGGGGTTGGGCCTGAAAGTCTGAATTTCTGAAAAGTACCTCTGATGCTGCTGCTGCTGGTGTGAGTGTCAAACTTCAAGGAACAAAGTATTTGTCCTTAGTTTTCGTTCCCAGTTTTCATTCTCATTGGAATTAGAAGCAGAATAAACCAGCGTGGCATATGAATCCCACTTTTTAAACTAGACTTCACGTGCTAAGTATGGAGAGGGCGATTGCTCTTGCCTCTATTTTTTCATGATTGAGTAGTCTGCCCTCATTACCTGCGAGATCAAGAGCTATAGACTTTTACTCTTCACTTGGCATTTTAAATAGACTTTTTCCTGTCTACTATCTTGATACCCTTTCCCCTTCTCTATCCAACAAAGATTTTAGGGAAAAGGAAAATAAGTCTTAATTAGGAAAACACTGGGGGACCTATACAATTTTGTTTCGCTGTTCTGGACGTTGGAAATCAAATGGAGTGATGATGATGATGATGATGATGATGATGATGATGATGATTAAAAAAGTATTTTAAGTGTGAGGTATAGGTATGTCTAAGAGGAAACAATCCACAGCCCATTGCAGATCACGAATACACTGCATCCCTTTCATTGCTATACATCTAGTCCCTTTCATTTGCTATCTGTTGAGTGGCTCTTCCACGTTATAAAGAAGCACAATCCCAGTAGAAGTGTACTGGGGTCGGCAGACAGATACCGAACCTCCTGGATTTGTCATGAGTGTGGTAGGTTTGTAATGCATATGGGCACATGGGATGTGGTGCCCATGAATAAGCTGCCTTTAGAACTCTTTTGAGACTATGATTCACATTCTGGCCACAAAGGAGCAAGGAACGTGGTTATGTTTATTTTAATTTATCACGCTTTTACTGTTTAGATGGCGTATTATCTAAATAAATGAAAGCTTTCCTCCATTTTAATAACAACGTCTGTGGCTTTATGAGTGTTTGCTGTTCTTAGATGGTAGTTTTCTCCTGTTAGAAATATATGGATAACTGTGGTTCTCTTTGGAAATTCCTGAAATTGGTGAACAGTCATCAAATATGTTTATTATTTTCTGAAAGTATAATATCATATTTATAGTTTTAAGCTCTCATTTCTCACCAGCAGATAAGAGTCATTGTTTTTTACTTACAACTACTAAAGATAGTAGCAGTAGAGAGGAACTACCCTGATGAAATATGAAAAGAAACATAAAGAAAGACTAATAAGTGGTCAAGAAATCTCGTTCACGCTTTTGGAATATAGGCGAGGTAGACAAAACAGCAAAGGCTTGGTGTTCTGTTGCTTTTTGGCTGGCCGTCCACAGTAAACCTCATGTGTTTGACCTATGCAGACCCTACGTAGAACACTGGCTTTCCCACAGCATTCGTAGAGTCACATTAAATGCTAGTTTTTAAATTCATGCCCCCAACTTCATACTGTGAAAGACATTTCAGTTTTCTTTAACTCTTCCTAAGGAATAATGGAGAACCCTCCAACAAATGTTTGTGCCTTTTAAAAATGAACTTTAGTGTCAGGGACAAAGCCGATATGCCTTTTTTTTACAGTGTGGCTCAGCTGGGCAAGGATGGGTAGGTAAACCACATGCTTCTTAAGGAACACCTTTTAAAGAGAAGAGCATAGAGGGTTCTTTGGTGCATACCCCACTGCAGACTGGAGCAGTAGCCCCTCACTCATCTGTCCTCACCGAGAACAATCATGAGTGAGGCCTTTGGGGACGTTTACTGCCATTGGACAGCACGGAAACTGCAGTGCAGGAGACATTTTACTCTTCTCTTACCTGCCATCTCTGTAGGGTAATTTGTCATGGAAACAGGACAATTTTGAGAGTGAAGTGAAGGGGATGTTGCTGCTGATAATTATACAATGACAACAGAGGCTTAAAACCTGGTCAGACCAGGACATGTGGACTCCCTATCTACAGGCAGCATGATGATCTATAAAAACTATTAGTCAGAACAGCTCCAGGGTGCCATTGACTTATTCAGCTCTAATTAATAGATTTGATGTTTAAATAATATGCACAAGTAACCCCCAGAACTCATTTCAGCCATCATTTACATTGCTGGTTTTTCCACAGCATCCTCAAATAGTGTTAGCTATTTGTTCTCTTTCTTGCTGCTCATCTCCTGGTAGAAGGGAAACTGGTGAGGCATCAACTGACCAAAGGCAGAGGGGAGTGGGCATGAGGACGTAAAACAGACATGCTGCCGGGAAAGACTGACATTGGGCCACCAGCCTCTGAATAATCAAGAATTGATTGACCTTTACCTTTCAATAAATAACAATTAAATCCTTTTATTTTTAAGGAAAAAAAACAACCAGGAATTTAAAAAGCATCTAGTCCAATTTTTCCATTTTTAAGATGAACAAACAGAGGTTTGGAAAGTCTGAATGGCTTCTCCAACTTCTCCAGAGACAGGACTGTAAGTCCCTGGTTTCTCTTCTGCGTTTGCTCTTTTCTAGCAGATGTGACATAAAAGGAAAAGTTCAGGTAGGTGGTTTCAGATATCTGTCAGCCCTGAACAGAGATTATTGGTGTCCCTGTCACCTTGTATGAGACTATGTGTTATGTGTGGCAGACAGGTGAAGGATTTAGAAATCTGTCTTTTGACTATGACCTTACCATTTGGTGGAAACTGTAGGTATACATTTCATAACAAATTTAGGGAATGTGCATACACATAAAATTCTGATTTAGAAAACAACTTGATTCAATACTTATTTTTACATAATTATATGCAAGCCGAACCAGAATGTATCTCCAACACAGCAGATTTCATATTTATAAATATTTCTTGAGAGCTAGCATTTTCTAAATGTTTTACACAGAAGAATGTGGCAAATATCTGGCTAAGCAGATATTAAATCTATTTCTCTAAAGTGATATTGTATTATCTTCTAAATATTTCCTTGAACTACACATAATATTTTGCAATGTGGTAGAAAATGTAAGAAGTTATAAAACTAGTTACATATGGTAACTACATTATTCCTAATAATTTAATTATCATGAATGACAGTTGAATTAAATTAATATGGAAAATTAGTAGAAAACACCATTATTATTAGTAAGGAGTCCTGAATTACTTGTATAATTAGTGCTTTTAGATTTAATAACATCAAGATTAGTTATTGAGGTGAACTTGTCTCATTTTACTTAGTTTTTTTGCTATAACTTGCACTATATTTGTTGTTACCATTATTATTTTCCCAACCTCAGTATATAAAATCCTTCTCTGAGAATGGAACTGTTTTCAGACATTTAATGTAGCTGGAAATAATGTCATAATAAAAAGCGGTTCATTCTCAGAGTTGTTTGTTTACTATAAGATAAGGCTTTGGGTTGATATTATTTATTTTGACTAATGTTCAGTATACAGCTACCATGCTTGGATAACTACTGTGAAAAAACAGTAGGGCCAAGTAGGACACAAAGTTTGTAGTTTAAAGGACTTTTGAGAACATTTAAACGTGATATATAAATCTCTGATCTTATAAATCAGCAGGCACGTCTCTACTAGAAAATTTCCAGTGATATAGAAAGCTTTGTTCTACTTAAAGTATCTCCTAGTTTTGCTAAAGATCTCTAGTAGCTTATCTTGCAAGTTGGAATCATCTCCCTTTAATTATTTTCTCATTCATTTATTCACTATATATTAGGTCTCATTACTGGTCTTGGTACTCTGCTATGTGATGGGGTTGTAAGCAGTGGTCTGTGTTCTCTACAGCAGAGGTCCCCAACCTTTTTTGGCACCAGAGACCACTGCTCCTATGAGAATCTAATGCCTGAAGTGGAGCTGAAGCTGTGATTATGGTACTGGGGAGTGGCTGCAAACAGATGAAGCGTTGCTCTCGCTAGCCTGCTGCTCACCTCCTGCTGTGTGGCCTGGTTCCTATCAGGCCACGGACCAGGACCAGTCTACACCCCTGGGGTTGGGGGCTCCTGCTCTAAAGAAGGGAGATGGGTGGGTAAAATAGGAAACTAGAGATAACCATTCTATGAAATCCGTACAAGAGCGTTGACTAGGGTAAAAAGGGAGTTTGGAGAACATCTTTACACTCCAGCTGATATCTGAGCTGGTCTTTCAGCATGAGGTTTTTCTACCCATGAAGACAGAAAGGCTAGGGTAGAATAGCATTCCAGGCAGAAGGAACTGCATGGGCAAAGACATAGAGGCTTTAGGAGATCTGCATGGACATAATGGAGAAGTGCAAGTGGGTTTTTTGTCATCCAAGTACAGAATATGTGTGGGAAGAGCTGGCAGGAAACAAGTTGAAGAGATAGGTTAAAGGGTGACTTCAGAGGGCCTGTGTGCCCTGCTAGAGTTTAAACTTTTTTCTGTAGGAGAGAGTTGGGGGAAAGTGGAAGTAGAGTTGGGGAGGAGCCATCAGGGTCAGCTTGTAGAACTTTATAAGCAGAAGAACTTGATCTTTGTCTTATAAAGCTAACTGAAGGGTGAATTTGAGGTGGAATCTGTGAGCCAGAGAGTTCTATTATAAGGTGATTGTAATTGCCTGACAAGAGATTGAAGACCCGAACTACCCAGAAGTGGCAGGAAATGGGAGGAATTCACTAGGCGAGTTGCAGGAACAATCTGTGGGACTTGAAAGTAATTAGATGTAAGACTGAGGAAGAGGGAGAGGATTAGGCTGGCTGCCAAGTTGCCAGTTATGTGATTGAAGCGTTGATTATACCATTTATTGAGATAGGAGGGACGCACAGGTTTCCAGAGGAAAGGAGATGAATTCAGTTTTTGAGATGTTAAAATTGAGAAAGCCACGGAAGTCCAATAGGTAGTTATATCACAGCATATTTGCACTGACCCATTCATTAGACCTTCAGATATGTGAAGATTCCATTTCTGAACTGATTTTGGAGTTGTCATATCTCTTAAGCTGACTAAGAAAGATTAAGAGAAAGCCTTGAGGTCAAAGGGACTTGAGATAAAATAAGTACGTACAAATATATAAATGAATCCTACTCTGATTTTTCATCACATAAATCCTCTGTGAAGTTGGATTTATTATTATAACAGAAAACTGGGGCTTAGGAAAGATGAAATGACACACCCAAAGTCATATAGCTTAAATGGAGCAGAGTTGGAATTCAAATGAAGGCTCTCTGATTCAATGGCTTTTCATTGTCCTTATGGTCAAGACCACATGTCTTAAAATGACCTCTAAGACTCTGTGATCTTGGCCCTGCCTAGCTTTCTATCCTTACCATGTGCCAATTTCCCTTCTTTGAACATATTATGCATGATGCCTTCCACACTGGGACCTTTGCTGTTCTTTCTAACTGAAATGTTCTTTTTAACCTCCTTCTCCCTGATGAACTCAATAATTATCCTTCAGATCTCAGCTGTCTTAGCGAAGTTCCTGTGACCCTATGAAATAAGTCAGTCACCTCAAAAGGAGTTCTTATAGTAACTTGTATTATTCCTTTCCACTACTTATTACAGTTTGTAGTTATGCATTTATATCTGATGAGTTGATTAATGCGTGTCCTCATCACTTAGTAAATTTCATAGAGCAGAGATGATGTCTGTTATTGCCCATCAGTACATGTCCATCACATTGCATAGTACCTGGCAAAGCACAGCTGATCAATCAATGCATGTTTTTTAGATGGAAGAATGACATCAAAACCCATGCTCTTAACCATTCTATCCTACTGGAAATGTTTTGGAATATGCCATTTAAAAGACATACACTTTTCGTTATATATGGAAGAACTGTGTATAAAGACTACCACTGATAATACATTATACAAAATGAAGAATATGTTAAGTCACTGACACCTGAGCTATGATACTGAAAATTGGTTGAACAGTCAGTAAAAAATTTGAGAATGAAGAAACCAAGGTCAGTTACAATTTTGAAGAGTGATAAAAAGGGGAGAATTATTTAAAACTGCAAGATAATTTGACATAATAAAATAAAATAGCACATTAATAGACTTTCCTGTCTCCATGAAACTTACAAGGTATTTAGAGATCCATAAATAATCAAACAGAGGGAGAACACATAGCCTCCAATTTAATTAAGTGGTCCATGTTCCCTGCTAGCCATGTGTGTTTCAACGGGTTCTATTATTTAGGTATGGTAAGGCCAACACATCGAGAGACAACTTCCATTAAAAAAGGTAGTTTATTATACTCACAGATCCCAAGGGAGTAGATGTCTCATTACAGGTGGACCAAGAAGGGAAACACTGGGGTCCATCATAAGGCAGAGAAGTGGGGAAACTGGGCAACTACTTTTATTGTGGCTTTTTTAAGAAGGAACAAGTAAGGCAGGATAAGGGGGTTTTGTATTGTCTAGTTTGAATAATTTTAGCAGCCTCTGGCATATAGAACCTGTCTCTAGTTTTCTGGCATCTGGATTTTTCAGTGATTAGGACAGGTGTAGAGTGACCCAGAGTGAGAGAACTCAGTAAGGAAGGTGGTTGGGTGTGTGGACACCGGACTGGTTGGTTTGTATTTGAAAATGAAAAGCGCATGCTCGGGAGAAGGACTCTTTCCCAGGGTAGGTAGGTGAAAGGCAGGCAGCCAAGGCGAGGTAGCTCAGGCATATTATCAGTTTGTCCAGACCA
This sequence comes from Pteropus medius, assembly GCF_902729225.1. NCBI lineage: Eukaryota > Metazoa > Chordata > Mammalia > Chiroptera > Pteropodidae > Pteropus > Pteropus medius. The sequence goes on from NW_024356249.1 coordinate 15,956,828, forward strand.
ACATATGTCCAGTATAAGCATGTAGAACAGATGTTAAAGTATTAAGTTTATAGAAGCTAGAAGCATGTTTAATACACTGGGTAATTTTATTAGGTTTACAATCTGTTCTTCATTCCCAGTGGGAATGAGGATAATAATAACTGGCCTAATTCTCTGAATTATGGTCTCAGGGTTCCTAACATATTTTAGGTCAAGGACCCCTGAGCCCCATTCACCAAAGATCATGGTACAAACATTCAGACTGAGCCTAATCACTACAGATTACCCCCGCAACCCGCACCCGCACCCGCACACACACCTTTTTTTTAAAGGAAACCTGCATGCTGTGCAGGTTTGTCTCCTCACTGTCTGTGGAACTTGTCATGCTCATCTCTAAACTTGGAAAGCAGTGAGTGACTGAGCCTAAAGCCCCAAAGACCAAAGACCCGAATTTGAATCCTAGCTCAGTCACTTAGAGTCTGTAAGACCTTGAACAGGTTACTGCTCTCTTCTGTGCTTTTGCTTCATGGTACTTTTTTCAGTCTGTAATTATCTGGTTTATATATTTTTTCCTTATGTCCCACAAGAGGCTCCATACAGGCTGGACTCTTGCTTCTCTTATTTATTTCTGAATCTCCCAATCTGGCACTGACAATACAAGGCAGATAGTAGGTGTTGAGTAAATATTTGCAACTGAATGAAGGACTAGGGAATTCACTAGCTGACTTTCTAAGCAGCTAGCCATACTTCATTGCACAAGAGGTCAGAGATCTACATGTTTTGCTTACCTTGGAGCCTTTATCCAGAAAGCATATTTCACGGCCACTGCTTGAGTCAGTACAGACACATTCCTATCTTGTATATTTATTATTTCATCATTTAAGATAAATCTGTAACATATAATGGTAATTGATATTCCTTAAGGTTACAGAAATTATTAAGAATCAAGTTAAGTAGAATTGCTCTGTATTGTGCTTAAGGAGATAAATATAAGGCACATTTTAGAAAAACTTCCATCAAAGTAGGAAAGACCTTCAGAACTTAGGGTTCGATTTTCAGCTTTTGGAAAGGCTTCCCAGGAAGACTCATTTTGAATGCATTCTAGATAGTTGTTTTTTTAAAAAAACCTTGAATTATGAACAATTTAAAACATATACAAAAGCAGAAAGCACAGTATAATTAATCTCCACTTACCCATTACCCAGTTTTAATAATTATAAACTTCCCACTAATCCCCATGCATCATGATTATTTATCAAACCATTCAGCATGTATCTCTGAAAGATAAGAAATTTTTTAAAAAAAGAATCATTTTTTAAAAAAACCTTAATACTTTTGCCATATCTAAAATAATAAATAATTTCTTAATATTTTTCAATATCCAGTCATGATAAAATATTCCTAGTCATCTCATAAATGTCTCTTTGTGATTGGTTTGTTCGAATCAGGATTCAACCCAGGTCAACATATTGCATTGGATAATCTCTTAAGTCTCTTAATTTATAACGATTTTTCCTTTCTTCCTTTTTTCCACTTGCCAATTTTTTTTAATTGAAGAAATTATATCATTTGTCTCATAAAATTTCTCATGTTCTTGATTTTGCTGATTGTATTCGCACAGTGGTATTTAACAAGTTTAAATCTATTCCCTGTAATTCCTATAAAGTGAAAGTTGGAAGGTTGATTAAATTCAGGTTTGACTTTTTGGTAAAAACATTTCAAAGGTGTATGTCTGATTGCATCGCCTTGGGAGATATCATATCTGGTTGTTCCCTTTTGTGATACTAAGATTGATCAGTGGGGGTCTGGTATTTTAAGTCACCCTGATCTTTCCATTCTAAAAGTTCCCATCAGCCTTTCATGTGACACAGTAGTTCTCAGTCCTGACTACACATTAGAACATCTGTGGATCCTTTACACATTTCTTATGCCCAGGCCCCAAGAATTGGTCCAAAGTGGTTCTGGGTTCAGTAATTTGAGTCCTAGGTGATTCTGATGTACAGACAGGACTGAGAACTACTGACCTGATAATTTTGGCAGCCATGAAGGATCTTTGCCTAGAAATTCATTATTCCAGAAGATGTTGTTAAACAGTGGTACTCTGTTATGCTTCCTTCACATATTAGCAGAAACTCATCTATAAAAATTTTCATTAAGTGTTTGTGTCTTTGGTTTGTATAGGAAAGATAGGGTAAATATTTAATTCATATTAGTTTTCTGAATAATGAGTTGAGTATCCAGCATCCTACAAAGGTGATCAGTGAGTTTTTTTAAGTATTATTATGAATTAAGATATGTTAGCAGACTTGATGCTTGAAACCATTGCATTTGTTATTATTATTATTATTATTTTGATGCTCAAATTGTTTGAACTTTAGCTTGTGACTTTTTTGACAACATCAGTAGTTTTTGATTGCTTCCTTGCTTAAACATGACATGGTTTAAGCTCATCTTGTAGATTTGATAATTCAGTTCTATGTTATCTTCATCTTGTGCTATTCTTGTCTTGAACCTGGCATCAGCAATTTAATAGTATATCTATCCGTATCCTATTTGGTGACATTCTATTTAGTGGCTGTGACATGATTCCAAAATGGAATGGCAGATATTTATAATAACAGTAAATTTCAATGGGTGGAAGTGGTAATTGGGTAAAAACATAATGACTATGTAACAAAAGTCCTTATTTTTTTTTTTTTACTATTAATCTGGCATAGAGTGCAAAAGTCTTTGGTAACCAGTTTATGTTTTTTTCTTGCTAGTTAATGTCCATCAGCGTGTTGGCAGTTTCTGCTTGGATGAGGGACTACCTAAATAATGTTCTCACTTTAACCGCAGAAACAAGGTAGGCTTTACAATTAACAATTGATTTCTTTCATTAGGTTTCCTCAGGCACTAGTTTCTAGGTAACTTTGCCAGCAGCTGTTTAAATGGTAGTGCTCTTCCACAATCATTCAGAAAGTTTTCCCTGCCCATGGCTACCTTTGTTACGGAGCTTGCATTTTCTAGCATTGTCGTTAAGGTGTGCCACCGATCCTAGAGAACATTTATGGGTATGAAAATAACAGTCGCCTGTCCTTCTGTTGGTGATGTCATATTTGCATATAAAGGACAGCAGAGCTACTTGTCTCTATGAAAATCACTGCTAGCTTTCTTACTTTCATATTCCTGAGCAAATGAAAACCAAACCCAGTAATGCCATTTACTTTTAAAATTTCAAAGGTTGACCCGCAAACATCGCAAGAGGCAAATACTTCACTCGGCCTCAATTTTTTCACCTCTGAACAGGGAATGCAATATATACCACTCTGAAATGTCCTAAGAATTAACTGAGATACATTTTTGTAAAGTCCTTAACAGTGAAGCTTAGTAATGGTAATTTTTATTATTATTATTATTACTCTTACTATTCTGGTTGTAGTTAATGATTTTTTTCATAGTTTTCTAGCAAAAATCATCTCTCTCCCTTCCTCTTTCTTTTAATATAGAAATATTAAAATTTTCCTTTATATAGCAGTTTTTCATATCTTTAGGAAGGATCAGTTCTCAGGGAGAAGTAAAATGCTGTACATGGAGCCCGAGATCAGGAAAGAGTGGAGGGAGGAGATTCTTCTCAGCTGGGAAATAACAAAGGGTCCAGTGTGGTTCCCTCAGGCTGACGCTTCCAAGCTAATAGTAGGTCAACAACTTCTTCTAAAGGAGTCCTATCTTATAATATATTTTGAATGAGTTGAAGTAGGAAATGTACCACTTGCATAAAAACTAAACAAAATAAAAATAAAGCAAACAAGCAAATTAGCAATAGCTCAATGATGTTGAAAATAGCAATACATTCATTTGAGGCATGTTGATTTATAGGATTATTAACACAAATAACAATTGTGTCTTGTACTATGTTTTGAGTGTCTTTTAATTATATTGTATTTATAATGTGACATTATTATTCTTCTTTTAGGGTAGAGGAGGCTGTCATCTTGACTTACTTTCCTGTAGTTCATCCGGTCATGATTGCCGTTTGCTGTTTCCTGATCATCGTGGGGATGTTAGGATACTGTGGAACAGTGAAAAGAAATCTGTTGCTTCTTGCATGGGTATGATGTTTCTCTCTTTTCTTTATTATACTTAAAAAAAACCAACCAGTAATGTATTATTTTTCCATCAGAGCACACCATTATGTGCTTAAGGAACTGTGATAGCCATGCTCTAATCTGCGGTAATTGTTCAGCATCCTGTGAGAAGGGAAGTCTTCTTTCCATGAGAGATGATTTCAATACAGGTATTTGCTTTACTCAAATGATGAAGTATGGAAATATGTGCTCTACTTAATTATTTTACTCAGGCTATGTGTTGACATTTTCATTTGAAAGTATGAGTTTTTTTCTGCCGTCATGCTCTCAAACAGGTCCCTTGGTACTAGAACTGAGCAGTCACAATGGAATTCTGTTTCTTTCTCTCTCCTCTTTTTTAAGTCAAATCCACCATATAAACTCGCATAGAAATTCAGGTGGTCAGGTTGCAGGCAGACATTGCAATTTTGGCGCTGCCTTTACAATAGGTTAGTGTATATCAGTGAGTCTCAGTTTATATGATCTTAGTGCTTTTTTTAAAAAAATTCTGAAAGAATTGGACTAGATCACTTCTTAAATTCCCTTCAGCACTCAAATTCTATGATTCCAAAATCTACGATTAAACTTTTAATTAAAAATTAGCAAACTCTCTTTTAACATTAAAAATTTGAGTCAATTAAAAATACAGATTATATATAGATTTTTGAAGCACATTGAGTATATAAAATATTGCATGTTATTGGCACTAGGTAGTGAGGCTGCCAACATGTAATTGCAGACATATCAGAAACCCTCAGACCTAATTCATTGAGTATATTCCTTGTCAGTAGTTCTCAAGTCTAGTTGTGCATTAATTCCTTGTAGGGAGCATAAAAAAATTTTAACTGTATGCCAATATTCCTTGTAGGAACATAAAAAATTTTAACTGTGTGCTGTAGTTCTCAAGCTAGTTGTGCATTATTTCCTTGTAGGGAGCATAAAAAAAAAACTTTAAATGTGAGCAGAAAAAAAGCCCCGATTTGTAGCATTTGCAGATTTCCGTGGGGTAAACACTCCCAGCATGGTGGATTTCGGGCTACCAAGGTGGTATCACTGAATGCAGAGTTGGGAAGAGATGAGCACAAATTGGCTCTCAGGAGAGCTTCTGCACACCAGTGCTTGACTGGCTCCCGTTCCGAGCCAATTAAAACAATGTTAGTGTGAAGCTGAATTAAACCTTTGAATTTCCCAGGAACAACCTGTGTTAATACATTTCTTGGCTTCTTGGAGGATAATTCTTCAGATCCATGACTGGAAAACAGAAAAAGCTGCAGAAAATAAACCATAGAGAAGGAGAATCTGTTCATTGCCTTACCTACTCCATTTTGGTGTACAGTGAGAGGTGAATGATGGAAGGGTTTTGAATTGTATTAAGATATTTGGGCAATAATTTAAACATAAATGAAAGGACGTGGACCTTGTATGAAACTTAGAGTTTAAAGGATGAATAATTTATTTTAAACTAAAAAAAAACCTCAGTCATTTTTAAAAACCACAGTCTTACAATAATGTTTCATTTACGCAACCAATTTAAGTATGACTGCTATTCTTCCCCCTCCCTCAAGCTTATATGATTCTGGATAGTCCCTGGACTAAGAGATGGGGTTGAGTTGGGACAGCATGTATCATGGAACCCAAAGGCTTTTAGCAACACATTTTGAAAACAATTTATGGATTTTATTAGACTGTTTGAATGCTGGTAAAGCAAGTCAACAAAGAGCAAAATAATTTGGTCTTTGCTTGAGGCAGAATGAGTTATAAAGACTTATGCATGAGAGGCTAGTTTGTGAGGCTAGAAAGAGCATTATGATGTAAAACTGACATGGAAGACTGAGGTCCTAACGGCCACTAATTTGTTCATTCATTCATTCTTCAAATGCTTCTTGTGAATATGGGCACTACTAATTTTTGCCAAGAGACTAGTGTGTATGACAGACAATTCTACTACTCTAATATCTCTAATACGGTTTACCCTGGATGCTCTGAGGCAAAGAGAAGGAGCTCTAAGCTCAGCTCCAAAGGGTTGGCACATCCTTTAGGATGATGACCAGCATAGATTGATTCAGCTTTATCTTCACCCTCCTTTGCTTGTTAGATGCTCTACTTTTCACGAAGCGGCTTTTGGTGCATTGCTGTTCAGTATGTCTGTCTTGGTTACTCCTTCCCATTGACTGTCTGTGGCAGTTCATTCCCATTCTCATGGGGCTGCCTCTCTTCTCATGGCATGTTTCTAGACCTTACTCTGTCTAGGTTCAATGCAATTTTTCTAGACCTTACTCTGTCTAGGCTCAATGCAGTTTTTCCCTTCCTTAAGAATGATCTGTGTTCTCAACTCCCATTTACCTGCCAGTCAACTAATCACATCTAATTTTCTTTTCAGGCAGTTTCTTCTCTAGCTTCCTTTCCTCTTCTAAACAGTTGCCTAGTCCTGTAAGTTCTAATTCTACAGTCTTAGGAACCTGTCCCCTCTTTTCTACCCTTATTAGACATGCCCAAGGTTCAGGCTCTCCTGAGTTCTTTTATATATAAGTCCAACGCATTTCCCTTATTGTAAATTCCTCTTTTTATAACCATACTACAAACAGCTTGATAATGTGAACCATTCACCTTGCTTATTGCTTTAATAAGTGTTTATTAAATTGAATAATAGACAGGAAATCAGAACAGTGTGAGGAGCAGTAGCCAGCACATCTGATGGAGGATGGTGCCTGGAAGGCAGTGAAGAGAATGAGATTTTAAAGGAAGAGCCTGGATGTTATATAGGTTTAGACTAAGGAGAATGGCTTGTTAAAGGGAGGAAAACTAATGCAAATATGACATGATTTAATATCCTTGGCAAATATTTGAATGATAGCCCTTATGTTTTCTTCCTTTATGCCTTTTAGTTTTTTATCCTAAGTAAAAAAAAAAAAAAAAAAAAAAAAAATTAATGAAGTTTCTTACTTTTATTTTGGATGTAAACATTTAAACAAGCAGAATGCATTCAATCCACCTTTTCTATTTCCCTGTTTTCAAAGTCTTCTTTCTTGCTTAAGACCTGTGAACTAGATCAGCAGGAGGAAGCCTTTTTTTTTTTTTAAGACAACCAGTATCTCTGAGAGCCCTCATATCTCTTGAGTGATTACTGAAAAACAACTAGCAACTTAGCTATGGTGCTGCTCAAGCAGATGTCAAAATGCCATTATTCATTAGAATGATCAAGAAAAAGTGAGAGAGCTCCAAAATAGATCTTTATAACCAACCTGCCCTTCCACCCCACTCACACCTCCCAAAGAACAACTCTGCAGGCTAAGAGACCACCCACAGGAAAACATTTCTGGTGAAACTCGGTCATAAATTTGACCCACCTATTATAGATGCAAGTTGTTAAAATACCCTAATTTAAGGTTCTCAAATAACATACAGGACATCCAATTAAATTTAGATTTCAGGTAAACAATGAATAATATTTTAGTATAAATAAGTTCCATATAATATTGAGATACACGTGTACTAAAACATTATTCATTGTTTATCTGAAACTCAAAATTAAATGGACATCCTGTATTTTTCTTTGCTGAATCTGGTGACCCTACTCTGACTAGATTTCTTCTTCTTTTTTTTTTTTTTAATCCTTAGGTTCTTTTTCTTTTCTTTCTTTTCTTTTCTTTTCTTTTCTTTTCTTTTTCTTTTCTTTTCTTTTCTTTCTTTTTTCTCTTCTCTTCTCTTCTCTTCTCTTCTCTTCTCTTCTCTTCTCGTTCCGTTCCGTTCCGTTTCATTTCTTTTCTTTTTCTTTTCTTTTCCTTATCCTAAGGTTCTTTATTTAATTTAATTTATTTTAATTTATTTATTTAAATTAGTTTCAAGTATACAGTACATTGGTTAGACATCTATATAGTTCATAAAACGATCCTCTCAATTGTACCCTTCCTCCCCTGGTCCTGACTAGATTTGTTTTTAATAAATGTGAAATTGTCATAGGACAGAAACTTTTTATATATTTACTAGAGGAGATTAGGAATAATTAAATTCTAATTATATTGGGAAAACAAGCCAAAAATGACTAGGAAAATAAACTTGATTGTGCCGTAATTTTCAAAGTAATTTAAGTAGCAGAAATTTCTCTTTAAAAGAGAAATTGAAGCTAAATGGAAATTGGTTTTAAGCCTTAGATGGGTACTTCTCAAGGCTTTTAGCCATAGACTAAATGAAATTCATTTGTTATTGCAGTTCTACCTTGCTATTAATGTAGGCATTAGGAAAGCTGTGCCAGCTCAGGGGGAATGTAAACAGATTTAACAGACATGTTTACAATATTGATAACAGCTGAATGTCACCATCAGGAGATCATCATTTGTCAGAATGTGATACTACTATATGCTCAACTGCCAGAAAACCACTAGTCAAGAGCTGGTCAGAAATTAAGTTGGATGTGTGTCACATGTTTTAGAGCAGTACTTTGTGTTAAAAAGGGAAGGTTTTCTTTTTTTTTTCAATTTTATTATTCCAGAGAATTTTTATATGGCCATTGATTGTGTGGATACATTTTTAAAGCTTTCTTAACATATACAGTAATTGAACCAGATTTGAAATGATTCTCCAAATGGAAATCAAATCAATTTTTAATGGTCATGGAGAAATTAACCATTCTCAGTTTTTTGTGTTTCAAATCACAGCATGAAATAGGAATATCTTTAAAAAGTAATTAATTTTCTATAGACTCTGTTTAAGGCCTTCTCTTAAGTAGTTATAAATTTTATAGTTATATAGCTAGTCATAAGTCATTAAGCTAAAATTAAATTATTAAATTTAATATCTTTATTATTTTTGGTTTGTTTTGGTTGATAGCTTTGAAATTTTATTTCTAAATCAAGGTCTATCATATCATTGACTACATATTCAACATCTGCCCAGTATTTACCCGTTTTCTGAGAAAATACTTATAGCAATCATATGTGGTCAGACTTATTTTACAGATGAGTGAAGGTAGGACGCTCAGAGTTACACAGTTGCTGGTTTCTGTCAGTAACATTCAAATTTAGTCTGCTCAAAGCCCATGCATGTGTCATTCCACTACACTACCATTATAATACGTTTAATTAATTACTGGCATTATTTCTATAAGACCTAAATAAGCTTCATTTATAATTCCAAGGCATTCAGTAATCATTTAACTTTAAAAAATATAATCTTTAATGTCATTTTTCTGAAAGGCCCACAGAGGCCTGCCATAGTTCTCTCTCATCCTGTCAAAGGAGGAAACCATTTCTCCTTTCCTCTCTCCCCTCCTCCTGCCCATTCCCTTTTTCTTTCCTTTTTCCCTCCTGAAGCATATCGAGCACCCAGTCTGTGACGGCACTTGACGTACAAAGATGAAAGGGGAGAATACAAGGAAAATAACAAAGGAAAACACGATATTAAAGTTATAAATAGATTATTGTGAGAACACAGAATAAGGCGCAATTGGAGACTTCCGGCAGGTTGCAGGAGAATCTCTACTTGACCTGGATATTGAAAATGTGTAAGAGCTTTCTGGGGAGAAGGGAAAGGAAGGGGCTGTATAGCAACATGAGAGTGTGTGCAAAGACATGGAGGAGCAAAGGAACACGGAAAATTTTGGCATAACTTAGAAATTCAGTGTAGCTGTGACATCAGTGCACAGTGAGAAGCACCTGAAGTAGGTTCAGTTGTGAAGGTCTTTGTAGGGGAGTCTGAAGTTCTCTCTTGGGCTATAGAGAACCAATAGGTTTTCCAGCATGAGATGAGATGATAACATTTAGGGCTGGAGACACGGAGAAGCCCTGTTAGTGGTTACACTATAGCTTTTGGAAGCCATGGTTGGAGTCTGGACTAAGACTTTGGGGAATGGTGAACAGTGACTGAATTCAGTAGACCTTGCTGAGATAGAATTATGAATAAAGAATTGCACATGATAATAATGTTTGTATTACTTGACATCGAGAAATAAAGCATTATTCAACATTTATGCATTTTTTTCACATAATTGAAATATATCCCTTCAATGTATGCATTTTATTTTGCATGTTAACTAGAATTCTTTGAAAGCCGTAGTTATTAAACTTAGCTGTTAAACTCAAAAAAATCTCAAGCAGAGGAAACTGAAGATGATTTAGGCATTTTTGGATCTAGAGGCTCAGTTTGCAGCATCTAGTTTTTGTATGCTTAAAAACCTAAGACAGACCTCCGTGACCACTTCTGTTTCATAAGTGATATTGGTATGACTGCTTCTAATTATGCCTCAGAAAACCTTGTGAGCAAATGTCTTTAACAGTAAATTTTGTGTCAGAGACAATTGTGTGAAATTCATGGCCTTATTTATTGGGTCTTTGTGACAGGATTTTGAGTGCTCATTGGATTTTTTACTTACTTCAGAGTTTGAAGCATGAATGGTTCAAGTATTTGAATTTCTGACCTTGAATAATTCAGGTGTACTCTGTCATAGTAAACATTTAGAGCTTTCTTATACACTGTTTCTTAATATGTACATTCCAGATAACTTTTGTTACATATAAACCGTATAAATCTATATTCATTGAATTGGTGAATGTCCTTAGAGTAAGCAGAGTTCAAAGCCAGGTATTTCTCTGGCAGCAGCACACGCTATTGAAAGGCTTGTTCCAGCTGTGAATGCTGGTCGCCAGTTCAGCAAATGCTACCTTGAGGCTAATTTAGCAATTGTGCAGTGTTTTTGCTTTCTCATCTGCTTTGACATTGCTGGTCTATTGACTTCCTTTGGCAAACATAAAACATGGACATTCATTTAAAATCATATCACTGTCTAGATGACTCAGGAAACAGTATGCCTAAATGCACAGAGTTAAAATAAGAGGGCATATAACACATGTAAAAGAGAGAATTAAGTCATTTAAGCCAGGTGAGAAAAGTAGCTTTCAGATAATGTTTAAGGAAATTGTTTAATATTTACTTTATGTACAGTATCTAATAGAGCTGATAATTAACAATAGCTTATGAATTAAAGTTAGGCTTTTTTCATGAAATTTCATAAATTTAAATAACTTACATTTTCAGAATTGTCATTCGTACATCTTTCCCCTTTTTCAGGTAACAGGCCCTGGTTATGTGCTGAGATTAAGGTGGACCTTTGTGACCCAGATGACAGAAACTCTAATTTAAATTTTAAAAAAAGTATATACACTGTAGTTGTATCACTTAGTATTCCTGTTACAAAATACATTTGAATTATCTTAAAGTAAGTGTTTATCTCAGAATTTTCTTTAGATTACCATTATTTTACTTTTCAAACTTTAAAATTCGAAAACTGCAGATTTCCTCAAAATGATTACAACTAGGAAGACATTTTAGAAACATTGCCTTTAAGAATATAGAGATTTTATTAGGTGATACTTGCCAATGTAAGAATTATTTCTAATTAAGTAAAAATATGAATTTTTTTGGTGTTTCTTCTATGAAACAAGCATTTAAAATATTTTAAAATTTCAAGTTCTGTGCAGGGTTTGCATAGCTAGTTGAAGAGAGGGACTAATAACTTTTAAATGGACAACGTGAAGTTTGCCTTTTATAATTAAAATATTTTAATTTGAAAAGTTCTTTCTTTGTGTTATTAAAGTTACTTTTAAAAGAACTCTGTGGTGTATATACATTAAAAGAACTCAAGTATGCAGGGCTGAGAGTTGGCTGTGTGACCTAGGGCCAAATCATGGGCAGTCTTAATATTGTGCTTATGTGTTCTGCAGTTTGAAGTTTTATGACCTGAAGAGTGATGTGAACTGATCTATCTTTTGCTACCCAACCCTAGTGACAGTGTTCGTTTTTGCTTTCTTCTGGGCCTTTTGCTCGTTTATCTGGGAGAAAATAGTTACCTGGTCTTGATACTCTAAGCTAACATGGCTTCATATTTAGAGAACCTTTTTGAAATGATACACAAGAGAATGGAAGACATACTTTTATTCTAACGATGTGCCTTTACTGATGACAAAATAAAGGTACTCAGGTGGGAAAGTCTAATGATTTAGAATTTTTTTCCATATGTTAATCTGGGTGTATAGAGTTCAGATGTCATAGCAAAATATAGTTAGGTACTGGGTGCCAGCCTAAGATGCCCTTAGGAAAACAAGTCGGCGTCAAGGACTCTTGTGAAAAAATGGGAGCAGTAATTCTTTGGAATGCTACAGCAAGTTTTCAGTCTCGGGGGAAAAAGTTCCATGAACAATTCATTAGTATAAGGAGAGTATTGCTTTAACTCGTTTGAGAACAAACTTTTCCATCACATTAGAAACATTTACCTACAGATAATTTATATGTGCCCTTCAGATCACTGATCTGTTTATGAAAGCAGGTCTTTAAGGGCCTCTACTTTTCAACATCGTTATAGCTCAAGTATTTATAACAAAAGTATTTTTCTTTAAAACCATTCTGTAATTCATTCTATTTAATTCAAAGTGTTTTTGTCTATCAGTTAGCCTGATTACTGATGTTTGGGCAACTTTGGTGAGAATTTAATGCATTTATCATTATTCACACATGGCTTTTTCCCATGAACATTAAGCGTGACTGTGACTCATGCTGTGTTTTATACTTTCTTCTAATAAGGAAGAAAATATATTTTTGGTTCAGGAAGAAAGTGATTTTGCTTGAATTGATTTATCTAGGAAAGAAAGAAACAAATCTCTCTCCACTTGTAATAAACATTTGTATGCATGGATTTTTAAAATTTAAGGGAAACATTTTTACTCTTTAATATTCTTTAATGCTCTTTTAACAGATAGGTTTGTGGTTATTCTGGAGAATATACAAAAATAAGTTCAAATTATATCTTGTCTGAAAATAAAGGCACAGCAATTAAATGAATGTGATTTAGAAAAAGTTTCACAGATATAGAACTATAGATAGCTTCAAAAGTTATTGGCAGATATTAAACCATGAGTTCTCTTTCTACCTAATAAAACATCATCTTTTACAATTGCCAATTTCCAAACCTGTTGTTTTATAAAAGGTGTCATAAAGGTGCCTGAGATAATGAGCTCAGGCCCTCTTGTGTTTGGGAGGGATTCGGCCACATTTGGCTGGGTCAGATTGAGAGGCATGATCTGCATCAGAATTGAGTCTGGTGTTATTTGGTTGCGTTTCTTAGGATATTTCAAAAGCTCCTTACTTTTGGCTCTTTCCTGTCCTGGTTCTGGTGATGGGGCTCCCTGTCTTGCATTCTGAGGAATGGCCCAATAATATGTAGAGACAACCTCTTCAAAGACCAATAACACCCTGTAAATCTTTAGAGATGGGGCTGAGCATGCAGACCTAGTGTACAAAGCAGTAGAAACTATATATGTATGGGGACCTGTCTGGACTGTCCACCTACTTTATTGCCTCAGTCTTAATGCTTTACCGCTCATGATATAGATCATTGACCTTGGGAACTCAGAGCCCTTGACTTAAGTCCTTCAGAGATCCTGGTATAACACATTTTTCTGTTGAAAAGTTTGAACAACACATGAAGCAAACACATACTAATTTGAACTTCACCAACACCTTTGATGAAGATATTAGCTCAGCAATTACCAGTGTAAATAAAATTGAAAAAGGGCATAAATTAAGATACATTATAGAAATCTTCTGTATTTATTCAAATATAAGCATGTACACAGGACCACAGCATGCCAAGACTTTCCTACTTTAGCTTGAATATTTGCATGGGCTCTGGAGTTACAAGACTTTGTTTCTTTGAAAGCTGGTTTATTGTTCTAGCTTTTTCTAAATTAGATGAATCTCATTTTATTTATGATTCTTAAAAGGAAGTATATTTAGTGTTGACTTTTCTTTGAAAAATTTGTAGCCGGACATAGGACGTGGTGAATAATTGGCCTTCGGACAGTAACAAGACTGTGTCTGCTACGACATCATTTTAAAATGAGGTTAAAACAGAGGCTTTGTGTGGCTGTGTATTTTAAATAGCAAGCACTTTGGGACTGTTAATAGTCTAGTCTCAGTGGATTCTTAACAGAATGTCGGCTGTTCCATTATCTTGTACAAATATTTGGCACTGGAATTCTCTTATTTACTAACTATAAGTAATATAATATTTTTAAACCTCCAATCACTAGGAAAGGAAAAATAAACAACTGACATAGACATACTTAGCCCTGAAAGTTTGCAGAGTTTAGTATTTGACAGGAGAGAGGCTGGAGTTTATCATTTATCATTTAGTGAATGCAGGCCTTTAATCAAACTTTTTGTTTATTATAAGTGTTGGTTATGTAGCATGTAGACAGGAATCAAAAGGCCCTGTGCTTTTAAAATATTAAAATGTCCAGTGAAGTATGTTATATTTTGAAATAGTTTTTATTTGGGGGAAGTGAATCTCAGGTTGTATTAATTTTCCAAGATAAGCAAATATGACTTTTGTGGTTTCAAAATATGTTGAATGTTATTTATGAAAAAAACAATCTGAGTTTTTAGTTATAAATTAAGAGTAGCAGGTTAAAACAACTTCTTTCGTGTTTATAATTTTTATTTTTCTCTCAGTGAAATATATTCTTACTGAGGAAGTATCCTTAGTTAATTGCTTGCTTACACAAAGAAACTTATGTAAAAGTATTCAAAGAAGACATTACAATTTTGTTTTAATATAAACATTCTTTTCCAGTTGGAATTTATATAGAAAAGCAGTTTGGAAAATAAGTGCTTTGTCTATTTGTGGTAGGTTGGATACAGAATTTTTTGTTTCCCTTAGATAGTATATGTCTCACAGTACTTTATAAAGCTGGATAGAATGAGGATAAGTTTTATATTAATAGAATGTATTTTCTATAGGAAAGGTCTTAGTAATCAAAACTGTCTTTTTCTATATTTCTCAACTATTTACTAAGTTTAATATTCTCAGTAAATATAAGCACTCAGTAAATTAATTGGCCTTGTAAGGGCAGATTGCTTTATTTGTTTTCATTAGATTGACACAAATTAGAAATGAAAATATCAAAAGAATCTATTTTCCCAAAAGTAAAAATTATTTGAGATATTTTATATAAAAGCAATGATTATTACTTTCTTAAAAATGTCATTAATATCAATTATTAACAGTAAGGAGGTACAGATAGAAAAATAAAATAAATCACTTTTATTTATCAGTGCTTTTATGAACTGTTTAATGAACTGTTAAGCACTCATTGGCTACATGGCACCATACTTTATTATACAAGTTGTAAAATGTGAATTGGAACAAAAATTAATTTTATAATCAGTATTAAAAGAAGCTGATCTGACTGATTTAATTTAAGTTCAAAACAAAGACAAAATGAAATTCTTGATATAATTTGTCAAGGATTTTGACATAGCAATTAAAGCAGCATTTGTGCCTTTAACTAGTTATATTAGGCGGAAGAAAAAAGGAAATAATTTTTTTTGGCCATCCTTAAACTTTTGATATTACTGGTATTTTTTTTTTCTACTGGAAATGGTCAAAGAACATAGGAGTTTCAGGTCATTCCTCCTTAGTTCAAAGATAGGAAAGATTTTGTATATACCTGTGTGAACATGTACTTGTGTGCATGTATGCCCAGAAGTCGGGGGTCTATAGGTGATGGATTGTGAGAGATTGCTAACACCACAAGCAGCCCTAATATAATATATACTATATACTAGACGGACACCGTTATGTGTAATTTATGTGTACTGACTTATTAAATTCTCCCAACGATAGTATAAGGTTGGCACTACTGTTATCCCCATTTTACAGATGAGATACAGAAAAGTTAAGTGGCTTGTCCAGCTATTAAGTAATATAACTGGAATCTGAATCCCGGATGCTTGGCTGCAGAACTCGTGCTCTGAAAAACTTAGTATTACATTGCCTTTTAGTCATGGATGAATGTGTTTAGCTCCATTTTCTCTTTTTTAAAAATAGAAATTTTGATTTTTGGTAATATTTTTTGAGGAGTAAATTATATAATATATGTAAATCTCTGGCACAATAAATTATTTGTGCATTCACACCTGTGTGTATATTCACACATTTGCATATGCATATATGTACATATAAGTATACTGGATTTTTACATATTTTTATATACTTTTATAGATGTTTAATTTTATATAGTTATAATACTTGATTATATACACACACATATATGTCTCTCTTCTGCAAATAAACTAAATCCAGGCCTCTCTCATTGAATGAAATTGCCCATAACATAAAATTCTTAGCTTCGTGAACTATCCTGAAAAATAATCTATCTCACACTGATTTGAGCTGACTGTATGTGTGGTTTTAATGAGTAATAATACTTCAGGAGAAGTATTTCTATACTTCTCCAAATTTCTATACAGGGTCTAGTGAAAGAGACTTCTGGGTGGGGGCTCTAAATTACATTTAAACATACACTTATTAAATTTTGTTATAGCACTCCTATTTTGAGCTACTGAAGGAACATTTAGCAAAAGGATGATGGTATCTGAGCGTAGAGTTTCCATTTGCCACACCCACCTTTAGTCCCAATCACCGTGAAGTATAATTGGGCTGCTTACAATTTTCAGCCATGTTGCATAACTTTTTCTATAAATTATGAGTATGAAGCACTCTGATGAAAGTAAAAACAAAATTAAAGCCTTCACACTAAAGAGAAGGTTGGTAGCCGAAGGATTTTATATATATTTTATATAGAAAAAGTTACGCAACATGCCCTCATTGGGTTAGAAATTATTTTTTTCTTCAGAAATTTGAAGTATCTCTTCCACTGTCCTCTAGCTGCCAATATTTCATTGAGAAATCCAGTGCTATTTTGGTTTGATTTCAGTTTTGAGTTTTGTGGAAAAGATATGTAAATTTGGAATTCAATTCTGTTTTCAGTACTGTACTTTATACTCTACTGTACCTACTGTCCCCAGTCCTGGGACTCTGTTTTACTGTTTCCACAGAATAATGACCCCCCAACTTCTGTACTGGTTGGGGTGGGTAGTCACCCAGCTACATAGTCTGGGGAAGGGACCTGAGAGTCTAACTTCTTTCTAAACAGGTTTTCAAGAAGTCATCCTCTTTTTAGACCTACCTTCATCCACTTCCAGGAATACCTGTGGTTGCCAGTACGTGAGCATTTGGGGGGCTCTGTAATGTGAATCAGGTTGTTTCCAACTCTCTCCACTACTGGTTGGATATTTAGCTTTTGAAGGACTGCTGGAAAATTTGCTACTCTTTCTTCTTCTTTGCACCTTCCAAAATATACTTGCTGTTGTTCTCTTTTTCTTTCTTTCTTTTTTTTTCCCCTCTCTGGGTTTATACCTTTTAAAATATCCTTTTATTGTTGCTTTAGTGAAATTTCAAGAGGGAAAGCGATAAGGGCATATGTTTAATCTACTTTATTTAGAGGGAATCCTGGGGGTTGAGAGTGTCAGGGAACCAGCTCATTTTTATTAATAAATGTTTCTTTAATAAAAGACCTCCTTGAGATTTTACTATTTTGACTGCATGTACAATGATATAAAGCATTTAATAGGGGGAATAAATTCCCTTTATTTCTATTGGGGGACACATTTACCTATAAGCCACCAGTGGCTTAAGAAGCAAGGTGGGATTCCATGTTCCTCCCTTCTTCCTCAAATACTTCCAGTGGACGCAGGGACTGGTAACCTACACTGTTCTTGCCATTCTGCGGTCAACCTTAGTTGAAAATAACAGACAAATTGATTTCAGTATTTTTTAAAAAGAAGTTCTCCACCCTCAACACCCTTCCTGCTTTAGTTTCCTAATAAAAATGTTTGAAAAATACCAGCTATATTCGCATGGGACAGGGATTTTACTTGTGGAATTAGATATTCGTTAGTGGGAGTGACACTGATCGTCTTAGAAGGAGATGAATAGTTTTGTTCATCGTCATTCTCCAATCATAATTATATTTGTTCAAGGAATATGCATCGAGTACGTACTCTATGTCAGGCAGTATGTTAAATATTCAAAACACAATGATACCTCTTGTCCTCATGGAGTTTATATTCTAACAGATACTCTTGACAGTGGCCACCATTTATGCTTATCATGAGACAACACTTTATCTGATTAACTTCTTAGCACAACAATGCAAGGTGCTTCTAACATTCTCACATAAGTGGAGAAAATGAGGCTTAGTGGTTTGCTCAAGGTTATCCAGTTGGTATGTAACAGAACTAGAATCTGAAGCCAGATCTATTTCAGAGCCCATGTTCTTCCATTTGTATAGTTAAAAAAAAGTCAACAAAACAATTTTATATACAGTGTTATCTAATCTTCTGTTGTCTAACCCAATGGGGGCACTCATTTTTTAACTATAGGTAATTATTTTCAGTTTGCGAGATTTGGTGAAAGACATCACTAATTAATTGCATCATTCTGGGGATGTGTCCTATTATCAGTTTGTCTTATTTGATGAATTTTTCTTAATGAACATGTGTTTAGGGATAAAACTTATTTGTAGAGCACAAATATTAGTTTAATTACAATAGGAGAAATTAGCTATTTTAAGGAATTCTGTATTGAATACTTTTTAAAGCAAATGAAATAGTTTGTAATGCAAATAATTGCATACTAATTCTCTTGTATAAACACACTTTCCCAGTCTTCATTTGTTTAAAATGTTTAGTTGATAGTAACTCAGGAACGATGGGGGGAGTTCTATTCTTTTCTTTAGCTATGTAAATTGCCTTAAATGTTCAAAGGCACACTAAATTATCATAGTGTAATCCAAAAAAAAAAAGAAAAGGACAGAGAAAAACATAGAAGTGATATTTAAAATATAAATGTGTAAACAGAAGTCAGGGGGAGTCAAATAATAACAAGAAACTCATGGTTCAGAGAAACTCAAGGAAATCTGAAATTGTTTTTTTTCAGTTGGTAAGCCGATCATTATTTTCACTGATATTTGCTGAATACCTGCTGTGTGACAGGTACCACTTAGGCACTGGGAGTGAAATAATGTTTAAGAACAAGATCTCTGCCAGGCCGAACCGATGGTCTGGCAGTTAAGTGAGCTCTGTGACTTGTGGGTGAGGCAGCCAAGTGGTTTAAAAGCCGAAGCTTCCGAGGATTGTTGTATAGCAGACAGGGAAACCCTGATACACGGAGGTAGGAAAAAAGTAAAATGATAAAGAACAAGGGGTAAAATCCTGGGAAACGATGAGGAAGAAACTGCGGCATACTGCCCGGAATGAAGGCTGTGTCTAGGAGGAGAGGATAAGCCAAAATTGGGTTGCATTTCACAAACTAGTTCAGAATGGCTTTTGTATAATGCTTTACGAATTAAAAAATTTTCAAACATATATGTATATATGTATATATATTTTATAATGTATGTAAAATATACATTATGTATGAATATATGTAACATATATACATATATATGTTTTTTGTGTGTATACACACACATATATATTTATTTGAATTAAATTTTACATTTAATTTGTTCTAAGAGAATTTTATAATGCCTGTGAAACTTGTATTTTCAATCTCAAGGTGAAATAAATCTGTGCCCCTGAGTGTAAGTGGAATAAAGACAGGGGAATTATTTTATAAGAGAGTTTGCATCAAATGAGAACTCTGGAAATCATAGAGATACAATCATTTTAGAGTTTTCCCAGAGGTAAAAGATTATTCAACTCATATAGACCTTACATCCTCACTCCCATGATTGATAATCTCGGTTTTGAGTTTGTAGGGAAGTTGTATTAGATATATATGCTTTACGTATACAACCCACGTTATGGTTTTACTAGCCCATTGTAAAGCTCACTTTAAGAAGTCAAAGTTGGTCAATAATGGCTACTTTTTTTTATGTATGTCATGTTCATAGTTATTGCACTGTTGTTTGGATCCATAAGCCTGAGTTACTCAGATATTGCTTGTATTACATACCTCTGGGCATTGACCGTAGGCCCTGTGCTGGGGGCCTTCCTGCTGGTGCAGCACAGACATTGTAAGCTGGTCAGTGACTCCAGGAGGCAAGAAACAAGAGACAGATAACTCAAATGGAATTTAAAGCACATAAAGTTAATCCAGAAATCAGCATGGTAATCCCCAAGGCAAAATCCAGGTATATCCTACTCTCTACCAACAGCATACATAATTCTGGACCATGTTCACTTTTTATCTTTAGAGTTTTCTTGCCTTTTTAGGGCTACTTTGGTTTTCATTGTAACTAGACATCAATTTTGAAATGAATCTAGGTTAGGGAACCAAGAAAGTAAAAGTAGAGTAGTCCCCCTTATCCGTGGGAGATACGTTCCAAGCCCCTCAGTGGATGCCTGAAACCGCAGATAGTATTGAACCCTGTATATACTATGTTTTTTTCTATACATACATACCCATGATAAAGTTTAACTTATAGATCAGGCACAGTAAGAGATTAACAGCAACAGCTAATAAAATAGAGCAATTAAGTTGAGAACTTTTATCTTTTCACTAAAGGGAATGCTTTACAGCTTCTCTTTGACATAGCTGAATTGCCAGCATCAATAGTCTTACGCTTTGGGACTATTTTTAAGTAAAATAAAGGTTACTTGAACACAGGCACTGTGATACCACAAGAGTCCATCTGATAAGCAGCTACTGAGTGACTAATGGGCAGGGAGCATATGCAGCCTGAAAATACTGGACACAGGGATGATTCGTGTTCGGGTGAGAGGGAGTGCGACAGCTCAAGATTTCATCACGCTCCTAAGAATGGAACATGATTTAAACCTATAAATTGTTTACTTCTGGAATTTTCCATTTAATATTTTAAGACCACAGTTGATTATGGGTGACTGAAACCTCAGGAAATTAAACTGAAGAAGATAAGGGGGAGACTACTGTATCCTGTAGTGTAATTTTTCTCTGGGGTCTCACTCTTTCCCAGAGTTTTCAAAGATAAGAAAATCGATCTAGCATATAGTTATTGAACATTTTTTCTCTGTAACATAAGGTGCAAATATAGTATTGTTCATGTCTAGAATTCCTACCTAAAACATTAAAGAGAGTATAAAGAAAAACTGACTTGGAGTACTGTGTTCACAAAATTTCTTCTAATCATCATTTTAAGGCTTGTGACACTTAGAAGATTTGTAGATGGCCCCTTAGCAGAATAAAAGGAAGTGTCTTAAGTATAAATTCCTTTTCTCTCGCTGCATTTAAGATTCTCTCTTTGTCTTTAACCTTTGGCATTTTAATGATAATGTGTCTTGGTCTGGGTCTGTTTGAGTTCCTCTTGTTTGGGACTCTTTATGCTTCCTGGACTTGTATGTCTGTTTCCTTAGCTAGGTTAGGGAAGTTTTCTGTCATTATTTCTTCAGACAGGTTCTCAATCCCTTGCTCTCTCTCTTCTCCTGGTATCCCTATGATATGAATGTTGGTATGTTTACTGTTGTCCTAGAGGTCTCTGAAACTTTCCTCATTTTTTCCGATTCTTTTTTCTTGTTGCTGTTCCAATTGGGTGTTTTCTGCTACCTTGTCTTCCAATTCGATGATTTGATCCTCTGCTTCATTTAGTTTACTCTTGATTCCTTCTGTGTATTCTTCATTTCAGTTATCATAGTCTTCATTTTTGACTGTTTCTTTTTTGTAGTTTCCTTTTTCATGCTTAGTATCTCTCCGTTGAAGTCCTCACTGAGCTCATCTGTTTCCCCCCTAATTTCATTGAGCATCCTTATAACCAGTTTTGAACTCTCTCTCTGGTGGGTTGCTTGCCTCCATTTTATTTAGCTTTTTTCTGGAGTTTTCTCCTGTTTCATTTGTGGCATGTTTCTTTGTTTTCTCATTTTAGTTGCCTCTCTCTGTTGATTTCTATATAGTAGGAAGATATGTTGTGTCTCCCAGCCTTGGTCAGGTTGCCTTATGTAGTAGGTGTTCTGTGTGGCCTAGTGGTGCATTCTCTCTGATCACCTGTGTCAGGGTCTCTGGACTTGCTTTCTGTGTGGGTTGTGTATGTTCTTTTGCTGTAGCTAATCCTTGATTGCTGCTGGCATGTCAGTGGTTGAGACTGACTTTCAGAGTGACTGTCTGTGTGGATTGGCCATGCCCATATAGTATGAACTGCTGTGTCGGGGCTGACTCCACGGAGTGGGATTTGCACCAGCAGGCTCATGTACCTGTTGAGACCACCTTTTGGGTGTGCCGCTTTTGGGGCTAGTCAGGTAGTGCTATGTTGTAATTTGACACCAGTGTTTGGGTGTGTTGTTTCTGGGGCCCTTTGAGAAGAGCTCCTGTGTAGGTCAAGGTCAGTCGCTGCCTTTGATTGTTCGGGGCTACCTGGTAGGAGCTACAAAGCAATCCGTGAACGGTTGCTGTCTGTGCTGGATCTTGAGGCAAGTGAGAGAGACCACGCTGGGAGCCAAGGTCAGATACCCTCAGTACTGGCCCTGGGGTGCGTCAGCAAGAGGACTAGTGTACCTCAAGGCCTGAGGCTGTTTGTTATTTGCCTGTATATCTCTGCAGCTGTGAGAGCTGTTGGTTGGTAGGAAAGTTGCATGGGGCAGGGACCCAGGGAGTCACCAGGGTAAAGCATGCAGATTTCACCTGGCCAGTACAGTGGAGCGAGCTGATTTTGTCAGGCCAATGCAGATTGCTGCCAGTGCTGAGCCTGCAGGCTCCCACAAAAGTCACAGATCACAACGAGGCCAGACACCATTCTCCTTGCACCTGTGGACCCCAGCAATCTGCCCAAGAGGCACTGCAGTTTGGGCTGGTACCAGTGGCCTGCCAACAAAAATCTTCCTTGTAATGTGCAGGCAGCTCACAGGTAACCTATGTGAGCTGAGGTATGCTGCCTGCCCCTGAATGCTTGGCCTAGGGAAGGTGCAGGGTGGGGCTGGCTGCCTGGTAACAGGCCCACCGGGGGCAATTTGTAGGTTGGGTGGAGCAGGCCAATCTCACCCAACCAACACAGCTTCAGAATTGGCCGTGCAGGGGAGGGGTCAACAAAGGGATGATAGCACCCATCTGCAGACTGGCCTGGAGGGGTACTGACAAAGAAGCAATGGTGGCTTTCCCTATGGCCCCCACTCCAGTGCCACACAACTCAGCTCCTCCCTGTATGTCACTTGCGCCTCCTGTGCTGCTGACCCTCTGCTGGAGCCCAGGGAGAGTATCTGCAAGCAAGTGAGTCTCTGTGTGGGCCCTTTAAGTCAGACATCTGGGTTTTCAGGTTTCTTCTCTCTCACCCAGACAGCCACACTCCTCACTGAGTTTTATAGTCAGATTTTGTGGGAACTCCTCTTCTTGGGACTGGAACCCTAGGCTGAGGAGCCTCTGTGTGGGGACAGGGCCCCTCTCTCCTTCAAGTGGGCCTCTGCAGTTGTGTTCTCCCTCCTGGTGCTCAACCGTCACAAGTAGGTACGAGACTAGCCCACTTCTCGTCTCTGCCCCTCCTACTGGTTTTGATGTTGCTTTTTCTTTATATCCTCAGGTATGTGTGTGTTATGATCAGCAAGATTTCAGGTGATTCTCCAAGTTGTTTGTATTATAATTCGGTTGTAATTTTAATGTGGTTGTGGAAGGAGATGAATCCTGCTTTTACCTAGCCAGCCTTCTTGACTGGAATACACCAATCTTTCATTTAGTTGCTCTGATCACACCCTTACTTTTCTGCAGGTCATTTTTCACAAAACAGCCAGAATTATATTTTTATAGTGCACATCAGATCACATCACCTGCTAATGGATTTCAATTACGCTTAGAATAAAATGCAAAATGTTTTCTGCAGTCCACAAGGATCTGGCTCGTTGTACTTCTCGACATCATCTACTTGTACTCCCTGTACCTTTCCAGTTACCACTGAGTTTTTAACTAGCTAGCTCTCCCTGAAAGGTGGTCTTGCTCTTGATATTTTCAATTCATGGATTGCTTTTCCACAAATCTTCCCCTTCTCCTTGTCATTACTAACTCATTTTAAAAATGACCTTTATAACGAAGCCTTTCCTGATCATCTGGTCCAAGGAAGTTGCTAGTCTCTTACTATCGTATCACTCTGTTTTGTTTTCTTTTTTTTTTTTTATGTAACAAATATTCATGGAGCACCTACGTTGCGATAAGGAGCACAATGAAATTCTTACCCTTAATGAAGCTGTCATTCCAGTGAAGGGGAACAGTCAATCATTACTACCTGGTTCCCCGTCCTGACCCCGCACAATTAACAGAGTGGACGATTCCTCAGAGCGGTGGCAATGTTTTCTTTCTGTTGGAATTAGTGAAGAGAACTTTCAGAGAGCCCATTCTTTCTCAATTTTACTACTTAACTTCTGTAAAGTTAGCTCCGCACCTGGAGAGGTAGCAAGTTATAGCATAAAGAACGAGGACACAATGATCAAGTCCTCCAAAATTTACAATGCACATTCTTGAGCAAATCACATTATCTACTTTTTGCATTAATTTTCTCATTTGCAAAATGAGGTAGTCCTATCCATTTCACAAGGTTCTTGAATGAATGAATTATGATCATGTTTTACTTTGATTCTATCCTAACAGCATTAATTTTCTATTTTTCTACAGTACTTTGGAAGTTTACTTGTCATTTTCTGTGTAGAACTGGCTTGTGGTGTTTGGACATATGAACAGGAAATTATGGTAAGTTCAAAGTGTAATATCACAATCTGAAACAATATTCAGTTCAGTCATATATCAGATACTTTGTAGTAATTTAGACATACAATTATTAATTTGAATGCTTATGCTATATGATAACAATGTATAGTCCCAGTACTTCTGAAAAGTAACATTTTTCTCTGTATTTAAAGCATGTTTTCAAACCATAATTTATAATATTTCATTTGATATACTATGATATTTGTCTTTAATTTCACAGATTGCTTACACATGGATATAATAGAGTAAAAATAATATATGTTCTAAAATAACTTTACCAATTTATGACTATATAATAGAAAAAATTCACATTTGCAACAAGTTTTGAGAAAGCTTGAAAATCTTCATGAAAGGCTAATAAAAAGCTGTACACCCATGGGTAGCAAGCGCTCATCTCCTCTTTGCAACAAGCTGAACTATCTTCCACTTTAAGAAGTGTATTTGAGGAGCTACTGTATATTTACTCCAGTCTAGAAACATTATCACAGTTGACACTTGGCTATATGAAAACAGCTCTTCAGCTTTTTTTTTTTTCCCTTTTATTTTAGCAATTGAAACCACTGGAACAACTTTCATAGTTATATTGGAATGGATGAGGATAAGCGTTTCTCACCTTAAGATTTTAGCAGTCATGTTTGGTTTACCGTTCACATTTCACCTTTGCTTGCATTGAGCTTTATTACTTATTTAATGTTTGTTCACTTCCTTGGTGAAAATTTGTGGGTTTATCACCATGAAGTCAAGCATCTTTGCATGTCTGTGATTGCTGGCTGTTTTCATGGTGACAGGCCAGATTTTCCCAGTGTAAGTATCTTAGAGTAATTCTGTTTCGGTAAGATGATGCTTTTCAACATGTAGTCCTTGGACTGTCTACAGCAGGAGCTGGAGTGATTCTTAAAAATGTGCATTATAGCACTCTAGGCTAGATCTGCTGAATCAGAACAGAGGAAAAGGCAGAGGAAGAAGGGGCAGAAGGACTGCGCATTTGCATTTGTGACAGATTCCCCAGGTGAATCTTCAACTTTTTTAAAATGTAAGAGCTCTTAAGAAGAAAGGGAGATTATTTCGTATTTGTTTCAGAGAGGTATTTTGGCAGCTGTGTAAGAAAATTGAAGTTGTTTATGGTACTGATGCAGTTATTAAAGATTTTATGGTGAATCTGCTACTGTACTGCAACATTGTTTTGAATACTAAGTGGGAATTGCAGACAAGTGGGAACTCTCTGTGCTCCAATTTATATGTAAACGATGCTCTGGCACTGCCACACATCCAAACCCCTTTGGAAAACCCTCTGAAGCATACACCCCCAAGAGTATGCTTCCAATGTATGACAACTCTCAATAAGGAGAGAGAATTTATAATTATGTATTTCCATATTAAAAATTGAAAACTCAGGGCAGGTTCTAACTGATTTATTATAAACTTAAGAATTTTCTTTAAAATTAAATCTATTAAAATAAGAATGTTCTTGCTGTCTTAGAGAATTAAGTTTTTATTCCATACCCTAGAAAGTATATATTTGGGGGAGTGAAAAATTAGCTGTTTCCAGAGACTCAGTTTCTGTGTTTTATTGATAAAAGGATAGTGTCTTTTAATTTCTTTCTGTTTTTAAAAACTAAGTGTATCTCCTTGACATTCAAGCAATAAGTAGTAAATAGTATAATTAATTTTTGATTCCCTTACCTCAGCTTTTGGTTGTATCCTTTTTGATAGTTAAAAGGTTTTTATTTATTGTTTGTTTGTTTTTTCCTATTTATTTATTTATTTATTTTTAATTGAATAAATGATTTAATTTTTTCTCCCATTGTCTAAAAGGTTTTTAGAAATGAGTTTACTTTGTGTGGATTTTAAAATGGTTTGTATGTCATACTAATGTTTGATAAATCTCCTAAGTTAAAACATTTTTGAAATGAATTAATTTAAGGTATTTGAATGGAAATATTGTGATTCTAATATAATTCTAAGAAACTGAGATAATTGAAAAGAATTTATACTTAAAATGCTTTCTTACCTTCTGCTAAGGGGCCATCTGCAAATCTTCTAAGTGTTACAGTGGTACAAGATAGAGCACACCACCATTTCAGTTGAGGGCATACATCACTGTTTTGTTTGTGCAAATCTTCCACAATAGACTAAGAGCTGTTTAAAAGTAAAATGTGGAAAGTAGTTTGTTAGAAAAAGGTTTGTCAGATTTTTTTTTTTTATTGCTTTTGCATTAATAGCAGTGTGAGTGAAAAGTGCCGTTAAAGTTTATTAGCTGCCAAATTTTGCAAAACCCAGCCTTTGCATAGAATGGGCTTTGTGCTCTTAGCTGTTCCTTGCAAGGAGCCAATAAATGTATGTTTTCTTTTATGGCCAGGTCACAGTGCTTTTTTTGCCAGAATCTCAATGATCTTCTCTGTTTCTTGCCACGTTTGGTCTCAGATCGATTGTGGTCACAAGAGGGAAACAACTTGTATTTATTTTGGAAAATGAAATTAGGAATAAAATGGTTCTAATAACCTAATTAAGAGATTTTACATCAGTCTGTTTCCCTGTTGTTTATTATAGTCACCTCCTAATATTCCTTCTCTCAAAAAAGTGTCAATAATATTGTTTTAGATTATACATTTCTAGAGAATTTATTTCACTTTTATTTATTTTATGCTCAAAAGGATATGAAATAATAATAACTTAAAGTGAGTAGCTTGAACTTTGGTTAGTTCCTTGAATACTGTTGAAACTACATGAACACTAAATCTACCCAGTCAGCCCATTATTTAGAGAACAAAATTGTGTACCCAAGTATTGGAGAGTTTTCTTTTGTATTGTGCATTTCCAAGTAATAAAAAAAAAAATCACTAAGGAAAAAATGAAGCATTTCTGTGGTCAAGAATTTTTAAACTACTCATATTGATATTACTATTTTTTAAAATAAAACTTCCAAATAATCTAGTTCTTGAGTTAGCATTGAGCTTGCTTGTCTAAGCCTGGGCTGTGTTACTCTATACATCAGATGTGGATGTTTGTCCAGCTTCCCAAGAGTCACTTCAATACTGCACATGTGGTGAGGCAAGGATTTGTATGCTTCGTTTTCTCCTCTGGCACTGTAGATAAAATATAGAATGATATGCTGACTAGGTTTCTAGCCAGCTGTTGTGTTGTATACCTGAAGCTCTGTCATGATTGAACACTCTTTTAAGAGACATGGACTTGAAAATAGAAACAAAAATTGCTTTAATTTGAGAACTAGTCTTTCTAGAATTATAGCAAATCTCTAAAATCCAGTTTTTGAAAGACGTTTACAAATTTATTCCAGAGTGAGGCTCGACTTGAGCTAAACTCTTTCTCTTCTTAATTCTTCTCCCTTTATTTTAGTACCATAGTCTGCACTCACTTCAAAGAACAGCAACTTTATGAAATCAAATCAAAGGGCTTTTATCTGCAGTGATCATTTGTTATAAGGAGCTCTTCTGGCATATCTGTAGGATATATAGTTTATTTATTTTGTGATTTCCTTGAGTTCGATGTTGGCATTAAATGCTTTTGCATTATTTTGCTTAACATGAAGTACCTCGTCATTTAGTACAAAAATTCACATGTAGAGTTTGTTCAATAAGTATTTAGTAACTCTGAGTTAACTTGGACCACAAACAAATATGTTTAAAATAGTATTTGTTGATTATAATACATTCTAAATGTGTTCGAGTATGCGTATGAGACCACAAGTGATAGAGTTTGTGAATATGTGAATGTATGTGTGTCTTTATGTGTTACAGTTGTTGATATTTTGTTTTTTATCTCCAGGTTCCAGTTCAGTGGTCAGACATGATCACTTTGAAAGCCAGAATGACAAATTATGGCTTACCTAGATACCGATGGCTTACTCATGCTTGGAATTTTTTTCAGAGAGAGGTAAATGCTACAATTTATGAGGTAGAGGGTATGGAATAAATGACACACTTTCAAAACAAATGTTTAAAACTTTAGCTTTGGTCACTTTCTCTGTGCTGAAAAGTTAAGCCTGAGATTCAGTTACCACTGGTGTAATTCTTTATTGAGAAATACTTTAAGGAATTCCAGGCTCTGCCTTTCTTCCTATGTATACCATTTCCTCTTCATTTCACACACTTCACATATATTTTAGAATTTCTTAAAATCCTCTTTACTAAACTACTATGAAGTTTCCTTTTATGAGACTTGCTCAATAAATATCCAAGTTTTATTTGAATAATTGTAATGACTACTTGTATTTTAAACATCATTTAAAATTTTTAAATGATTATTATTACTTTAGAGTTAAGAATCAGTGTATTGTTAGAGGCATGACCTTTCTAGTCAGAAAGACCTTGGTTCAAATCCTGGTTCTAATCTTAGTCTCCTCACCTGTAAAATAGGGATTATCAAATACCTATCTCCTTGAGTTCTTGAGAAGATTAAATGAGATAAGTTTGATCTTATTTAGCTTATGGTTATTAAAAATAACATTAGAAAGAATAGATAGTTTTAGCATTTTTACCTAACTTCCATATACCACTGCATCCAGTCATCTTCTCAAATGGAGACTATATTTACATGTTTAAAATCTGGTGACTTGAAGTTAATCATTGATCTTGCTTCAAGCTAAGCTTTTCTCCCAAGCAGTTTTCTTGTGGTTGGAGTGACATTTTCAGATGATCAAGTATATCCGTTTCCTTTAATTTTATTTAGAGCTGGGCCACAAAGCATTTGAGAATCAGTGTCTTACACGGTGGATATTTAGCTGTCTGCTATATTACTCTGTATTAGATCCTGGCAGAGGTTCAAGTCCAGGATAATCTCCATATCTGGCCCTTTGTGTTAGAGTTGTTGAGATGGTAAAAATTATCATTGTAACACAGATTTCCTGTTTATTTAAATGCTTCCTGACTTTGTTTGTTTATTGTTCATTTGTACTAAAAACAACATGCAGGGAAAATAAGTAAAGCATTAGGAAGTTTACAGAAAAATGTGTTCAGCTACTGCTCTGGGTAGAAGCTGCCCAGAGCTCTTTATTTTCTGGGATTTGTGATGTAGACCATGACAATCCAGGTTTAAAAAAAAAGAAAAAAGAAAAAAAAGAAGAAAAACAACAAAAAAAGAGTTTCTCTAATAGTAGGAAAAGGAACTCCACCTGGATAGACAATGTAGAAGCCCTGCAACTGGTAGCACACATATTTTTAGATTTGTTGCATAAGTGCCCTCCTCTATATCATAGGCTGGTTTCACCCCAGAGGAGGTGGTGCAGACCTCAGGGCATCCTGAAAGAGTTTTTAAAAGCCCCTTATATTGGTTTGCTAGGGCTGTGGCCCTATCAAAGTACCACAAACTAGGTGGCTTAAACAACAGAAATTTATTTTCTCACAGTTCTGAGTCTAGGAATTTGAGGTCAAGACTTTCAGGGTTGGTTTCTTTGGACGCCTCTCTCTTGGGCTTATAGATGGCCATCTTTTCCCTGTGTCTTCATGTTGGCTTCCCTTCATATGTGTTTGTGTTTAAATGTCCTCTCCTTATAAGGACATCAGTCATATGGGCTTAGGGCCCACTGAATGACCTTAATTGAATTACCTCTGTAAAGACCCTGTCTTCAAATATGGTCGCATTTTGGAATGAGAACATCAACATGAATTTTGGGTGGCATACAATTCAGCTATGACACTTACAAAATAAGTGGTATAGCTGAGAGTGAGCTTGTCAGGCCCCAGTTTTCCTGACTCCTCATTCAGTGCCATTCTGTGCATGTCTGTCAACTTAGCAAACTCTTACTTAAGCCCTAGTTATGTTTATTTAACTGTCTTTTAAAAAATGTATTTCTTTATTTTAACATAGTGGTTGGAGCATAGGCTTTGGAATAAATAGGCTCTGCCACACACTGATCTGTGATCTTGGCAAGTTACTTGACCTGTGAGAGCCTCAGTTTCTTTATATGTAAAGTGGTGGTGGCATGTTCTGAGTCTGACACAATGTTAACAATGTTAGCAAGACACATGTTCTGAGTCTGACATAATCAACAATGTGATTTTAAAGGAGGCAGGAAAATTACAAGGAGATGTAGACTACAGACACGTGTGGCTCAGTAATAGATTTGCTTAAGGGAGTTTTCGGGAAAAGTTTCAATTCAGTATCTTCTGTTGATGAGGAAAAACAACTATGTGAAAAAAATATCTCAGTGATTTATTAAAATAAAAAGAGTATTTGGCACTGAACATGATATAGTTAAGTCATTTGGAAAAGCCGTTTCTGTGGAGCACCTCATTTCCTGACAGGGCCAGATAAATGGACTGTTCTGTGGTGGATGGGGTTAGAGGGTTCCAAGAGCTGTTTGGTCACCAACATGGAAACACACATGTCCTTTGGAAATGAGAGAAGTAGGTTTTCTCTGAGAATTTTAAAAGACCGACTTGGAAATGTAGTGGTTTATAGTGTTTAGAAAGTAAAATCTTTTAGTACCTATGTTTTTTATGGATACCAAAGGACTTACATAAAATATGTGATATCAAATTATGTTCGAGTTAATTTGCGATGTTTGTGGTATATTCATGGCTTTTAGAACAAGTTTATAAAAGAAAAATACCAAAACATTTTTAAAGTTTCTGAGAAAATTTTAGTACTACTCACAGTTTCCAGTAATTCATCATTTATAATATTTTTAAGGTGATTTTTTTCTTTTAAATTAAATATTATACACAAATGAAAAATTTTAATTTTTTAGCATTTTTTTGCAATAAATTTTATATGAGAAGTTTAGAAGTCTTTAAAGATGATTTCGGTTGAATTTTGAAATGGTGGATCTTGATGTTTTATGAAAATGTCAATCCCAGCATGGATTGATCTACTGGGCGACATAATTCGCAGAGCCAGTCACTCTTGGCAGAGTCTTCTCAGTGACTGCCGTTCATCCTTGTTTTTCACCAGTGGAAGAGTAACCCCCCTCTACACAAGGGCAGAAAATTAGCATAGTTAATTATTCTGAACCTAATCTACATATGTCTGTAAACAGTGTTTCTAACCTTGACCAGAGAAAGGTTTTGCTAATCCTTGGTGAAATGAGACAAAAAGAAGACAAAACTATTTTTCTTAAATCTAACTTTATTCAAGCTAAAGGAACATCATTTCTTCTGAGATTAAGGTGATAGAATGTGATAATTTATTTCAAGAATCTCATTCGGTTGAACAAAATTTTGTTAGCCAAACGTCAGCAAATCTTTCTATGGAGATTACATAAATTTTTAATATGATATTTGAATTTCATTCAGCAATTAAACTGGTAACTAAGTGTACATGTATGGATTAAGTACTCTTTAGTGCCTAGAGGCTTCATGATAACTATACGATCTCAGCTATTTGTTTTGTTAGTTGTATATATTAACTCTTGCTACATGATCACTTGTAGAGGATCTTACAGTTGAGGAGTAAGACTCAGTCATGAGTGGTCCCTTTTCATGTGTTATGAGCATTATTCTTCAAAATTGTTCCATTATGGGTCTGTTACTACATTTCTGTCATCAACATGGAATGTACACATATCATTAGGTGATGACAGAAGTCAGTTTATCTCGGCGCAAAAATTTTAGAAATCTGATGTTTACTCTCCAAAAATTAAGAAAATATTTTTGT
Source organism: Pteropus medius (assembly GCF_902729225.1). NCBI lineage: Eukaryota > Metazoa > Chordata > Mammalia > Chiroptera > Pteropodidae > Pteropus > Pteropus medius. The sequence goes on from NW_024356249.1 coordinate 15,989,078, forward strand.
AGTTTCTGAGACTGACTAGTCATTTTTTTGCAGTTCAAGTGCTGTGGAGTGGTTTACTTCACCGACTGGTTGGAGATGACAGAGATGGACTGGCCACCAGATTCCTGTTGTGTTAGGGAATTCCCGGGATGTTCCCAACAGGCCCACCAGGAGGATCTGAGTGACCTTTATCAAGAGGTGAGGCCATAGGTAGTTAACTTATTATGGGTAAAACTTTTCTTATAATGACATAAGTAAAGAATCAACAGCATGCCAAGTGAAAATTTCCTCTTCTGTCTAAATAGAAAAGCCTTTTTTCTCTGATATGTGGAGAAACAGGATAAAGCTAAAAGTCAATGTAAAAATCTGAACACTAATCACATTTTAACAAAGAAAATTAGGAAAAACTAGATTTTAGAATTAATAGGACTTTTAACTGTGTTTTCTAGAATCCAGTTCTATTGCCCTCTCTTAGGGGACCTTTGAAATCAGACATGTGCAGAGCATGTAGCTAACTCTGGATATTAGGGAAGACACAGTGTGGAGTTCCTGAGAAGAATATGTTATTTTAGGGCCTTCACATACATTGAAACAGATGTAGGGGAAAAATCCCAGAGAAAATACTGGCCTCTTCTCTTTAGTTCCCCCTGCTGGTTAATGATCGGTGATGTTGGTTTTAGTTCACAGATTTAATGAAGTTACAAGCTCACTGAGAGAGAAAGAGCAATCAGGGGGATTGTTTTATAAACCATATAAATGTCTAGCCAATGAATTGTATACTAGAAACTAATAATAAACAGATTTTTAAAAGCTCACGAATTAAAATCAATTGTCATGTGCCCGAGAAACTTGCATTTTTGTGTTTTCTGGGAGAATTTATCAGAATCATCAGTTATTTCTTTGTTAGCAGTTTTCCTATTCCTCCATTGTTAATGGTCATTTTCAAATTTTGTTCGCAGCAGAATCCTATTTTCAAATTAAAATCTGGAGCTAGCACACCATTAAGTATAGTAGCCATTGATTAATGTGACTACTTAAATTAAAATTAAATAAAATTAAATTTTAATTTCCTCACTCACACTAGCCACATTTCAGATGCTCAACAGCCTCTCAGGACTGGCTACTTCTGTACTGGATAATGCAAATGTAAGACATTTTCATTATTACAGAAAGTTTTATTACAGACTTGATTTAGAATGGAAGCTCAAAATATAAATCAGATGGAAGGGAAGCTGCTCAGGCTGAGAGGCTGGAATCATTTCTAAGTTACATCTCCAGTCAAGAACCTGGGTACCACAAAGCATTGTTGAAAACTTCTGGATTAACAGATACATTCATAATATAACACATACACATACA